>NC_092578.1:10770320-11408445 GCF_037975245.1 Apostichopus japonicus | reverse complement strand
AGATTTTGACCATTTGACCCCTGGTGACCCCAAATGACCTTTGACCTACACCGAAAACAAAGGGTAAGTGGCACTTAAATGGCTACTCCTGCCAACCGATCTTAATTCGGTCCGACAATACCCACTTGAGATATCTCGTTGACAAGATTTTGACCATTTGACCCCTGGTGACCCCTGGTGACCCCAAATGACCTTTGACCTGCACCGAAAGCAAAGGGTAAGTGGCACTTGAATGGGTACTCCGGCCCACCGATCTTAAGTCGGTCCGACATTACCCACTTGAGATATCTCGTTGACAAGATTTTGACCATTTGACCCCTGGTGACCCCAAATGACCTTTGACCAGCACCGAAAACAAAGGGTAAGTGGCACTTGAATGGGTACTCCGGCCCACCGATCTTGTGTCGGTCCGACATAACCCACTTGAGATATCTCGTTGAAAAGATTTTGACCATTTGACCCCTGGTGACCCCAAATAACCCCAAATGACCTTTGACCTGCACCGAAAACAAAGGGTAAGTGGCACTGGAGTGGGTACTCCGGCCAATCGATCTTGTGTCGGTCCGACATAACCCACTTGAGATATCTCGTTGACAAGATTTTGACCATTTGACCCCTGGTGACCCCAAATGACCTTTGACCTGCACCGAAAACAAAGGGTAAGTGGCACTTGAATGGGTACTCCGGTTTAACCGATCTTAATTCGGTCCGACATTACCCACTTGAGATATCTCGTTGACAAGATTTTGACCATTTGACCCCTGGTGACCCCAAATGACCTTTGACCTGCACCGAAAACAAAGGGTAAGTGGCACTTGAATGGGTACTCCGGCCAACCGATCTTATGTCGGTCCGACATTACCCACTTGAGATATCTCGTTGACAAGATTTTGACCATTTGACCCCTGGTGACCCCAAATGACCTCTGACCTGCACCGAAAACAAAGGGTAAGTGGCACTTGAATGGGTACTCCAGCCCACCGATCTTAAGTCGGTCCGACATTACCCACTTGAGATATCTCGTTGACAAGATTTTGACCATTTGACCCCTGGTGACCCCAAATGACCTTTGACCTGCACCGAAAGCAAAGGGTAAGTGGCACTTGAATGGGTACTCCGGCCAACCGATCTTGTGTCGGTCCGACATTACCCACTTGAGATATCTCGTTGACAAGATTTTGACCATTTGACCCCTGGTGACCCCAAATGACCTTTGACCTGCACCGAAAACAAAGGGTAAGTGGCACTTGAATGGGTACTCCGGCCAACCGATCTTATGTCGGTCCGACATTACCCGCTTGAGATATCTCGATGACAAGATTTTGACCATTTGACCCCTGGTGACCCCAAATGACCTTTGACCTGCACCGAAAACAAAGGGTAAGTGGCACTTGAATGGGTACTCCGGCCAACCGATCTTAATTCGGTCCGACATTACCCGCTTGAGATATCTCGTTGACAAGATTTTGACCATTTGACCCCTGGTGACCCCAAATGACCTTTGACCTGCACCGAAAACAAAGGGTAAGTGGCACTTGAATGGGTACTCCGGCCAACCGATCTTAATTCGGTCCGATATTATCACTTGAGATATCTCGTTGACAAGATTTTGACCATTTGACCCCTGGTGACCCCTGGTGACCCCAAATGACCTTTGACCTGCACCGAAAGCAAAGGGTAAGTGGCACTTGAATGGGTACTCCGGCCAACCGATCTTAAGTCGGTCCGACATTACCCACTTGAGATATCTCGTTGACAAGATTTTGACCATTTGACCCCTGGTGACCCCAAATGACCTTTGACCTACACCGAAAACAAAGGGTAAGTGGCACTTAAATGGCTACTCCTGCCAACCGATCTTAATTCGGTCCGACAATACCCACTTGAGATATCTCGTTGACAAGATTTTGACCATTTGACCCCTGGTGACCCCTGGTGACCCCTGGTGACCTTTGACCTGCACCGAAAGCAAAGGGTAAGTGGCACTTGAATGGGTACTCCGGCCCACCGATCTTAAGTCGGTCCGACATTACCCACTTGAGATATCTCGTTGACAAGATTTTGACCATTTGACCCCTGGTGACCCCAAATGACCTTTGACCAGCACCGAAAACAAAGGGTAAGTGGCACTTGAATGGGTACTCCGGCCCACCGATCTTGTGTCGGTCCGACATTACCCACTTGAGATATCTCGTTGAAAAGATTTTGACCATTTGACCCCTGGTGACCCCAAATAACCCCAAATGACCTTTGACCTGCACCGAAAACAAAGGGTAAGTGGCACTGGAGTGGGTACTCCGGCCAATCGATCTTGTGTCGGTCCGACATAACCCACTTGAGATATCTCGTTGACAAGATTTTGACCATTTGACCCCTGGTGACCCCAAATGACCTTTGACCTGCACCGAAAACAAAGGGTAAGTGGCACTTGAATGGGTACTCCGGTTTAACCGATCTTAATTCGGTCCGACATTACCCACTTGAGATATCTCGTTGACAAGATTTTGACCATTTGACCCCTGGTGACCCCAAATGACCTTTGACCTGCACCGAAAACAAAGGGTAAGTGGCACTTGAATGGGTACTCCGGCCAACCGATCTTATGTCGGTCCGACATTACCCACTTGAGATATCTCGTTGACAAGATTTTGACCATTTGACCCCTGGTGACCCCAAATGACCTTTGAACTGCACCGAAAACAAAGGGTAAGTGGCACTTGAATGGGTACTCCGGCCCACCGATCTTGTGTCGGTCCGACATTACCCACTTGAGATATCTCGTTGACAAGATTTTGACCATTTGACCCATGGTGACCCCAAATGACCTTTGACCAGCACCGAAAACAAAGGGTAAGTGGCACTTGAATGGGTACTCCGGCCAACCGATCTTATGTCGGTCCGACATTACCCACTTGAGATATCTCGTTGACAAGATTTTGACCATTTGACCCCTGGTGACACCAAATGACCTTTGAACTGCACCGAAAACAAAGGGTAAGTGGCACTTGAATGGGTACTCCGGCCCATCGATCTTGTGTCGGTCCGACATTACCCACTTGAGATATCTCGTTGACAAGATTTTGACCATTTGACCCATGGTGACCCCAAATGACCTTTGACCTGCACCGAAAACAAAGGGTAAGTGGTACTTGAATGGGTACTCCGGCCAACCAACGTTAAGCCGGTCCGACATTACCCACTTGAGATATCTCGTTGACAAGATTTTGACCATTTGACCCCTGGTGACCCCAAATGACCTTTGACCTGCACCGAAAACAAAGGGTAAGTGGCACTTGAATGGGTACTCCGGCCAACCGATCTTAATTCGGTCCGACATTACCCACTTGAGATATCTCGTTGACAAGATTTTGACCATTTGACCCCTGGTGACCCCAAATGACCTTTGACCAGCACCGAAAACAAAGGGTAAGTGGCACTTGAATGGATACTCCGGCCCACCGATCTTGTGTCGGTCCGACATAACCCACTTGAGATATCTCGTTGACAAGATTTTGACCATTTGACCCCTGGTGACCCCTGGTGACCCCAAATGACCTTTGACCTGCACCGAAAGCAAAGGGTAAGTGGCACTTGAATGGGTACTCCGGCCCACCGATCTTAAGTCGGTCCGACATTACCCACTTGAGATATCTCGTTGACAAGATTTTGACCATTTGACCCCTGGTGACCCCAAATGACCTTTGACCAGCACCGAAAACAAAGGGTAAGTGGCACTTGAATGGGTACTCCGGCCCACCGATCTTGTGTCGGTCCGACATTACCCACTTGAGATATCTCGTTGACAAGATTTTGACCATTTGACCCCTGGTGACCCCAAATAACTCCAAATGACCTTTGACCTGCACCGAAAACAAAGGGTAAGTGGCACTTGAGTGGGTACTCCGGCCAACCGATCTTGTGTCGGTCCGACATAACCCACTTGAGATATCTCGTTGACAAGATTTTGACCATTTGACCCCTGGTGACCCCAAATGACCTTTGACCTGCACCGAAAACAAAGGGTAAGTGGCACTTGAATGGGTACTCCGGTTTAACCGATCTTAATTCGGTCCGACATTACCCACTTGAGATATCTCGTTGACAAGATTTTGACCATTTGACCCCTGGTGACCCCAAATGACCTTTGACCTGCACCGAAAACAAAGGGTAAGTGGCACTTGAATGGGTACTCCGGCCAACCGATCTTATGTCGGTCCGACATTACCCACTTGAGATATCTCGTTGACAAGATTTTGACCATTTGACCCCTGGTGACCCCAAATGACCTTTGAACTGCACCGAAAACAAAGGGTAAGTGGCACTTGAATGGGTACTCCGGCCCACCGATCTTGTGTCGGTCCGACATTACCCACTTGAGATATCTCGTTGACAAGATTTTGACCATTTGACCCATGGTGACCCCAAATGACCTTTGACCAGCACCGAAAACAAAGGGTAAGTGGCACTTGAATGGGTACTCCGGCCAACCGATCTTATGTCGGTCCGACATTACCCACTTGAGATATCTCGTTGACAAGATTTTGACCATTTGACCCCTGGTGACACCAAATGACCTTTGAACTGCACCGAAAACAAAGGGTAAGTGGCACTTGAATGGGTACTCCGGCCCACCGATCTTGTGTCGGTCCGACATTACCCACTTGAGATATCTCGTTGACAAGATTTTGACCATTTGACCCATGGTGACCCCAAATGACCTTTGACCTGCACCGAAAACAAAGGGTAAGTGGTACTTGAATGGGTACTCCGGCCAACCAACGTTAAGCCGGTCCGACATTACCCACTTGAGATATCTCGTTGACAAGATTTTGACCATTTGACCAGTGGTGACCCCAAATGACCTTTGACCTGCACCGAAAACAAAGGGTAAGTGGCACTTGAATGGGTACTCCGGCCAACCGATCTTGTGTCGGTCCGACATTACCCACTTGAGATATCTCGTTGACAAGATTTTGTCCATTTGACCCCTGGTGACCCCTGGTGACCCCAAATGACCTTTGACCTGCACCGAAAACAAAGGGTAAGTGGCACTTGAATGGGTACTCCGGCCAACCGATCTTAATTCGGTCCGACATTACCCACTTGAGATATCTCGTTGACAAGATTTTGACCATTTGACCCCTGGTGACCCCAAATGACCTTTGACCAGCACTGAAAACAAAGGGTAAGTGGCACTTGAATGGGTACTCCGGCCCACCGATCTTAAGTCGGTCCGACATTACCCACTTGAGATATCTCGTTGACAAGATTTTGACCATTTGACCCCTGGTGACCCCAAATGTCCTTTGACCTGCACCGAAAACAAAGGGTAAGTGGCACTTGAGTGGGTACTCCGGCCCACCGATGTTAAGTCAATCCGACATTACCCACTTGAGATATCTCGTTGACAAGATTTTGACCATTTGACCCCTGGTGACCCCAAATGACCTTTGACCTGCACCGAAAACAAAGGGTAAGTGGCACTTGAATGGGTACTCCGGCCCACCGATCTTAAGTCGGTCCGATATTACCCACTTGAGATATCTCGTTGACAAGATTTTGACCATTTGACCCCTGGTGACCCCTGGTGACCCCAAATGACCTTTGACCTGAACCGAAAACAAAGGGTACGTGGCACTTGAGTGGGTACTCCGGCCAACCGATCTTGTGTCGGTCCGACATTACCCACTTGAGATATCTCGTTGACAAGATTTTGACCATTTGACCCCTGGTGACCCCAAATGACCTTTGACCTGCACCGAAAACAAAGGGTAAGTGGCACTTGAATGGGTACTCCGGCCAACCGATCTTAATTCGGTCCGACATTACCCACTTGAGATATCTCGTTGACAAGATTTTGACCATTTGACCCCTGGTGACCCCAAATGACCTTTGACCTGCACCGAAAACAAAGGGTAAGTGGCACTTGAATGGGTACTCCGGCCAACCGATGTTAAGCCGGTTCGACATTACCCACTTGAGATATCTCGTTGACAAGATTTTGACCATTTGACCCCTGGTGACTCCTGGTGACCCCAAATGACCTTTGACCTGCACCGAAAACAAAGGGTAAGTGGCACTTGAATGGGTACTCCGGCCAACCGATCTTGTGTCGGTCCGACATTACCCACTTGAGATATCTCGTTGACAAGATTTTGACCATTTGACCCCTGGTGACCCCAAATGACCTTTGACCTGCACCGAAAACAAAGGGTAAGTGGTACTTGAATGGGTACTCCTGCCAACCGATCTTAATTCGGTCCGACATTACCCACTTGAGATATCTCGTTGACAAGATTTTGACCATTTGACTCCTGGTGACCCCAAATGACCTTTGACCAGCACCGAAAACAAAGGGTAAGTGGCACTTGAATGGGTACTCCTACCCACCGATCTTGTGTCGGTCCGACATTACCCACTTGAGATATCTCGTTGACAAGATTTTGACCATTTGACCCCTGGTGACCCCAAATAACCCCAAATGACCTTTGACCTGCACCGAAAACAAAGGGTAAGTGGCACTTGATTGGGTACTCCGGCCAACCGATCTTGTGTCGGTCCGACATTACCCACTTGAGATATCTCGTTGACAAGATTTTGACCATTTGACCCCTGGTGACCCCAAATGACCTTTGACCTGCACCGAAAACAAACGGTAAGTGGCACTTGAATGGGTACTCCGGCCAACCGATCTTAATTCGGTCCGACAATACCCACTTGAGATATCTCGTTGACAAGATTTTGACCATTTGACCCCTGGTGACCCCAAATGACCTTTGACCTGCACCGAAAACAAAGGGTAAGTGGCACTTGAATGGGTACTCCGGCCAACCGATCTTATGTCGGTCCGACATTACCCACTTGAGATATCTCGTTGACAAGATTTTGACCATTTGACCCCTGGTGACCCCAAATGACCTTTGAACTGCACCGAAAACAAAGGGTAAGTGGCACTTGAATGGGTACTCCGGCCCACCGATCTTTTGTCGGTCCGACATTACCCACTTGAGATATCTCGTAGACAAGATTTTGACCATTTGACCCATGGTGACCCCAAATGACCTTTGACCTGCACCGAAAACAAAGGGTAAGTGGTACTTGAATAAGTACTCCGGCCAACGTTAAGCCGGTCCGACATTACCCACTTGAGATATCTCGTTGACAAGATGTTGACCATTTGGACCCTGGTGACCCCTGGTGACCCCAAATGACCTTTGACCTGCACCGAAAACAAAGGGTAAGTGGCACTTGAATGGGTACTCCGGCCAACCGATCTTAAGTCGGTCCGACATTACCCACTTGAGATATCTCGTTGACAAGATTTTGACCATTTGACCCCTGGTGACCCCAAATGACCTTTGACCTGCACCGAAAGCAAAGGGTAAGTGGCACTTGAATGGGTACTCCGGCCAACCGATCTTATGTCGGTCTGTCATTACCCACTTGAGATATCTCGTTGACAAGATTTTGACCATTTGACCCCTGGTGACCCCAAATGACCTTTGACCTGCACCGAAAACAAAGGGTAAGTGGCACTTGAATGGGTACTCCGGCCCACCGATCTTGTGTCGGTCCGACATTACCCACTTGAGATATCTCGTTGACAAGATTTTGACCATTTGACCCCTGGTGACCCCAAATAACCCCAAATGACCTTTGACCTGCACCGAAAACAAAGGGTAAGTGGCACTTGAGTGGGTACTCCGGCCAACCGATCTTGTGTCGGTCCGACATAACCCACTTGAGATATCTCGTTGACAAGATTTTGACCATTTGACCCCTGGTGACCCCAAATGACCTTTGACCTGCACCGAAAACAAAGGGTAAGTGGCACTTGAATGGGTACTCCGGTTTAACCGATCTTAATTCGGTCCGACATTACCCACTTGAGATATCTCGTTGACAAGATTTTGACCATTTGACCCCTGGTGACCCCAAATGACCTTTGACCTGCACCGAAAACAAAGGGTAAGTGGCACTTGAATGGGTACTCCGGCCAACCGATCTTATGTCGGTCCGACATTACCCACTTGAGATATCTCGTTGACAAGATTTTGACCATTTGACCCCTGGTGACCCCAAATGACCTTTGACCTGCACCGAAAACAAAGGGTAAGTGGCACTTGAATGGGTACTCCGGCCAACCGATCTTATGTCGGTCCGACATTACCCACTTGAGATATCTCGTTGACAAGATTTTGACCATTTGACCCCTGGTGACCCCAAATGACCTTTGAACTGCACCGAAAACAAAGGGTAAGTGGCACTTGAATGGGTACTCCGGCCAACCGATCTTTTGTCGGTCCGACATTACCCACTTGAGATATCTCGTAGACAAGATTTTGACCATTTGACCCATGGTGACCCCAAATGACCTTTGACCTGCACCGAAAACAAAGGGTAAGTGGTACTTGAATAAGTACTCCGGCCAACGTTAAGCCGGTCCGACATTACCCACTTGAGATATCTCGTTGACAAGATGTTGACCATTTGGACCCTGGTGACCCCTGGTGACCCCAAATGACCTTTGACCTGCACCGAAAACAAAGGGTAAGTGGCACTTGAATGGGTACTCCGGCCAACCGATCTTAAGTCGGTCCGACATTACCCACTTGAGATATCTCGTTGACAAGATTTTGACCATTTGACCCCTGGTGACCCCAAATGACCTTTGACCTGCACCGAAAGCAAAGGGTAAGTGGCACTTGAATGGGTACTCCGGCCAACCGATCTTATGTCGGTCTGTCATTACCCACTTGAGATATCTCGTTGACAAGATTTTGACCATTTGACCCCTGGTGACCCCAAATGACCTTTGACCTGCACCGAAAACAAAGGGTAAGTGGCACTTGAATGGGTACTCCGGCCCACCGATCTTGTGTCGGTCCGACATTACCCACTTGAGATATCTCGTTGACAAGATTTTGACCATTTGACCCCTGGTGACCCCAAATAACCCCAAATGACCTTTGACCTGCACCGAAAACAAAGGGTAAGTGGCACTTGAGTGGGTACTCCGGCCAACCGATCTTGTGTCGGTCCGACATAACCCACTTGAGATATCTCGTTGACAAGATTTTGACCATTTGACCCCTGGTGACCCCAAATGACCTTTGACCTGCACCGAAAACAAAGGGTAAGTGGCACTTGAATGGGTACTCCGGTTTAACCGATCTTAATTCGGTCCGACATTACCCACTTGAGATATCTCGTTGACAAGATTTTGACCATTTGACCCCTGGTGACCCCAAATGACCTTTGACCTGCACCGAAAACAAAGGGTAAGTGGCACTTGAATGGGTACTCCGGCCAACCGATCTTATGTCGGTCCGACATTACCCACTTGAGATATCTCGTTGACAAGATTTTGACCATTTGACCCCTGGTGACCCCAAATGACCTTTGAACTGCACCGAAAACAAAGGGTAAGTGGCACTTGAATGGGTACTCCGGCCCACCGATCTTGTGTCGGTCCGACATTACCCACTTGAGATATCTCGTTGACAAGATTTTGACCATTTGACCCATGGTGACCCCAAATGACCTTTGACCAGCACCGAAAACAAAGGGTAAGTGGCACTTGAATGGGTACTCCGGCCAACCGATCTTATGTCGGTCCGACATTACCCACTTGAGATATCTCGTTGACAAGATTTTGACCATTTGACCCCTGGTGACACCAAATGACCTTTGAACTGCACCGAAAACAAAGGGTAAGTGGCACTTGAATGGGTACTCCGGCCCATCGATCTTGTGTCGGTCCGACATTACCCACTTGAGATATCTCGTTGACAAGATTTTGACCATTTGACTCATGGTGACCCCAAATGACCTTTGACCTGCACCGAAAACAAAGGGTAAGTGGTACTTGAATGGGTACTCCGGCCAACCAACGTTAAGCCGGTCCGACATTACCCACTTGAGATATCTCGTTGACAAGATTTTGACCATTTGACCCCTGGTGACCCCAAATGACCTTTGACCTGCACCGAAAACAAAGGGTAAGTGGCACTTGAATGGGTACTCCGGCCAACCGATCTTAATTCGGTCCGACATTACCCGCTTGAGATATCTCGTTGACAAGATTTTGACCATTTGACCCCTGGTGACCCCAAATGACCTTTGACCTGCACCGAAAACAAAGGGTAAGTGGCACTTGAATGGGTATTCCGGCCAACCGATCTTAATTCGGTCCGACATTATCACTTGAGATATCTCGTTGACAAGATTTTGACCATTTGACCCCTGGTGACCCCTGGTGACCCCAAATGACCTTTGACCTGCACCGAAAACAAAGGGTAAGTGGCACTTGAATGGGTACTCCGGCCAACCGATCTTATGTCGGTCCGACATTACCCACTTGAGATATCTCGTTGACAAGATTTTGACCATTTGACCCCTGGTGACCCCAAATGACCTTTGAACTGCACCGAAAACAAAGGGTAAGTGGCACTTGAATGGGTACTCCGGCCCACCGATCTTGTGTCGGTCCGACATTACCCACTTGAGATATCTCGTTGACAAGATTTTGACCATTTGACCCATGGTGACCCCAAATGACCTTTGACCAGCACCGAAAACAAAGGGTAAGTGGCACTTGAATGGGTACTCCGGCCAACCGATCTTATGTCGGTCCGACATTACCCACTTGAGATATCTCGTTGACAAGATTTTGACCATTTGACCCCTGGTGACACCAAATGACCTTTGAACTGCACCGAAAACAAAGGGTAAGTGGCACTTGAATGGGTACTCCGGCCCATCGATCTTGTGTCGGTCCGACATTACCCACTTGAGATATCTCGTTGACAAGATTTTGACCATTTGACCCATGGTGACCCCAAATGACCTTTGACCTGCACCGAAAACAAAGGGTAAGTGGTACTTGAATGGGTACTCCGGCCAACCAACGTTAAGTCAATCCGACATTACCCACTTGAGATATCTCGTTGACAAGATTTTGACCATTTGACCCCTGGTGACCCCAAATGACCTTTGACCTGCACCGAAAACAAAGGGTAAGTGGCACTTGAATGGGTACTCCGGCCCACCGATCTTAAGTCGGTCCGATATTACCCACTTGAGATATCTCGTTGACAAGATTTTGACCATTTGACCCCTGGTGACCCCTGGTGACCCCAAATGACCTTTGACCTGAACCGAAAACAAAGGGTACGTGGCACTTGAGTGGGTACTCCGGCCAACCGATCTTGTGTCGGTCCGACATTACCCACTTGAGATATCTCGTTGACAAGATTTTGACCATTTGACCCCTGGTGACCCCAAATGACCTTTGACCTGCACCGAAAACAAAGGGTAAGTGGCACTTGAATGGGTACTCCGGCCAACCGATCTTAATTCGGTCCGACATTACCCACTTGAGATATCTCGTTGACAAGATTTTGACCATTTGACCCCTGGTGACCCCAAATGACCTTTGACCTGCACCGAAAACAAAGGGTAAGTGGCACTTGAATGGGTACTCCGGCCAACCGATGTTAAGCCGGTTCGACATTACCCACTTGAGATATCTCGTTGACAAGATTTTGACCATTTGACCCCTGGTGACTCCTGGTGACCCCAAATGACCTTTGACCTGCACCGAAAACAAAGGGTAAGTGGCACTTGAATGGGTACTCCGGCCAACCGATCTTATGTCGGTCCGACATTACCCACTTGAGATATCTTGTTGACAAGATTTTGACCATTTGAAACCTGGTGACCCCAAATGACCTTTGACCAGCACCGAAAACAGAGGGTAAGTGCCACTTGAATGGGTACTCCGGCCCACCGATCTTGTGTCGGTCCGGCATTACCCACTTGAGATATCTCGTTGACAAGATTTTGACCATTTTACGCCTGGTGACCCCAAATGACCCCAAATGACCTTTGACCTGCACCGAAAACAAAGGGTTAGTGGCACTTGAGTGGGTACTCCGGCCAACCGATCTTGTGTCGGTCCGACATTACCCACTTGAGATATCTCGTTGACAAGATTTTGACCATTTGACCCCTGGTGACCCCAAATGACCTTTGACCTGCACCGAAAACAAAGGGTAAGTGGTACTTGAATGGGTACTCCTGCCAACCGATCTTAATTCGGTCCGACATTACCCACTTGAGATATCTCGTTGACAAGATTTTGACCATTTGACTCCTGGTGACCCCAAATGACCTTTGACCAGCACCGAAAACAAAGGGTAAGTGGCACTTGAATGGGTACTCCTACCCACCGATCTTGTGTCGGTCCGACATTACCCACTTGAGATATCTCGTTGACAAGATTTTGACCATTTGACCCCTGGTGACCCCAAATAACCCCAAATGACCTTTGACCTGCACCGAAAACAAAGGGTAAGTGGCACTTGAGTGGGTACTCCGGCCAACCGATCTTGTGTCGGTCCGACATTACCCACTTGAGATATCTCGTTGACAAGATTTTGACCATTTGACCCCTGGTGACCCCAAATGACCTTTGACCTGCACCGAAAACAAACGGTAAGTGGCACTTGAATGGGTACTCCGGCCAACCGATCTTAATTCGGTCCGACAATACCCACTTGAGATATCTCGTTGACAAGATTTTGACCATTTGACCCCTGGTGACCCCAAATGACCTTTGACCTGCACCGAAAACAAAGGGTAAGTGGCACTTGAATGGGTACTCCGGCCAACCGATCTTATGTCGGTCCGACATTACCCACTTGAGATATCTCGTTGACAAGATTTTGACCATTTGACCCCTTGTGACCCCAAATGACCTTTGAACTGCACCGAAAACAAAGGGTAAGTGGCACTTGAATGGGTACTCCGGCCCACCGATCTTTTGTCGGTCCGACATTACCCACTTGAGATATCTCGTAGACAAGATTTTGACCATTTGACCCATGGTGACCCCAAATGACCTTTGACCTGCACCGAAAACAAAGGGTAAGTGGTACTTGAATAAGTACTCCGGCCAACCAACGTTAAGCCGGTCCGACATTACCCACTTGAGATATCTCGTTGACAAGATGTTGACCATTTGGACCCTGGTGACCCCTGGTGACCCCAAATGACCTTTGACCTGCACCGAAAACAAAGGGTAAGTGGCACTTGAATGGGTACTCCGGCCAACCGATCTTAAGTCGGTCCGACATTACCCACTTGAGATATCTCGTTGACAAGATTTTGACCATTTGACCCCTGGTGACCCCAAATGACCTTTGACCTGCACCGAAAGCAAAGGGTAAGTGGCACTTGAATGGGTACTCCGGCCAACCGATCTTATGTCGGTCTGTCATTACCCACTTGAGATATCTCGTTGACAAGATTTTGACCATTTGACCCCTGGTGACCCCAAATGACCTTTGACCTGCACCGAAAACAAAGGGTAAGTGGCACTTGAATGGGTACTCCGGCCCACCGATCTTGTGTCGGTCCGACATTACCCACTTGAGATATCTCGTTGACAAGATTTTGACCATTTGACCCCTGGTGACCCCAAATAACCCCAAATGACCTTTGACCTGCACCGAAAACAAAGGGTAAGTGGCACTTGAGTGGGTACTCCGGCCAACCGATCTTGTGTCGGTCCGACATAACCCACTTGAGATATCTCGTTGACAAGATTTTGACCATTTGACCCCTGGTGACCCCAAATGACCTTTGACCTGCACCGAAAACAAAGGGTAAGTGGCACTTGAATGGGTACTCCGGTTTAACCGATCTTAATTCGGTCCGACATTACCCACTTGAGATATCTCGTTGACAAGATTTTGACCATTTGACCCCTGGTGACCCCAAATGACCTTTGACCTGCACCGAAAACAAAGGGTAAGTGGCACTTGAATGGGTACTCCGGCCAACCGATCTTATGTCGGTCCGACATTACCCACTTGAGATATCTCGTTGACAAGATTTTGACCATTTGACCCCTGGTGACCCCAAATGACCTTTGAACTGCACCGAAAACAAAGGGTAAGTGGCACTTGAATGGGTACTCCGGCCCACCGATCTTGTGTCGGTCCGACATTACCCACTTGAGATATCTCGTTGACAAGATTTTGACCATTTGACCCATGGTGACCCCAAATGACCTTTGACCAGCACCGAAAACAAAGGGTAAGTGGCACTTGAATGGGTACTCCGGCCAACCGATCTTATGTCGGTCCGACATTACCCACTTGAGATATCTCGTTGACAAGATTTTGACCATTTGACCCCTGGTGACACCAAATGACCTTTGAACTGCACCGAAAACAAAGGGTAAGTGGCACTTGAATGGGTACTCCGGCCCATCGATCTTGTGTCGGTCCGACATTACCCACTTGAGATATCTCGTTGACAAGATTTTGACCATTTGACCCATGGTGACCCCAAATGACCTTTGACCTGCACCGAAAACAAAGGGTAAGTGGTACTTGAATGGGTACTCCGGCCAACCAACGTTAAGCCGGTCCGACATTACCCACTTGAGATATCTCGTTGACAAGATTTTGACCATTTGACCCCTGGTGACCCCAAATGACCTTTGACCTGCACCGAAAACAAAGGGTAAGTGGCACTTGAATGGGTACTCCGGCCAACCGATCTTAATTCGGTCCGACATTACCCGCTTGAGATATCTCGTTGACAAGATTTTGACCATTTGACCCCTGGTGACCCCAAATGACCTTTGACCTGCACCGAAAACAAAGGGTAAGTGGCACTTGAATGGGTATTCCGGCCAACCGATCTTAATTCGGTCCGACATTACCCGCTTGAGATATCTCGTTGACAAGATTTTGACCATTTGACCCCTGGTGACCCCTGGTGACCCCAAATGACCTTTGACCTGCACCGAAAACAAAGGGTAAGTGGCACTTGAATGGGTACTCCGGCCAACCGATCTTATGTCGGTCCGACATTACCCACTTGAGATATCTCGTTGACAAGATTTTGACCATTTGACCCCTGGTGACCCCAAATGACCTTTGAACTGCACCGAAAACAAAGGGTAAGTGGCACTTGAATGGGTACTCCGGCCCACCGATCTTGTGTCGGTCCGACATTACCCACTTGAGATATCTCGTTGACAAGATTTTGACCATTTGACCCATGGTGACCCCAAATGACCTTTGACCAGCACCGAAAACAAAGGGTAAGTGGCACTTGAATGGGTACTCCGGCCAACCGATCTTATGTCGGTCCGACATTACCCACTTGAGATATCTCGTTGACAAGATTTTGACCATTTGACCCCTGGTGACACCAAATGACCTTTGAACTGCACCGAAAACAAAGGGTAAGTGGCACTTGAATGGGTACTCCGGCCCATCGATCTTGTGTCGGTCCGACATTACCCACTTGAGATATCTCGTTGACAAGATTTTGACCATTTGACCCATGGTGACCCCAAATGACCTTTGACCTGCACCGAAAACAAAGGGTAAGTGGTACTTGAATGGGTACTCCGGCCAACCAACGTTAAGCCGGTCCGACATTACCCACTTGAGATATCTCGTTGACAAGATTTTGACCATTTGACCCCTGGTGACCCCAAATGACCTTTGACCTGCACCGAAAACAAAGGGTAAGTGGCACTTGAATGGGTACTCCGGCCAACCGATCTTAATTCGGTCCGACATTACCCGCTTGAGATATCTCGTTGACAAGATTTTGACCATTTGACCCCTGGTATCCCCAAATGACCTTTGACCTGCACCGAAAACAAAGGGTAAGTGGCACTTGAATGGGTATTCCGGCCAACCGATCTTAATTCGGTCCGACATTATCACTTGAGATATCTCGTTGACAAGATTTTGACCATTTGACCCCTGGTGACCCCTGGTGACCCCAAATGACCTTTGACCTGCACCGAAAACAAAGGGTAAGTGGCACTTGAATGGGTACTCCGGCCAACCGATCTTAATTCGGTCCGACATTACCCACTTGAGATATCTCGTTGACAAGATTTTGACCATTTGACCCCTGGTGACCCCAAATGACCTTTGACCAGCACCGAAAACAAAGGGTAAGTGGCACTTGAATGGATACTCCGGCCCACCGATCTTGTGTCGGTCCGACATAACCCACTTGAGATATCTCGTTGACAAGATTTTGACCATTTGACCCCTGGTGACCCCTGGTGACCCCAAATGACCTTTGACCTGCACCGAAAGCAAAGGGTAAGTGGCACTTGAATGGGTACTCCGGCCCACCGATCTTAAGTCGGTCCGACATTACCCACTTGAGATATCTCGTTGACAAGATTTTGACCATTTGACCCCTGGTGACCCCAAATGACCTTTGACCAGCACCGAAAACAAAGGGTAAGTGGCACTTGAATGGGTACTCCGGCCCACCGATCTTGTGTCGGTCCGACATTACCCACTTGAGATATCTCGTTGACAAGATTTTGACCATTTGACCCCTGGTGACCCCAAATAACTCCAAATGACCTTTGACCTGCACCGAAAACAAAGGGTAAGTGGCACTTGAGTGGGTACTCCGGCCAACCGATCTTGTGTCGGTCCGACATAACCCACTTGAGATATCTCGTTGACAAGATTTTGACCATTTGACCCCTGGTGACCCCAAATGACCTTTGACCTGCACCGAAAACAAAGGGTAAGTGGCACTTGAATGGGTACTCCGGTTTAACCGATCTTAATTCGGTCCGACATTACCCACTTGAGATATCTCGTTGACAAGATTTTGACCATTTGACCCCTGGTGACCCCAAATGACCTTTGACCTGCACCGAAAACAAAGGGTAAGTGGCACTTGAATGGGTACTCCGGCCAACCGATCTTATGTCGGTCCGACATTACCCACTTGAGATATCTCGTTGACAAGATTTTGACCATTTGACCCCTGGTGACCCCAAATGACCTTTGAACTGCACCGAAAACAAAGGGTAAGTGGCACTTGAATGGGTACTCCGGCCCACCGATCTTGTGTCGGTCCGACATTACCCACTTGAGATATCTCGTTGACAAGATTTTGACCATTTGACCCATGGTGACCCCAAATGACCTTTGACCAGCACCGAAAACAAAGGGTAAGTGGCACTTGAATGGGTACTCCGGCCAACCGATCTTATGTCGGTCCGACATTACCCACTTGAGATATCTCGTTGACAAGATTTTGACCATTTGACCCCTGGTGACACCAAATGACCTTTGAACTGCACCGAAAACAAAGGGTAAGTGGCACTTGAATGGGTACTCCGGCCCACCGATCTTGTGTCGGTCCGACATTACCCACTTGAGATATCTCGTTGACAAGATTTTGACCATTTGACCCATGGTGACCCCAAATGACCTTTGACCTGCACCGAAAACAAAGGGTAAGTGGTACTTGAATGGGTACTCCGGCCAACCAACGTTAAGCCGGTCCGACATTACCCACTTGAGATATCTCGTTGACAAGATTTTGACCATTTGACCAGTGGTGACCCCAAATGACCTTTGACCTGCACCGAAAACAAAGGGTAAGTGGCACTTGAATGGGTACTCCGGCCAACCGATCTTGTGTCGGTCCGACATTACCCACTTGAGATATCTCGTTGAAAAGATTTTGTCCATTTGACCCCTGGTGACCCCTGGTGACCCCAAATGACCTTTGACCTGCACCGAAAACAAAGGGTAAGTGGCACTTGAATGGGTACTCCGGCCAACCGATCTTAATTCGGTCCGACAATACCCACTTGAGATATCTCGTTGACAAGATTTTGACCATTTGACCCCTGGTGACCCCAAATGACCTTTGACCAGCACCGAAAACAAAGGGTAAGTGGCACTTGAATGGGTACTCCGGCCCACCGATCTTAAGTCGGTCCGACATTACCCACTTGAGATATCTCGTTGACAAGATTTTGACCATTTGACCCCTGGTGACCCCAAATGTCCTTTGACCTGCACCGAAAACAAAGGGTAAGTGGCACTTGAGTGGGTACTCCGGCCCACCGATGTTAAGTCAATCCGACATTACCCACTTGAGATATCTCGTTGACAAGATTTTGACCATTTGACCCCTGGTGACCCCAAATGACCTTTGACCAGCACCGAAAACAAAGGGTAAGTGGCACTTGAATGGGTACTCCGGCCCACCGATCTTAAGTCGGTCCGATATTACCCACTTGAGATATCTCGTTGACAAGATTTTGACCATTTGACCCCTGGTGACCCCTGGTGACCCCAAATGACCTTTGACCTGAACCGAAAACAAAGGGTACGTGGCACTTGAGTGGGTACTCCGGCCAACCGATCTTGTGTCGGTCCGACATTACCCACTTGAGATATCTCGTTGACAAGATTTTGACCATTTGACCCCTGGTGACCCCAAATGACCTTTGACCTGCACCGAAAACAAAGGGTAAGTGGCACTTGAATGGGTACTCCGGCCAACCGATCTTAATTCGGTCCGACATTACCCACTTGAGATATCTCGTTGACAAGATTTTGACCATTTGACCCCTGGTGACCCCAAATGACCTTTGACCTGCACCGAAAACAAAGGGTAAGTGGCACTTGAATGGGTACTCCGGCCAACCGATCTTAATTCGGTCCGACATTACCCACTTGAGATATCTCGTTGACAAGATTTTGACCATTTGACCCCTTGTGACCCCAAATGACCTTTGAACTGCACCGAAAACAAAGGGTAAGTGGCACTTGAATGGGTACTCCGGCCCACCGATCTTGTGTCGGTCCGACATTACCCACTTGAGATATCTCGTTGACAAGATTTCGACCATTTGACCCCTGGTGACCCCTGGGGACCCCAAATGACCTTTGACCTGCACCGAAAGCAAAGGGTAAGTGGCACTTGAATGGGTACTCCGGCCCACCGATCTTAAGTCGGTCCGACATTACCCACTTGAGATATCTCGTTGACAAGATTTTGACCATTTGACCCCTGGTGACCCCAAATGACCTTTGACCTGCACCGAAAACAAAGGGTAAGTGGCACTTGAATGGGTACTCCGGCCAACCGATGTTAAGCCGGTTCGACATTACCCACTTGAGATATCTCGTTGACAAGATTTTGACCATTTGACCCCTGGTGACTCCTGGTGACCCCAAATGACCTTTGACCTGCACCGAAAACAAAGGGTAAGTGGCACTTGAATGGGTACTCCGGCCAACCGATCTTATGTCGGTCCGACATTACCCACTTGAGATATCTTGTTGACAAGATTTTGACCATTTGAAACCTGGTGACCCCAAATGACCTTTGACCAGCACCGAAAACAGAGGGTAAGTGCCACTTGAATGGGTACTCCGGCCCACCGATCTTGTGTCGGTCCGGCATTACCCACTTGAGATATCTCGTTGACAAGATTTTGACCATTTTACGCCTGGTGACCCCAAATGACCCCAAATGACCTTTGACCTGCACCGAAAACAAAGGGTTAGTGGCACTTGAGTGGATACTCCGGCCAACCGATCTTGTGTCGGTCCGACATTACCCACTTGAGATATCTCGTTGACAAGATTTTGACCATTTGACCCCTGGTGACCCCAAATGACCTTTGACCTGCACCGAAAACAAAGGGTAAGTGGTACTTGAATGGGTACTCCTGCCAACCGATCTTAATTCGGTCCGACATTACCCACTTGAGATATCTCGTTGACAAGATTTTGACCATTTGACTCCTGGTGACCCCAAATGACCTTTGACCAGCACCGAAAACAAAGGGTAAGTGGCACTTGAATGGGTACTCCTACCCACCGATCTTGTGTCGGTCCGACATTACCCACTTGAGATATCTCGTTGACAAGATTTTGACCATTTGACCCCTGGTGACCCCAAATAACCCCAAATGACCTTTGACCTGCACCGAAAACAAAGGGTAAGTGGCACTTGAGTGGGTACTCCGGCCAACCGATCTTGTGTCGGTCCGACATTACCCACTTGAGATATCTCGTTGACAAGATTTTGACCATTTGACCCCTGGTGACCCCAAATGACCTTTGACCTGCACCGAAAACAAACGGTAAGTGGCACTTGAATGGGTACTCCGGCCAACCGATCTTAATTCGGTCCGACAATACCCACTTGAGATATCTCGTTGACAAGATTTTGACCATTTGACCCCTGGTGACCCCAAATGACCTTTGACCTGCACCGAAAACAAAGGGTAAGTGGCACTTGAATGGGTACTCCGGCCAACCGATCTTATGTCGGTCCGACATTACCCACTTGAGATATCTCGTTGACAAGATTTTGACCATTTGACCCCTGGTGACCCCAAATGACCTTTGAACTGCACCGAAAACAAAGGGTAAGTGGCACTTGAATGGGTACTCCGGCCCACCGATCTTTTGTCGGTCCGACATTACCCACTTGAGATATCTCGTAGACAAGATTTTGACCATTTGACCCATGGTGACCCCAAATGACCTTTGACCTGCACCGAAAACAAAGGGTAAGTGGTACTTGAATAAGTACTCCGGCCAACCAACGTTAAGCCGGTCCGACATTACCCACTTGAGATATCTCGTTGACAAGATGTTGACCATTTGGACCCTGGTGACCCCTGGTGACCCCAAATGACCTTTGACCTGCACCGAAAACAAAGGGTAAGTGGCACTTGAATGGGTACTCCGGCCAACCGATCTTAAGTCGGTCCGACATTACCCACTTGAGATATCTCGTTGACAAGATTTTGACCATTTGACCCCTGGTGACCCCAAATGACCTTTGACCTGCACCGAAAGCAAAGGGTAAGTGGCACTTGAATGGGTACTCCGGCCAACCGATCTTATGTCGGTCTGTCATTACCCACTTGAGATATCTCGTTGACAAGATTTTGACCATTTGACCCCTGGTGACCCCAAATGACCTTTGACCTGCACCGAAAACAAAGGGTAAGTGGCACTTGAATGGGTACTCCGGCCCACCGATCTTATGTCGGTCCGACATTACCCACTTGAGATATCTCGTTGACAAGATTTTGACCATTTGACCCCTGGTGACCCCAAATGACCCCAAATGACCTTTGACCTGCACCGAAAACAAAGGGTACGTGGCACTTGAGTGGGTACTCCGGCCAACCGATCTTGTGTCGGTCCGACATTACCCACTTGAGATATCTCGTTGACAAGATTTTGACCATTTGACCCCTTGTGACCCCAAATGACCTTTGACCTGCACCGAAAACAAAGGGTAAGTGGCACTTGAATGGGTACTCCGGCCAACCGATCTTAATTCGGTCCGACATTACCCACTTGAGATATCTCGTTGACAAGATTTTGACCATTTGACCCCTGGTGACCCCAAATGACCTTTGACCAGCACCGAAAATAAAGGGTAAGTGGCACTTGAATGGGTACTCCGGCCCACCGATCTTGTGTCGGTCCGACAATACCCACTTGAGATATCTCGTTGACAAGATTTTGACCATTTGACCCCTGGTGACCCCAAATGACCTTTGACCTGCACCGAAAACAAAGGGTAACTGGTACTTGAATGGGTACTCCGGCCAACCGATGTTAAGCCGGTCCGACATTACCCACTTGAGATATCTCGTTGACAAGATTTTGACCATTTGACCCCTGGTGACCCCTGGTGACCCCAAATGACCTTTGACCTGCACCGAAAACAAAGGGTAAGTGGCACTTGAATGGGTACTCCGGCCCACCGATCTTGTGTCGGTCCGACATTACCCACTTGAGATATCTCGTTGACAAGATTTTGACCATTTGACCCCTGGTGACCCCAAATGACCTTTGACCAGCACCGAAAACAAAGGATAAGTGGCACTTGAATGGGTACTCCGGCCAACCGATCTCATGTCGGTCCGACAATACCCACTTGAGATATCTCGTTGACAAGATTTTGACCATTTGATCCCTGGTGACCCCAAATGACCTTTGACCTGCACCGAAAACAAATGGTAAGTGGCACTTGAATGGGTACTCCGGCCAACCGATGTTAAGTCGGTCCGACAATACCCACTTGAGATATCTCGTTGACAAGATTTTGACCATTTGACCCCTTGTGACCCCAAATGATCTTTGACCTGCACCGAAAACAAAGGGTAAGTGGCACTTGAATGGGTACTCCGGCCAACCGATGTTAAGTCGGTCCGACAATACCCACTTGAGATATCTCGTTGACAAGATTTTGACCATTTGACCCCTGGTGACCCCCGGTGACCCCAAATGACCTTTAACCTGCACCGAAAACAAAGGGTAAGTGGCACTTGAATGGGTACTTCGGCCAACCGATCTTAAGTCGGTCCGACATTACCCGCTTGAGATATCTCGTTGACAAGATTTTGACCATGTGACCCCTGGTGACCCCAAATGACCTTTGACCAGCACCGAAAACAAAGGGTAAGTGGCACTTGAATGGGTACTCCGGCCCACCGATCTTCTGTCGGTCCGACATTACCCGCTTGAGATATCTCGTTGTCAAGATTTTGACCATTTGACCCCTGGTGACCCCTGGTGACCCCAAATGACCTTTGACCTGCACCGAAAACAAAGGGTAAGTGGTACTTGAATGGGTACTACGGCCAACCAATGTTAAGCCGGTCCGACATTGCCCACTTGAGATATCGCGTTGACAAAATTTTGACCATTTGACCCCTGGTGACCCCAAATGACCTTTGACCTGCACCGAATACAAAGGGTAATTGGCACTTGAATGGGTACTCCGGCCAACCGATCTTAAGTCGGTCCGACATCACCCACTTGAGATAACTCGTTGACAAGATGTTGACCATTTGACCCCTGGTGACCCCAAATGACCTTTGACCTGCACCGAAAACAAAGGGTAAGTGGCACTTGAATGGGTACTCCGGTTTAACCGATCTTAATTCGGTCCGACATTACCCACTTGAGATATCTCGTTGACAAGATTTTGACCATTTGACCCCTGGTGACCCCAAATGACCTTTGACCTGCACCGAAAACAAAGGGTAAGTGGCACTTGAATGGGTACTCCGGCCAACCGATCTTATGTCGGTCCGACATTACCCACTTGAGATATCTCGTTGACAAGATTTTGACCATTTGACCCCTGGTGACCCCAAATGACCTTTGAACTGCACCGAAAACAAAGGGTAAGTGGCACTTGAATGGGTACTCCGGCCCACCGATCTTATGTCGGTCCGACATTACCCACTTGAGATATCTCGTTGACAAGATTTTGACCATTTGACCCCTGGTGACACCAAATGACCTTTGAACTGCACCGAAAACAAAGGGTAAGTGGCACTTGAATGGGTACTCCGGCCCATCGATCTTGTGTCGGTCCGACATTACCCACTTGAGATATCTCGTTGACAAGATTTTGACCATTTGACCCCTGGTGACCCCAAATGACCTTTGACCTGCACCGAAAACAAAGGGTAAGTGGCACTTGAATGGGTACTCCGGCCAACCAACGTTAAGCCGGTCCGACATTACCCACTTGAGATATCTCGTTGACAAGATTTTGACCATTTGACCCCTGGTGACCCCAAATGACCTTTGACCTGCACCGAAAACAAAGGGTAAGTGGCACTTGAATGGGTACTCCGGCCAACCGATCTTAATTCGGTCCGACATTACCCGCTTGAGATATCTCGTTGACAAGATTTTGATCATTTGACCCCTGGTGACCCCAAATGACCTTTGACCTGCACCGAAAACAAAGGGTAAGTGGCACTTGAATGGGTACTCCGGCCAACCGATCTTAATTCGGTCCGACATTATCACTTGAGATATCTCGTTGACAAGATTTTGACCATTTGACCCCTGGTGACCCCTGGTGACCCCAAATGACCTTTGACCTGCACCGAAAACAAAGGGTAAGTGGCACTTGAATGGGTACTCCGGCCAACCGATCTTAATTCGGTCCGACATTACCCACTTGAGATATCTCGTTGACAAGATTTTGACCATTTGACCCCTGGTGACCCCAAATGACCTTTGACCAGCACCGAAAACAAAGGGTAAGTGGCACTTGAATGGATACTCCGGCCCACCGATCTTGTGTCGGTCCGACATAACCCACTTGAGATATCTCGTTGACAAGATTTTGACCATTTGACCCCTGGTGACCCCTGGTGACCCCAAATGACCTTTGACCTGCACCGAAAGCAAAGGGTAAGTGGCACTTGAATGGGTACTCCGGCCCACCGATCTTAAGTCGGTCCGACATTACCCACTTGAGATATCTCGTTGACAAGATTTTGACCATTTGACCCCTGGTGACCCCAAATGACCTTTGACCAGCACCGAAAACAAAGGGTAAGTGGCACTTGAATGGGTACTCCGGCCCACCGATCTTGTGTCGGTCCGACATTACCCACTTGAGATATCTCGTTGACAAGATTTTGACCATTTGACCCCTGGTGACCCCAAATAACTCCAAATGACCTTTGACCTGCACCGAAAACAAAGGGTAAGTGGCACTTGAGTGGGTACTCCGGCCAACCGATCTTGTGTCGGTCCGACATAACCCACTTGAGATATCTCATTGACAAGATTTTGACCATTTGACCCCTGGTGACCCCAAATGACCTTTGACCTGCACCGAAAACAAAGGGTAAGTGGCACTTGAATGGGTACTCCGGTTTAACCGATCTTAATTCGGTCCGACATTACCCACTTGAGATATCTCGTTGACAAGATTTTGACCATTTGACCCCTGGTGACCCCAAATGACCTTTGACCTGCACCGAAAACAAAGGGTAAGTGGCACTTGAATGGGTACTCCGGCCAACCGATCTTATGTCGGTCCGACATTACCCACTTGAGATATCTCGTTGACAAGATTTTGACCATTTGACCCCTGGTGACCCCAAATGACCTTTGAACTGCACCGAAAACAAAGGGTAAGTGGCACTTGAATGGGTACTCCGGCCCACCGATCTTGTGTCGGTCCGACATTACCCACTTGAGATATCTCGTTGACAAGATTTTGACCATTTGACCCATGGTGACCCCAAATGACCTTTGACCAGCACCGAAAACAAAGGGTAAGTGGCACTTGAATGGGTACTCCGGCCAACCGATCTTATGTCGGTCCGACATTACCCACTTGAGATATCTCGTTGACAAGATTTTGACCATTTGACCCCTGGTGACACCAAATGACCTTTGAACTGCACCGAAAACAAAGGGTAAGTGGCACTTGAATGGGTACTCCGGCCCACCGATCTTGTGTCGGTCCGACATTACCCACTTGAGATATCTCGTTGACAAGATTTTGACCATTTGACCCATGGTGACCCCTGGTGACCCCAAATGACCTTTGACCTGCACCGAAAACAAAGGGTAAGTGGCACTTGAATGGGTACTCCGGCCAACCGATCTTAATTCGGTCCGACATTACCCACTTGAGATATCTCGTTGACAAGATTTTGACCATTTGACCCCTGGTGACCCCAAATGACCTTTGACCAGCACCGAAAACAAAGGGTAAGTGGCACTTGAATGGGTACTCCGGCCAACCGATCTTAAGTCGGTGCGACATTACCCACTTGAGATATCTCGTTGACAAGATGTTGACCATTTGGACCCTGGTGACCCCTGGTGACCCCAAATGACCTTTGACCTGCACCGAAAACAAAGGGTAAGTGGCACTTGAATGGGTACTCCGGCCAACCGATCTTAAGTCGGTCCGACATTACCCACCTGAGATAACTCGTTGACAAGATTTTGACCATTTGACCCCTGGTGACCCCAAATGACCTTTGACCTGCACCGAAAACAAAGGGTAAGTGGCACTTGAATGGGTACTCCGGCCCACCGATCTTATGTCGGTCCGACATTACCCACTTGAGATATCTCGTTGACAAGATTTTGACCATGTGACCCCTGGTGACCCCAAATGACCCCAAATGACCTTTGACCTGCACCGAAAACAAAGGGTAAGTGGCACTTGAATGGGTACTCCGGTCAACCGATCTTAATTCGGTCCGACATTACCCACTTGAGATATCTCGTTGACAAGATTTTGACCATTTGACCCCTTGTGACCCCAAATGACCTTTGACCAGCACCGAAAACAAAGGGTAAGTGGCACTTGAATGGGTACTCCGGCCCACCGATCTTGTGTCGGTCCGACATTACCCACTTGAGATATCTCGTTGACAAGATTTCGACCATTTGACCCCTGGTGACCCCTGGGGACCCCAAATGACCTTTGACCTGCACCGAAAGCAAAGGGTAAGTGGCACTTGAATGGGTACTCCGGCCCACCGATCTTAAGTCGGTCCGACATTACCCACTTGAGATATCTCGTTGACAAGATTTTGACCATTTGACCCCTGGTGACCCCAAATGACCTTTGACCTGCACCGAAAACAAAGGGTAAGTGGCACTTGAATGGGTACTCCGGCCAACCGATGTTAAGCCGGTGCGACATTACCCACTTGAGATATCTCGTTGACAAGATTTTGACCATTTGACCCCTGGTGACTCCTGGTGACCCCAAATGACCTTTGACCTGCACCGAAAACAAAGGGTAAGTGGCACTTGAATGGGTACTCCGGCCAACCGATCTTATGTCGGTCCGACATTACCCACTTGAGATATCTTGTTGACAAGATTTTGACCATTTGAAACCTGGTGACCCCAAATGACCTTTGACCAGCACCGAAAACAGAGGGTAAGTGCCACTTGAATGGGTACTCCGGCCCACCGATCTTGTGTCGGTCCGGCATTACCCACTTGAGATATCTCGTTGACAAGATTTTGACCATTTTACGCCTGGTGACCCCAAATGACCCCAAATGACCTTTGACCTGCACCGAAAACAAAGGGTAAGTGGCACTTGAGTGGGTACTCCGGCCAACCGATCTTGTGTCGGTCCGACATTACCCACTTGAGATATCTCGTTGACAAGATTTTGACCATTTGACCCCTGGTGACCCCAAATGACCTTTGACCTGCACCGAAAACAAAGGGTAAGTGGCACTTGAATGGGTACTCCTGCCAACCGATCTTAATTCGGTCCGACATTACCCACTTGAGATATCTCGTTGACAAGATTTTGACCATTTGACTCCTGGTGACCCCAAATGACCTTTGACCAGCACCGAAAACAAAGGGTAAGTGGCACTTGAATGGGTACTCCTACCCACCGATCTTGTGTCGGTCCGACATTACCCACTTGAGATATCTCGTTGACAAGATTTTGACCATTTGACCCCTGGTGACCCCAAATAACCCCAAATGACCTTTGACCTGCACCGAAAACAAAGGGTAAGTGGCACTTGAGTGGGTACTCCGGCCAACCGATCTTGTGTCGGTCCGACATTACCCACTTGAGATATCTCGTTGACAAGATTTTGACCATTTGACCCCTGGTGACCCCAAATGACCTTTGACCTGCACCGAAAACAAACGGTAAGTGGCACTTGAATGGGTACTCCGGCCAACCGATCTTAATTCGGTCCGACAATACCCACTTGAGATATCTCGTTGACAAGATTTTGACCATTTGACCCCTGGTGACCCCAAATGACCTTTGACCTGCACCGAAAACAAAGGGTAAGTGGCACTTGAATGGGTACTCCGGCCAACCGATCTTATGTCGGTCCGACATTACCCACTTGAGATATCTCGTTGACAAGATTTTGACCATTTGACCCCTGGTGACCCCAAATGACCTTTGAACTGCACCGAAAACAAAGGGTAAGTGGCACTTGAATGGGTACTCCGGCCCACCGATCTTTTGTCGGTCCGACATTACCCACTTGAGATATCTCGTAGACAAGATTTTGACCATTTGACCCATGGTGACCCCAAATGACCTTTGACCTGCACCGAAAACAAAGGGTAAGTGGTACTTGAATAAGTACTCCGGCCAACCAACGTTAAGCCGGTCCGACATTACCCACTTGAGATATCTCGTTGACAAGATGTTGACCATTTGGACCCTGGTGACCCCTGGTGACCCCAAATGACCTTTGACCTGCACCGAAAACAAAGGGTAAGTGGCACTTGAATGGGTACTCCGGCCAACCGATCTTAAGTCGGTCCGACATTACCCACTTGAGATATCTCGTTGACAAGATTTTGACCATTTGACCCCTGGTGACCCCAAATGACCTTTGACCTGCACCGAAAGCAAAGGGTAAGTGGCACTTGAATGGGTACTCCGGCCAACCGATCTTAATTCGGTCTGTCATTACCCACTTGAGATATCTCGTTGACAAGATTTTGACCATTTGACCCCTGGTGACCCCAAATGACCTTTGACCTGCACCGAAAACAAAGGGTAAGTGGCACTTGAATGGGTACTCCGGCCCACCGATCTTATGTCGGTCCGACACTACCCACTTGAGATATCTCGTTGACAAGATTTTGACCATTTGACCCCTGGTGACCCCAAATGACCCCAAATGACCTTTGACCTGCACCGAAAACAAAGGGTACGTGGCACTTGAGTGGGTACTCCGGCCAACCGATCTTGTGTCGGTCCGACATTACCCACTTGAGATATCTCGTTGACAAGATTTTGACCATTTGACCCCTTGTGACCCCAAATGACCTTTGACCTGCACCGAAAACAAAGGGTAAGTGGCACTTGAATGGGTACTCCGGCCAACCGATCTTAATTCGGTCCGACATTACCCACTTGAGATATCTCGTTGACAAGATTTTGACCATTTGACCCCTGGTGACCCCAAATGACCTTTGACCAGCACCGAAAATAAAGGGTAAGTGGCACTTGAATGGGTACTCCGGCCCACCGATCTTGTGTCGGTCCGACAATACCCACCTGAGATATCTCGTTGACAAGATTTTGACCATTTGACCCCTGGTGACCCCAAATGACCTTTGACCTGCACCGAAAACAAAGGGTAACTGGTACTTGAATGGGTACTCCGGCCAACCGATGTTAAGCCGGTCCGACATTACCCACTTGAGATATCTCGTTGACAAGATTTTGACCATTTGACCCCTGGTGACCCCTGGTGACCCCAAATGACCTTTGACCTGCACCGAAAACAAAGGGTAAGTGGCACTTGAATGGGTACTCCGGCCCACCGATCTTGTGTCGGTCCGACATTACCCACTTGAGATATCTCGTTGACAAGATTTTGACCATTTGACCCCTGGTGACCCCAAATGACCTTTGACCAGCACCGAAAACAAAGGATAAGTGGCACTTGAATGGGTACTCCGGCCAACCGATCTCATGTCGGTCCGACAATACCCACTTGAGATATCTCGTTGACAAGATTTTGACCATTTGATCCCTGGTGACCCCAAATGACCTTTGACCTGCACCGAAAACAAATGGTAAGTGGCACTTGAATGGGTACTCCGGCCAACCGATGTTAAGTCGGTCCGACAATACCCACT
Source organism: Apostichopus japonicus (assembly GCF_037975245.1). NCBI lineage: Eukaryota > Metazoa > Echinodermata > Holothuroidea > Aspidochirotida > Stichopodidae > Apostichopus > Apostichopus japonicus. Next base: position 11,379,166 of record NC_092578.1, on the reverse strand, counting down.
TGAGATATCTCGTTGACAAGATTTTGACCATTTGACCCCTTGTGACCCCAAATGATCTTTGACCTGCACCGAAAACAAAGGGTAAGTGGCACTTGAATGGGTACTCCGGCCAACCGATGTTAAGTCGGTCCGACAATACCCACTTGAGATATCTCGTTGACAAGATTTTGACCATTTGACCACTGGTGACCCCCGGTGACCCCAAATGACCTTTAACCTGCACCGAAAACAAAGGGTAAGTGGCACTTGAATGGGTACTTCGGCCAACCGATCTTAAGTCGGTCCGACATTACCCGCTTGAGATATCTCGTTGACAAGATTTTGACCATGTGACCCCTGGTGACCCCAAATGACCTTTGACCAGCACCGAAAACAAAGGGTAAGTGGCACTTGAATGGGTACTCCGGCCCACCGATCTTATGTCGGTCCGACATTACCCGCTTGAGATATCTCGTTGTCAAGATTTTGACCATTTGACCCCTGGTGACCCCTGGTGACCCCAAATGACCTTTGACCTGCACCGAAAACAAAGGGTAAGTGGTACTTGAATGGGTACTCCGGCCAACCGATGTTAAGCCGGTCCGACATTGCCCACTTGAGATATCGCGTTGACAAAATTTTGACCATTTGACCCCTGGTGACCCCAAATGACCTTTGACCTGCACCGAATACAAAGGGTAATTGGCACTTGAATGGGTACTCCGGCCAACCGATCTTAAGTCGGTCCGACATCACCCACTTGAGATAACTCGTTGACAAGATGTTGACCATTTGACCCCTGGTGACCCCAAATGACCTTTGACCTGCACCGAAAACAAAGGGTAAGTGGCACTTGAATGGGTACTCCGGCCAACCGATCTTAAGTCGGTCCGACATTACCCACTTGAGATGTCTCGTTGACAAGATTTTGACCATTTGACCCCTGGTGACCCCAAATGACCTTTGACCAGCACCGAAAACAAAGGGTAAGTGGCACTTGAATGGGTACTCCGGCCAACCGATCTTATGTCGGTCCGACATTACCCACTTGAGATATCTCGTTGACAAGATTTTGTCCATTTGACCCCTGGTGACCCCTGGTGACCCCTGGTGACCCCAAATGACCTTTGACCTGCACCGAAAACAAAGGGTAAGTGGCACTTGAATGGGTACTCCGGCCCACCGATCTTGTGTCGGTCCGACATAACCCACTTGAGATATCTCATTGTCAAGATTTTGACCATTTGACCCCTGGTGACCCCTGGTGACCCCAAATGACCTTTGACCTGCACCGAAAACAATGGGTAAGTGGTACTTGAATGGGTACTCCGGCCAACCAATGTTAAGCCGGTCCGACATTGCCCACTTGAGATATCGCGTTGACAAAATTTTGACCATTTGACCCCTGGTGACCCCAAATGACCTTTGACCTGCACCGAAAACAAAGGGTAAGTGACACTTGAATGGGTACTCCGGCCAACCGATCTTAAGTCGGTCCGACATTACCCACTTGAGATGTCTCGTTGACAAGATTTTGACCATTTGACCCCTGGTGACCCCAAATGACATTTGACCAGCACCGAAAACAAAGGGTAAGTGGCACTTGAATGGGTACTCCGGCCAACCGATCTTATGTCGGTCGGACATTACCCACTTGAGATATCTCGTTGACAAGATTTTGACCATTTGACCCCTGGTGACCCCTGGTGACCCCTGGTGACCCCAAATGACCTTTGACCTGCACCGAAAACAAAGGGTAAGTGGCACTTGAATGGGTACTCCGGCCCACCGATCTTGTGTCGGTCCGACATTACCCACTTGAGATATCTCGTTGACAAGATGTTGACCATTTGACCCCTGGTGACCCCAAATGACCTTTGACCTGCACCGAAAACAAAGGGTAAGTGGCACTTGAATGGGTACTCCGGCCAACCGATCTTGTGTCGGTCCGACAATACCCACTTGAGATATCTCGTTGACAAGAACTTGACAATTTGACCCATGGTGACCCCTGGTGACCCCAAATGACCTTTGACCTGCACCGAGAACAAAGGGTAAGTGGTACTTGAATGGGTACTCCGCCCAACCGATGTTAAGCCGGTCCGACATTACCCACTTGAGATATCTCGTTGACAAGGTTTTGACCATTTGACCCCTGGTGACCCTTGGTGACCCCTGGTGACCCCAAATGACCTTTGACCTACACCGAAAACAAAGGGTAAGTGGTACTTGAGTGGGTACTCCGGCCCACCGATCTTGTGTCGGTCCGACATTACCCACTTGAGATATCTTGTTGACAAGATTTTGACCATTTGACCCATGATGACCCCTGGTGACCCCAAATGACCTTTGACCTGCACCGAAAACAAAGGTAAGTGGTACTTGAATGGGTACTCCGGCCAACCAATGTTAAGCCGGTCCGACATTGCCCACTTGAGATATCGCGTTGACAAAATTGAGACCATTTGACCCCTGGTGACCCCAAATGACCTTTGACCTGCACCGAATACAAAGGGTAATTGGCACTTGAATGGGTACTCCGGCCAACCGATCTTAAGTCGGTCCGACATCACCCACTTGAGATAACTCGTTGACAAGATGTTGACCATTTGACCCCTGGTGACCCCAAATGACCTTTGACCTGCACCGAAAACAAAGGGTAAGTGGCACTTGAATGGGTACTCCGGCCAACCGATCTTAAGTCGGTCCGACATTACCCACTTGAGATGTCTCGTTGACAAGATTTTGACCATTTGACCCCTGGTGACCCCAAATGACCTTTGACCAGCACCGAAAACAAAGGGTAAGTGGCACTTGAATGGGTACTCCGGCCAACCGATCTTATGTCGGTCGGACATTACCCACTTGAGATATCTCGTTGACAAGATTTTGACCATGTGACCCCTGGTGACCCCTGGTGACCCCTGGTGACCCCAAATGACCTTTGACCTGCACCGAAAACAAAGGGTAAGTGGCACTTGAATGGGTACTCCGGCCCACCGATCTTGTGTCGGTCCGACATTACCCACTTGAGATATCTCGTTGACAAGATGTTGACCATTTGACCCCTGGTGACCCCAAATGACCTTTGACCTGCACCGAAAACAAAGGGTAAGTGGCACTTGAATGGGTACTCCGGCCAACCGATCTTGTGTCGGTCCGACAATACCCACTTGAGATATCTCGTTGACAAGAATTTGACAATTTGACCCATGGTGACCCCTGGTGACCCCAAATGACCTTTGACCTGCACCGAGAACAAAGGGTAAGTGGTACTTTAATGGGTACTCCGCCCAACCGATGTTAAGCCGGTCCGACATTACCCACTTGAGATATCTCGTTGACAAGGTTTTGACCATTTGACCCCTGGTGACCCTTGGTGACCCCTGGTGACCCCAAATGACCTTTGACCTACACCGAAAACAAAGGGTAAGTGGCACTTGAATGGTTACTCCAGGGAACCGGTCTTGTGTCGGTCCGACATTACCCACTTGAGATATCTCGTTGACAAGATTTTGACCATTTGACCCCTGGTGACCCTGGTGAACCCAAATGACCTTTGACCTGCACCGAAAACAAAGGGTAAGTGGTACTTGAATGGGTACTCCGGCCAACCGATGTTAAGCCGGTCCGACATTACCCACTTGAGATATCTCGTTGACAAGATTTTGACCATTTGACCCCTGGTGACCCCTGGTGACTCCAAATGACCTTTGACCTGCACCGAAAACAAAGGGTAAGTGGCACTTGAATGGGTGCTCCGGCCAACCGATGTTAAGCCGGTCCGACAATACCCACTTGAGAAATCTCGTTGACAAGATTTTGACCATTTGAACCCTGGTGACCCCAAATGACCTTTGACCTGCACCGAAAACAAAGGGTAAGTGGCACTTGAATGGGTACTCCGGCCAACCGATCTTAAGTCGGTCCGACATTACCCACTTGAGATATCTCGTTGACAAGATTTTGACCATTTGAACCCTGGTGACCCCTGGTGACCCCAAATGACCTTTGACCTGCACCGAAAACAAAGGGTAAGTGGCACTTGAATGGGTACTCCGGCCAACCGATCTTAAGTCGGTCCGACATTACCCACTTGAGATATCTCGTTGACAAGATTTTGACCATTTGACCCATGGTGACCCCTGGTGACCCCAAATGACCTTTGACCTGCACCGAAAACAAAGGGTAAGTGGTACTTAAATGGGTACTCCGGCCAACCGATGTTACGCCGGTGCGACATTACCCACTTGAGATATCTCGTTGACAAGATTTTGACCATTTGACCCCTGGTGACCCCAAATGACCTTTGACCTGCACCGAAAACAAAGGGTAAGTGGCACTTGAATGGGTACTCCGGCCCACCGATCTTGTGTCGGTCCGACATTACCCACTTGAGATATCTCGTTGACAAGATTTTGACCATTTGACCCCTGGTGACCCCAAATGACCTTTGACCTACACCGAAAACAAAGGGTAAGTGGTACTTGAGTGGGTACTCCGGCCCACCGATCTTGTGTCGGTCCGACATTACCCACTTGAGATATCTCGTTGACAAGATTTTGACCATTTGACCCATGGTGACCCCTGGTGACCCCAAATGACCTTTGACCTACACCGAAAACAAAGGGTAAGTGGTACTTGAGTGGGTACTCCGGCCCACCGATCTTGTGTCGGTCCGACATTACCCACTTGAGATATCTCGTTGACAAGATTTTGACCATTTGACCCCTGGTGACCCCAAATGACCTTTGACCTGCACCGAAAACAAAGGGTAAGTGGTACTTGAATGGGTACTCCGGCCAACCAATGTTAAGCCGGTCCGACATTACCCACTTGAGATATCTCGTTGACAAGATTTTGACCATTTGACCCCTGGTGACCCCTGGTGACCCCAAGTGACATTTGACCTGCACCGAAAACAAAGGGTAAGTGGTACTTGAATGGGTACTCCGGCCAACCGATCTTATGTCGGTCCGACATTAACCACTTGAGATATCTCGTTGAAAAGATTTTGACCATTTGACCCCTGGTGACCCCTGGTGACCCCAAATGACATTTGACCTGCACCGAAAACAAAGGGTAAGTGGTACTTGAATGGGTACTCCGGCCAACCTATGTTAAGCCGGTCCGACATTGCCCACTTGAGATATCGCGTTGACAAAATTTTGACCATTTGACCCCTGGTGACCCCAAATGACCTTTGACCTGCACCGAATACAAAGGGTAATTGGCACTTGAATGGGTACTCCGGCCAACCGATCTTAAGTCGGTCCGACATCACCCACTTGAGATAACTCGTTGACAAGATGTTGACCATTTGACCCCTGGTGACCCCAAATGACCTTTGACATGCACCGAAAACAAAGGGTAAGTGGCACTTAAATGGGTACTCCGGCCAACCGATCTTAAGTCGGTCCGACATTACCCACTTGAGATGTCTCGTTGACAAGATTTTGACCATTTGACCCCTAGAGACCCCAAATGACTTTTGACCAGCACCGAAAACAAAGGGTAAGTGGCACTTGAATGGGTACTCCGGCCAACCGATCTTATGTCGGTCCGACATTACCCACTTGAGATATCTCGTTGACAAGATTTTGACCATGTGACACCTGGTGACCCCTGGTGACCCCTGGTGACCCCAAATGACCTTTGACCTGCACCGAAAACAAAGGGTAAGTGGCACTTGAATGGGTACTCCGGCCAACCGATCTTAAGTCGGTCTGACATTACCCACTTGAGATAACTCGTTGACAAGATGTTGACCATTTGACCCCTGGTGACCCCAAATGACCTTTGACCTGCACCGAAAACAAAGGGTAAGTGGCACTTGAATGGGTACTCCGGCCAACCGATCTTATGTCGGTCCGACATTACCCGCTTGAAATATCTCGTTGACAAGATTTTGACCATTTGGCCCCTGGGGATCCCTGGTGACCTTTGACCTGCACCGAAAACAAAGGGTAAGTGGCACTTGAATGGGTACTCCGGCGAACCGGTCTTGTGTCGGTCCGACATTACCCACTTGAGATATCTCGTTGACAAGATTTTGACCATGTGACCCCTGGTGACCCCTGGTGACCCCTGGTGACCCCAAATGACCTTTGACCTGCACTGAAAACAAAGGGTAAGTGGCACTTGAATGGGTACTCCGGCCCACCGATCTTGTGTCGGTCCGACATTACCCACTTGAGATATCTCGTTGACAAGATGTTGACCATTTGACCCCTGGTGACCCCAAATGACCTTTGACCTGCACCGAAAACAAAGGGTAAGTGGCACTTGAATGGGTACTCCGGCCAACCGATCTTGTGTCGGTCCGACAATACCCACTTGAGATATCTCGTTGACAAGAATTTGACAATTTGACCCATGGTGACCCCTGGTGACCCCAAATGACCTTTGACCTGCACCGAGAACAAAGGGTAAGTGGTACTTGAATGGGTACTCCGCCCAACCGATGTTAAGCCGGTCCGACATTACCCACTTGAGATATCTCGTTGACAAGGTTTTGACCATTTGACCCCTGGTGACCCTTGGTGACCCCTGGTGACCCCAAATGACCTTTGACCTACACCGAAAACAAAGGGTAAGTGGTACTTGAGTGGGTACTCCGGCCCACCGATCTTGTGTCGATCCGACATAACCCACTTGAGATATCTTGTTGACAAGATTTTGACCATTTGACCCATGATGACCCCTGGTGACCCCAAATGACCTTTGACCTGCACCGAAAACAAAGGGTAAGTGGTACTTGAATGGGTACTCCGGCCAACCAATGTTAAGCCGGTCCGACATTGTGCACTTGAGATATCGCGTTGACAAAATTTTGACCATTTGACCCCTGGTGACCCCAAATGACCTTTGACCTGCACCGAATACAAAGGGTAATTGGCACTTGAATGGGTACTCCGGCCAACCGATCTTAAGTCGGTCCGACATCACCCACTTGAGATAACTCGTTGACAAGATGTTGACCATTTGACCCCTGGTGACCCCAAATGACCTTTGACCTGCACCGAAAACAAAGGGTAAGTGGCACTTGAATGGGTACTCCGGCCAACCGATCTTATGTCGGTCGGACATTACCCACTTGAGATATCTCGTTGACAAGATTTTGACCATGTGACCCCTGGTGACCCCTGGTGACCCCTGGTGACCCCAAATGACCTTTGACCTGCACCGAAAACAAAGGGTAAGTGGCACTTGAATGGGTACTCCGGCCAACCGATCTTATGTCGGTCCGACAATACCCACTTGAGATATCTCGTTGACAAGATTTTGACCATTTGACCCCTGGTGACCCCTGGTGACCCCTGGTGACCCCAAATGACCTTTGACCTGCACCGAAAACAAAGGGTAAGTGGCACTTGAATGGGTACTCCGCCCCACCGATCTTGTGTCGGTCCGACATTACCCACTTGAGATATCTCGTTGACAAGATTTTGACCATTTGACCCCTGGTGACCCCAAATGACCTTTGACCTGCACCGAAAACAAAGGGTAAGTGGCACTTGAATGGGTACTCCGGCCAACCGATCTTGTGTCGGTCCGACATTACCCACTTGAGATATCTCGTTGACAAGAATTTGACAATTTGACCCATGGTGACCCCTGGTGACCCCAAATGACCTTTGACCTGCAACGAGAACAAAGGGTAAGTGGTACTTGAATGGGTACTCCGCCCAACCGATGTTAAGCCGGTCCGACATTACCCACTTGAGATATCTCGTTGACAAGGTTTTGACCATTTGACCCCTGGTGACCCTTGGTGACCCCTGGTGACCCCAAATGACCTTTGACCTGCACCGAAAACAAAGGGTAAGTGGCACTTGAATGGGTACTCCAGGGAACCGGTCTTGTGTCGGTCCGACATTACCCACTTGAGATATCTCGTTGACAAGATTTTGACCATTTGACCCCTGGTGACCCCTGGTGAACCCAAATGACCTTTGACCTGCACCGAAAACAAAGGGTAAGTGGTACTTGAATGGGTACTCCGGCCAACCGATGTTAAGCCGGTCCGACATTACCCACTTGAGATATCTCGTTGACAAGATTTTGACCATTTGACCCCTGGTGACCCCTGGTGACCCCTGGTGACCCCAAATGACCTTTGACCTGCACCGAAAACAAAGGGTAAGTGGCACTTGAATGGGTGCTCCGGCCAACCAATGTTAAGCCGGTCCGACAATACCCACTTGAGAAATCTTGTTGACAAGATTTTGACCATTTGAACCCTGGTGACCCCAAATGACCTTTGACCTGCACCGAAAACAAAGGGTAAGTGGCACTTGAATGGGTACTCCGGCCCACCGATCTTGTGTCGGTCCGACATTACCCACTTGAGATATCTCGTTGACAAGATTTTGACCATTTGACCCCTGGTGACCCCAAATGACCTTTGACCTACACCGAAAACAAAGGGTAAGTGGTACTTGAGTGGGTACTCCGGCCCACCGATCTTGTGTCGGTCCGACATTACCCACTTGAGATATCTTGTTGACAAGATTTTGACCATTTGACCCATGGTGACCCCTGGTGACCCCAAATGACCTTTGACCTGCACCGAAAACAAAGGGTAAGTGGCACTTGAATGGGTACTCCGGCCCATCGATCTTTTGTCGGTCCGACATTACCCACTTGAGATATCTCGTTGGCAAGATTTTGACCATTTCGCCCCTGGTGACCCCAAATGACCTTTGACCAGCACCGAAAACGAAGGGTAAGTGGCACTTGAATGGGTACTCCGGCCCATCGATCTTTTGTCGGTCCGACATTACCCACTTGAGATATCTCGTTGACAAGATTTTGACCATTTGACCCATGGTGACCCCAGATGACCTTTGACCTGCACCGAAAACAAAGGGTCAGTGGCACTTGAATGGGTACTCCGGCCAACCAATGTTAAGCCGGTCCGACATTACCCACTTGGGATATCGCGTTGACAAGATTTTGACCATTTGACCCCTGGTGACCCCTGGTGACCCCAAATGACCTTTTACCTGCACCGAAAACAAAGGGTAAGTGGCACTTGAATGGGTACTCCGGCCAACCGATCTTAAGTCGGTCCGACATTACCCACTTGAGATATCTCGTTGACAAGATTTTGACCATTTGAACCCTGGTGACCCCTGGTGACCCCAAATGACCTTTGACCTGCACCGAAAACAAAGGGTAAGTGGCACTTGAATGGGTCTCCGGCCAACCGATCTTAAGTCGGTCCGACATTACCCACTTGAGATATCTCGTTGACAAGATTTTGACCATTTGACCCATGGTGACCCCTGGTGACCCCAAATGACCTTTGACCTGCACCGAAAACAAAGGGTAAGTGGTACTTGAATGGGTACTCCGGCCCACCGATCTTGTGTCGGTCCGACATTACCCACTTGAGATATCTCGTTGACAAGATTTTGACCATTTGACCCCTGGTGACCCCAAATGACCTTTGACCTGCACCGAAAACAAAGGGTAAGTGGTACTTGAATGGGTACTCCGGCCAACCAATGTTAAGCCGGTCCGACATTACCCACTTGAGATATCTCGTTGACAAGATTTTGACCATGTGACCCCTGGTGACCCCTGGTGACCCCAAGTGACATTTGACCTGCACCGAAAACAAAGGGTAAGTGGTACTTGAATGGGTACTCCGGCCAACCAATGTTAAGCCGGTCCGACATTACCCACTTGAGATATCTCGTTGACAAGATTTTGACCATGTGACCCCTGGTGACCCCTGATGACCCCAAGTGACATTTGACCTGCACCGAAAACAAAGGGTAAGTGGTACTTGAATGGGTACTCCGGCCAACCGATCTTATGTCGGTCCGACATTACCCACTTGAGATATCTCGTTGAAAAGATTTTGACCATTTGACCCCTGGTGACCCCTGGTGACCCCAAATGACATTTGACCTGCACCGAAAACAAAGGGTAAGTGGTACTTGAATGGGTACTCCGGCCAACCTATGTTAAGCCGGTCCGACATTGCCCACTTGAGATATCGCGTTGACAAGATTTTGACCATTTGACCCCTGGTGACCCCAAATGACCTTTGACCTGCACCGAAAACAAAGGGTAAGTGGCACTTGAATGGGTACTCCGGCCAACCGATCTTAAGTCGGTCCGACATTACCCACTTGAGATGTCTCGTTGACAAGATTTTGACCATTTGACCCCTGGTGACCCCAAATGACCTTTGACCAGCACCGAAAACAAAGGGTAAGTGGCACTTGAATGGGTACTCCGGCCAACCGATCTTATGTCGGTCGGACATTACCCACTTGAGATATCTCGTTGACAAGATTTTGACCATGTGACCCCTGGTGACCCCTGGTGACCCCTGGTGACCCCAAATGACCTTTGACCTGCACCGAAAACAAAGGGTAAGTGGCACTTGAATGGGTACTCCGGCCAACCGATCTTATGTCGGTCCGACAATACCCACTTGAGATATCTCGTTGACAAGATTTTGACCATTTGACCCCTGGTGACCCCTGGTGACCCCTGGTGACCCCAAATGACCTTTGACCTGCACCGAAAACAAAGGGTAAGTGGCACTTGAATGGGTACTCCGGCCCACCGATCTTGTGTCGGTCCGACATTACCCACTTGAGATATCTCGTTGACAAGATTTTGACCATTTGACCCCTGGTGACCCCAAATGACCTTTGACCTGCACCGAAAACAAAGGGTAAGTGGCACTTGAATGGGTACTCCGGCCAACCGATCTTGTGTCGGTCCGACAATACCCACTTGAGATATCTCGTTGACAAGAATTTGACAATTTGACCCATGGTGACCCCTGGTGACCCCAAATGACCTTTGACCTGCACCGAGAACAAAGGGTAAGTGGTACTTGAATGGGTACTCCGCCCAACCGATGTTAAGCCGGTCCGACACAACCCACTTGAGATATCTCGTTGACAAGGTTTTGACCATTTGACCCCTGGTGACCCTTGGTGACCCCTGGTGACCCCAAATGACCTTTGACCTGCACCGAAAACAAAGGGTAAGTGGCACTTGAATGGGTACTCCAGGGAACCGGTCTTGTGTCGGTCCGACATTACCCACTTGAGATATCTCGTTGACAAGATTTTGACCATTTGACCCCTGGTGACCCCTGGTGAACCCAAATGACCTTTGACCTGCACCGAAAACAAAGGGTAAGTGGTACTTGAATGGGTACTCCGGCCAACCGATGTTAAGCCGGTCCGACATTACCCACTTGAGATATCTCGTTGACAAGATTTTGACCATTTGACCCCTGGTGACCCCTGGTGACCCCTGGTGACCCCAAATGACCTTTGACCTGCACCGAAAACAAAGGGTAAGTGGCACTTGAATGGGTGCTCCGGCCAACCGATGTTAAGCCGGTCCGACAATACCCACTTGAGAAATCTCGTTGACAAGATTTTGACCATTTGAACCCTGGTGACCCCAAATGACCTTTGACCTGCACCGAAAACAAAGGGTAAGTGGCACTTGAATGGGTACTCCGGCCCACCGATCTTGTGTCGGTCCGACATTACCCACTTGAGATATCTCGTTGACAAGATTTTGACCATTTGACCCCTGGTGACCCCAAATGACCTTTGACCTACACCGAAAACAAAGGGTAAGTGGTACTTGAGTGGGTACTCCGGCCCACCGATCTTGTGTCGGTCCGACATTACCCACTTGAGATATCTTGTTGACAAGATTTTGACCATTTGACCCATGGTGACCCCTGGTGACCCCAAATGACCTTTGACCTGCACCGAAAACAAAGGGTAAGTGGTACTTGAATGGGTACTCCGGCCAACCAATGTTAAGCCGGTCCGACATTACCCACTTGGGATATCGCGTTGACAAGATTTTGACCATTTGACCCCTGGTGACCCCTGGTGACCCCAAATGACCTTTGACCTGCACCGAAAACAAAGGGTAAGTGGCACTTGAATGGGTACTCCGGCCAACCGATCTTAAGTCGGTCCGACATTACCCACTTGAGATATCTCGTTGACAAGATTTTGACCATTTGAACCCTGGTGACCCCTGGTGACCCCAAATGACCTTTGACCTGCACCGAAAACAAAGGGTAAGTGGCACTTGAATGGGTACTCCGGCCAACCGATCTTAAGTCGGTCCGACATTACCCACTTGAGATATCTCGTTGACAAGATTTTGACCATTTGACCCATGGTGACCCCTGGTGACCCCAAATGACCTTTGACCTGCACCGAAAACAAAGGGTAAGTGGTACTTGAGTGGGTACTCCGGCCCACCGATCTTGTGTCGGTCCGACATTACCCACTTGAGATATCTCGTTGACAAGATTTTGACCATTTGACCCCTGGTGACCCCAAATGACCTTTGACCTACACCGAAAACAAAGGGTAAGTGGTACTTGAGTGGGTACTCCGGCCCACCGATCTTGTGTCGGTCCGACATTACCCACTTGAGATATCTTGTTGACAAGATTTTGACCATTTGACCCATGGTGACCCCTGGTGACCCCAAATGACCTTTGACCTGCACCGAAAACAAAGGGTAAGTGGCACTTGAATGGGTACTCCGGCCAACCAATGTTAAGCCGGTCCGACATTACCCACTTGGGATATCGCGTTGACAAGATTTTGACCATTTGACCCCTGGTGACCCCTGGTGACCCCAAATGACCTTTGACCTGCACCGAAAACAAAGGGTAAGTGGCACTTGAATGGGTACTCCGGCCAACCGATCTTAAGTCGGTCCGACATTACCCACTTGAGATATCTCGTTGACAAGATTTTGACCATTTGAACCCTGGTGACCCCTGGTGACCCCAAATGACCTTTGACCTGCACCGAAAACAAAGGGTAAGTGGCACTTGAATGGGTACTCCGGCCAACCGATCTTAAGTCGGTCCGACATTACCCACTTGAGATATCTCGTTGACAAGATTTTGACCATTTGACCCATGGTGACCCCTGGTGACCCCAAATGACCTTTGACCTGCACCGAAAACAAAGGGTAAGTGGTACTTGAATGGGTACTCCGGCCCACCGATCTTGTGTCGGTCCGACATTACCCACTTGAGATATCTCGTTGACAAGATTTTGACCATTTGACCCCTGGTGACCCCAAATGACCTTTGACCTGCACCGAAAACAAAGGGTAAGTGGTACTTGAATGGGTACTCCGGCCAACCAATGTTAAGCCGGTCCGACAATACCCACTTGAGATATCTCGTTGACAAGATTTTGACCATTTGACCCCTGGTGACCCCTGGTGACCCCAAGTGACATTTGACCTGCACCGAAAACAAAGGGTAAGTGGTACTTGAATGGGTACTCCGGCCAACCGATCTTATGTCGGTCCGACATTACCCACTTGAGATATCTCGTTGAAAAGATTTTGACCATTTGACCCCTGGTGACCCCTGGTGACCCCAAATGACATTTGACCTGCACCGAAAACAAAGGGTAAGTGGTACTTGAATGGGTACTCCGGCCAACCTATGTTACGCCGGTCCGACATTGCCCACTTGAGATATCGCGTTGACAAAATTTTGACCAATTGACCCCTGGTGACCCCAAATGACCTTTGACCTGCACCGAATACAAAGGGTAATTGGCACTTGAATGGGTACTCCGGCCAACCGATCTTAAGTCGGTCCGACATCACCCACTTGAGATAACTCGTTGACAAGATTTTGACCATTTGACCCCTGGTGACCCCAAATGACCTTTGACCTGCACCGAATACAAAGGGTAATTGGCACTTGAATGGGTACTCCGGCCAACCGATCTTAAGTCGGTCCGACATCACCCACTTGAGATAACTCGTTGACAAGATGTTGACCATTTGACCCCTGGTGACCCCAAATGACCTTTGACCTGCACCGAAAACAATTGGCAAGTGGCACTTGAATGGGTACTCCGGCCAACCGATCTTATGTCGGTCCGACATTACCCTCTTGAGATATCTCGTTGACAAGATTTTGACCATGTGACCCCTGGTGACCCCTGGTGACCCCTGGTGACCCCAAATGACCTTTGACCTGCACCGAAAACAAATGGTAAGTGGCACTTGAATGGGTACTCCGGCCAACCGATCTTATGTCTGTCCGACATTACCCGCTTGAAATATCTCGTTGACAAGATTTTGACCATTTGGCCCCTGGTGACCCCAAATGACCTTTGACCAGCACCGAAAACGAAGGGTAAGTAGCACTTGAATGGGTTCTCCGGCCAACCGATCTTATGTCGGTCCGACATTACCCACTTGAGATATCTCGTTGACAAGATGTTGACCATTTGGACCCTGGTGACCCCTGGTGACCCCAAATGACCTTTGACCTGCACCGAAAACAAAGGGTAAGTGGTACTTGAATGGGTGCTCCTTCCAACCAATGTTAAGCCGGTCCGACAATACCCACTTGAGATATCTCGTTGACAAGATTTTGACCATTTGACCCCTGGTGACCCCAAATGACCTTTGACCAGCACCGAAAACAAAGGGTAAGTGGCACTTGAATGGGTACTCCTGCCAACCAATCTTAAGTCGGTGCGACATTACCCACTTGAGATATCTCGTTGACAAGATGTTGACCATTTGGACCCTGGTGACCCCTGGTGACCCCAAATGACCTTTGACCTGCACCGAAAACAAAGGGTAAGTGGCACTTGAATGGGTGCTCCTTCCAACCAATGTTAAGCCGGTCCCACAATACCCACTTGAGATATCTCGTTGACAAGATTTTGACCATTTGACCCCTGGTGACCCCAAATGACCTTTGACCTGCACCGAAAATGAAGGGTAAGTGGCACTTGAATGGGTACTCCGGCCAACCGATCTTGTGTCGGTCCGACATAACCCACTTGAGATATCTCGTTGACAAGATTTTGACCATTTGACCCCTGGTGACCCCAAATGACCTTTGACCAGCACCGAAAACAAAGGGTAAGTGGCACTTGAATGGGTACTCCGGCCAACCAATCTTAAGTCGGTGCGACATTACCCACTTGAGATATCTCGTTGACAAGATGTTGACCATTTGGACCCTGGTGACCCCTGGTGACCCCAAATGACCTTTGACCTGCACCGAAAACAAAGGGTAAGTGGCACTTGAATGGGTACTCCGGCCAACCGATCTTAAGTCGGTCCGACATTACCCACCTGAGATAACTCGTTGACAAGATTTTGACCATTTGATCCCTGGTGACCCCAAATGACCTTTGACCTGCACCGAAAACAAATGGTAAGTGGCACTTGAATGGGTACTCCGGCCAACCGATCTTATGTCGGTCCGACATTACCCACTTGAGATATCTCGTTGACAAGATTTTGACAATTTGACCCCTGGTGACCCCTGGTGACCCCTGTTGACCCCTGGTGACCTTTGACCTGCACCGAAAACAAAGGGTAAGTGGTACTTGAATGGGTACTCCGGCCCACCGATCTTGTGTCGGTCCGACATTACCCGCTTGAAATATCTCGTTGACAAGATTTTGACCATTTGGCCCCTGGTGACCCCAAATGACCTTTGACCAGCACCGAAAACGAAGGGTAAGTAGCACTTGAATGGGTTCTCCGGCCAACCGATCTTATGTCGGTCCGACATTACCCACTTGAGATATCTCGTTGACAAGATGTTGACCATTTGGACCCTGGTGACCCCTGGTGACCCCAAATGACCTTTGACCTGCACCGAAAACAAAGGGTAAGTGGTACTTGAATGGGTGCTCCTTCCAACCAATGTTAAGCCGGTCCGACAATACCCACTTGAGATATCTCGTTGACAAGATTTTGACCATTTGACCCCTGGTGACCCCAAATGACCTTTGACCAGCACCGAAAACAAAGGGTAAGTGGCACTTGAATGGGTACTCCTGCCAACCAATCTTAAGTCGGTGCGACATTACCCACTTGAGATATCTCGTTGACAAGATGTTGACCATTTGGACCCTGGTGACCCCTGGTGACCCCAAATGACCTTTGACCTGCACCGAAAACAAAGGGTAAGTGGCACTTGAATGGGTGCTCCTTCCAACCAATGTTAAGCCGGTCCCACAATACCCACTTGAGATATCTCGTTGACAAGATTTTGACCATTTGACCCCTGGTGACCCCAAATGACCTTTGACCTGCACCGAAAATGAAGGGTAAGTGGCACTTGAATGGGTACTCCGGCCAACCGATCTTGTGTCGGTCCGACATTACCCACTTGAGATATCTCGTTGACAAGATTTTGACCATTTGACCCCTGGTGACCCCAAATGACCTTTGACCAGCACCGAAAACAAAGGGTAAGTGGCACTTGAATGGGTACTCCGGCCAACCAATCTTAAGTCGGTGCGACATTACCCACTTGAGATATCTCGTTGACAAGATGTTGACCATTTGGACCCTGGTGACCCCTGGTGACCCCAAATGACCTTTGACCTGCACCGAAAACAAAGGGTAAGTGGCACTTGAATGGGTACTCCGGCCAACCGATCTTAAGTCGGTCCGACATTACCCACCTGAGATAACTCGTTGACAAGATTTTGACCATTTGATCCCTGGTGACCCCAAATGACCTTTGACCTGCACCGAAAACAAATGGTAAGTGGCACTTGAATGGGTACTCCGGCCAACCGATCTTATGTCGGTCCGACATTACCCACTTGAGATATCTCGTTGACAAGATTTTGACAATTTGACACCTGGTGACCCCTGGTGACCCCTGTTGACCCCTGGTGACCTTTGACCTGCACCGAAAACAAAGGGTAAGTGGTACTTGAATGGGTACTCCGGCCCACCGATCTTGTGTCGGTCCGACATTACCCACTTGAGATATCTCGTTGGCAAGATTTTGACCATTTCGCCCCTGGTGACCCCAAATGACCTTTGACCAGCACCGAAAACGAAGGGTAAGTGGCACTTGAATGGGTACTCCGGCCCATCGATCTTTTGTCGGTCCGACATTACCCACTTGAGATATCTCGTTGGCAAGATTTTGACCATTTCGCACCTGGTGACCCCAAATGACCTTTGACCAGCACCGAAAACGAAGGGTAAGTGGCACTTGAATGGGTACTCCGGCCCATCGATCTTTTGTCGGTCCGACATGACCCACTTGAGATATCTCGTTGACAAGATTTTGACCATTTGACCCATGGTGACCCCAGATGACCTTTGACCTGCACCGAAAACAAAGGGTAAGTGGCACTTGAATGGGTACTCCGGCCAACCGATCTTGTGTCGGTCCGACATTACCCACTTGAGATATCTTGTTGACAAGATTTTGACCATTTGACCCATGGTGACCCCTGGTGACCCCAAATGACCTTTGACCTGCACCGAAAACAAAGGGTAAGTGGCACTTGAATGGGTACTCCGGCCAACCGATCTTAAGTCGGTCCGACATTACCCACTTGAGATATCTCGTTGACAAGATTTTGACCATTTGAACCCTGGTGACCCCTGGTGACCCCAAATGACCTTTGACCTGCACCGAAAACAAAGGGTAAGTGGCACTTGAATGGGTACTCCGGCCAACCGATCTTAAGTCGGTCCGACATTACCCACTTGAGATATCTCGTTGACAAGATTTTGACCATTTGAACCCTGGTGACCCCAAATGACCTTTGACCTGCACCGAAAACAAAGGGTAAGTGGCACTTGAATGGGTACTCCGGCCCACCGATCTTGTGTCGGTCCGACATTACCCACTTGAGATATCTCGTTGACAAGATTTTGACCATTTGACCCCTGGTGACCCCAAATGACCTTTGACCTACACCGAAAACAAAGGGTAAGTGGTACTTGAGTGGGTACTCCGGCCCACCGATCTTGTGTAGGTCCGACATTACCCACTTGAGATATCTTGTTGACAAGAATTTGACCATTTGACCCATGGTGACCCCTGGTGACCCCAAATGACCTTTGACCTGCACCGAAAACAAAGGGTAAGTGGTACTTAAATGGGTACTCCGGCCAACCGATGTTACGCCGGTGCGACATTACCCACTTGAGATATCTCGTTGACAAGATTTTGACCATTTGACCCCTGGTGACCCCAAATGACCTTTGACCTGTACCGAAAACAAAGGGTAAGTGGCACTTGAATGGGTACTCCGGCCCACCGATCTTGTGTCGGTCCGACATTACCCACTTGAGATATCTCGTTGACAAGATTTTGACCATTTGACCCCTGGTGACCCCAAATGACCTTTGACCTACACCGAAAACAAAGGGTAAGTGGTACTTGAGTGGGTACTCCGGCCCACCGATCTTGTGTCGGTCCGACATTACCCACTTGAGATATCTCGTTGACAAGATTTTGACCATTTGACCCATGGTGACCCCTGGTGACCCCAAATGACCTTTGACCTGCACCGAAAACAAAGGGTAAGTGGTACTTGAATGGGTACTCCGGCCAACCGATGTTATAACGGTCCGATATTACTCACTTGAGATATTTCGTTGACAAGATTTTGACCATTTGACCCCTGGTGACCCCAAATGACCTTTGACCTGCACCGAAAACAAAGGGTAAGTGGTACTTGAATGGGTACTCCGGCCCACCGATCTTGTGTCGGTCCGACATTACCCACTTGAGATATCTCGTTGACAAGATTTTGACCATTTGACCTCTGGTGACCCCAAATGACCTTTGACCTGCACCGAAAACAAAGGGTAAGTGGTACTTGAATGGGTACTCCGGCCAACCAATGTTAAGCCGGTCCGACATTACCCACTTGAGATATCTCGTTGACAAGATTTTGACCATTTGACCCTTGGAGACCCCTGGTGACCCCAAATGACCTTTGACATGCACCGAAAACAAAGGGTAAGTTGCACTTGAATGGGTACTCCGGCCAACCGATGTTAAGTCGGTCCGACAATACCCACTTGAGATATCTCGTTGACAAGATTTTGACCATTTGACCCCTGGTGACCCCCGGTGACCCCAAATGACCTTTAACCTGCACCGAAAACAAAGGGTAAGTGGCACTTGAATGGGTACTCCGGCCAACCGATGTTATAACGGTCCGATATTACTCACTTGAGATATCTCGTTGACAAGATTTTGACCATTTGACCCCTGGTGACCCCAAATGACCTTTGACCTGCACCGAAAACAAAGGGTAAGTGGCACTTGAATGGGTACTCCGGCCCACCGATCTTGTGTCGGTCCGACATTACCCACTTGAGATATCTCGTTGACAAGATTTTGACCATTTGACCTCTGGTGACCCCAAATGACCTTTGACCTGCACCGAAAACAAAGGGTAAGTGGTACTTGAATGGGTACTCCGGCCAACCAATGTTAAGCCGGTCCGACATTACCCACTTGAGATATCTCGTTGACAAGATTTTGACCATTTGACCCTTGGAGACCCCTGGTGACCCCAAATGACCTTTGACATGCACCGAAAACAAAGGGTAAGTTGCACTTGAATGGGTACTCCGGCCAACCGATGTTAAGTCGGTCCGACAATACCCACTTGAGATATCTCGTTGACAAGATTTTGACCATTTGACCCCTGGTGACCCCCGGTGACCCCAAATGACCTTTAACCTGCACCGAAAACAAAGGGTAAGTGGCACTTGAATGGGTACTCCGGCCCACCGATCTTAAGTCGGTCCGACATTACCCGCTTGAGATATCTCGTTGACAAGATTTTGACCATGTGACCCCTGGTGACCCCAAATGACCTTTGACCAGCACCGAAAACAAAGGGTAAGTGGCACTTGAATGGGTACTCCGGCCAACCGATCTTATGTCGGTCCGACATTACCCACTTGAGATATCTCGTTGACAAGATTTTGACCATTTGACCCATGGTGACCCCAGATGACCTTTGACCTGCACCGAAAACAAAGGGTAAGTGGCACTTGAATGGGTACTCCGGCCCATCGATCTTGTGTCGGTCCGACATTACCCACTTGAGATATCTCGTTGACAAGATTTTGACCATTTGACCCCTGGTGACCCCTGGTGACCCCAAATGACCTTTGACCTGCACCGAAAACAAAGGGTAAGTGGTACTTGAATGGGTACTCCGGCCAACCAATGTTAAGCCGGTCCGACATTGCCCACTTGAGATATCGCGTTGACAAAATTTTGACCATTTGACCCCTGGTGACCCCAAATGACCTTTGACCTGCACCGAATACAAAGGGTAATTGGCACTTGAATGGGTACTCCGGCCAACCGATCTTAAGTCGGTCCGACATCACCCACTTGAGATAACTCGTTGACAAGATGTTGACCATTTGACCCCTGGTGACCCCAAATGACCTTTGACCTGCACCGAAAACAATTGGTAAGTGGCACTTGAATGGGTACTCCGGCCAACCGATCTTATGTCGGTCCGACATTACCCACTTGAGATATCTCGTTGACAAGATTTTGACCATGTGACCCCTGGTGACCCCTGGTGACCCCTGGTGACCCCAAATGACCTTTGACCTGCACCGAAAACAAATGGTAAGTGGCACTTGAATGGGTACTCCGGCCAACCGATCTTATGTCGGTCCGACATTACCCGCTTGAAATATCTCGTTGACAAGATTTTGACCATTTGGCCCCTGGTGACCCCAAATGACCTTTGACCAGCACCGAAAACAAAGGGTAAGTGGCACTTGAATGGGTACTCCTGCCAACCAATCTTAAGTCGGTGCGACATTACCCACTTGAGATATCTCGTTGACAAGATGTTGACCATTTGGACCCTGGTGACCCCTGGTGACCCCAAATGACCTTTGACCTGCACCGAAAACAAAGGGTAAGTGGCACTTGAATGGGTGCTCCTTCCAACCAATGTTAAGCCGGTCCCACAATACCCACTTGAGATATCTCGTTGACAAGATTTTGACCATTTGACCCCTGGTGACCCCAAATGACCTTTGACCTGCACCGAAAATGAAGGGTAAGTGGCACTTGAATGGGTACTCCGGCCAACCGATCTTGTGTCGGTCCGACATTACCCACTTGAGATATCTCGTTGACAAGATTTTGACCATTTGACCCCTGGTGACCCCAAATGACCTTTGACCAGCACCGAAAACAAAGGGTAAGTGGCACTTGAATGGGTACTCCGGCCAACCAATCTTAAGTCGGTGCGACATTACCCACTTGAGATATCTCGTTGACAAGATGTTGACCATTTGGACCCTGGTGACCCCTGGTGACCCCAAATGACCTTTGACCTGCACCGAAAACAAAGGGTAAGTGGCACTTGAATGGGTACTCCGGCCAACCGATCTTAAGTCGGTCCGACATTACCCACCTGAGATAACTCGTTGACAAGATTTTGACCATTTGATCCCTGGTGACCCCAAATGACCTTTGACCTGCACCGAAAACAAATGGTAAGTGGCACTTGAATGGGTACTCCGGCCAACCGATCTTATGTCGGTCCGACATTACCCACTTGAGATATCTCGTTGACAAGATTTTGACAATTTGACACCTGGTGACCCCTGGTGACCCCTGTTGACCCCTGGTGACCTTTGACCTGCACCGAAAACAAAGGGTAAGTGGTACTTGAATGGGTACTCCGGCCCACCGATCTTGTGTCGGTCCGACATTACCCACTTGAGATATCTCGTTGGCAAGATTTTGACCATTTCGCCCCTGGTGACCCCAAATGACCTTTGACCAGCACCGAAAACGAAGGGTAAGTGGCACTTGAATGGGTACTCCGGCCCATCGATCTTTTGTCGGTCCGACATTACCCACTTGAGATATCTCGTTGGCAAGATTTTGACCATTTCGCACCTGGTGACCCCAAATGACCTTTGACCAGCACCGAAAACGAAGGGTAAGTGGCACTTGAATGGGTACTCCGGCCCATCGATCTTTTGTCGGTCCGACATGACCCACTTGAGATATCTCGTTGACAAGATTTTGACCATTTGACCCATGGTGACCCCAGATGACCTTTGACCTGCACCGAAAACAAAGGGTAAGTGGCACTTGAATGGGTACTCCGGCCAACCGATCTTGTGTCGGTCCGACATTACCCACTTGAGATATCTTGTTGACAAGATTTTGACCATTTGACCCATGGTGACCCCTGGTGACCCCAAATGACCTTTGACCTGCACCGAAAACAAAGGGTAAGTGGCACTTGAATGGGTACTCCGGCCAACCGATCTTAAGTCGGTCCGACATTACCCACTTGAGATATCTCGTTGACAAGATTTTGACCATTTGAACCCTGGTGACCCCTGGTGACCCCAAATGACCTTTGACCTGCACCGAAAACAAAGGGTAAGTGGCACTTGAATGGGTACTCCGGCCAACCGATCTTAAGTCGGTCCGACATTACCCACTTGAGATATCTCGTTGACAAGATTTTGACCATTTGAACCCTGGTGACCCCAAATGACCTTTGACCTGCACCGAAAACAAAGGGTAAGTGGCACTTGAATGGGTACTCCGGCCCACCGATCTTGTGTCGGTCCGACATTACCCACTTGAGATATCTCGTTGACAAGATTTTGACCATTTGACCCCTGGTGACCCCAAATGACCTTTGACCTACACCGAAAACAAAGGGTAAGTGGTACTTGAGTGGGTACTCCGGCCCACCGATCTTGTGTAGGTCCGACATTACCCACTTGAGATATCTTGTTGACAAGAATTTGACCATTTGACCCATGGTGACCCCTGGTGACCCCAAATGACCTTTGACCTGCACCGAAAACAAAGGGTAAGTGGTACTTAAATGGGTACTCCGGCCAACCGATGTTACGCCGGTGCGACATTACCCACTTGAGATATCTCGTTGACAAGATTTTGACCATTTGACCCCTGGTGACCCCAAATGACCTTTGACCTGTACCGAAAACAAAGGGTAAGTGGCACTTGAATGGGTACTCCGGCCCACCGATCTTGTGTCGGTCCGACATTACCCACTTGAGATATCTCGTTGACAAGATTTTGACCATTTGACCCCTGGTGACCCCAAATGACCTTTGACCTACACCGAAAACAAAGGGTAAGTGGTACTTGAGTGGGTACTCCGGCCCACCGATCTTGTGTCGGTCCGACATTACCCACTTGAGATATCTCGTTGACAAGATTTTGACCATTTGACCCATGGTGACCCCTGGTGACCCCAAATGACCTTTGACCTGCACCGAAAACAAAGGGTAAGTGGTACTTGAATGGGTACTCCGGCCAACCGATGTTATAACGGTCCGATATTACTCACTTGAGATATTTCGTTGACAAGATTTTGACCATTTGACCCCTGGTGACCCCAAATGACCTTTGACCTGCACCGAAAACAAAGGGTAAGTGGTACTTGAATGGGTACTCCGGCCCACCGATCTTGTGTCGGTCCGACATTACCCACTTGAGATATCTCGTTGACAAGATTTTGACCATTTGACCTCTGGTGACCCCAAATGACCTTTGACCTGCACCGAAAACAAAGGGTAAGTGGTACTTGAATGGGTACTCCGGCCAACCAATGTTAAGCCGGTCCGACATTACCCACTTGAGATATCTCGTTGACAAGATTTTGACCATTTGACCCTTGGAGACCCCTGGTGACCCCAAATGACCTTTGACATGCACCGAAAACAAAGGGTAAGTTGCACTTGAATGGGTACTCCGGCCAACCGATGTTAAGTCGGTCCGACAATACCCACTTGAGATATCTCGTTGACAAGATTTTGACCATTTGACCCCTGGTGACCCCCGGTGACCCCAAATGACCTTTAACCTGCACCGAAAACAAAGGGTAAGTGGCACTTGAATGGGTACTCCGGCCAACCGATGTTATAACGGTCCGATATTACTCACTTGAGATATCTCGTTGACAAGATTTTGACCATTTGACCCCTGGTGACCCCAAATGACCTTTGACCTGCACCGAAAACAAAGGGTAAGTGGCACTTGAATGGGTACTCCGGCCCACCGATCTTGTGTCGGTCCGACATTACCCACTTGAGATATCTCGTTGACAAGATTTTGACCATTTGACCTCTGGTGACCCCAAATGACCTTTGACCTGCACCGAAAACAAAGGGTAAGTGGTACTTGAATGGGTACTCCGGCCAACCAATGTTAAGCCGGTCCGACATTACCCACTTGAGATATCTCGTTGACAAGATTTTGACCATTTGACCCTTGGAGACCCCTGGTGACCCCAAATGACCTTTGACATGCACCGAAAACAAAGGGTAAGTTGCACTTGAATGGGTACTCCGGCCAACCGATGTTAAGTCGGTCCGACAATACCCACTTGAGATATCTCGTTGACAAGATTTTGACCATTTGACCCCTGGTGACCCCCGGTGACCCCAAATGACCTTTAACCTGCACCGAAAACAAAGGGTAAGTGGCACTTGAATGGGTACTCCGGCCCACCGATCTTAAGTCGGTCCGACATTACCCGCTTGAGATATCTCGTTGACAAGATTTTGACCATGTGACCCCTGGTGACCCCAAATGACCTTTGACCAGCACCGAAAACAAAGGGTAAGTGGCACTTGAATGGGTACTCCGGCCAACCGATCTTATGTCGGTCCGACATTACCCACTTGAGATATCTCGTTGACAAGATTTTGACCATTTGACCCATGGTGACCCCAGATGACCTTTGACCTGCACCGAAAACAAAGGGTAAGTGGCACTTGAATGGGTACTCCGGCCCATCGATCTTGTGTCGGTCCGACATTACCCACTTGAGATATCTCGTTGACAAGATTTTGACCATTTGACCCCTGGTGACCCCTGGTGACCCCAAATGACCTTTGACCTGCACCGAAAACAAAGGGTAAGTGGTACTTGAATGGGTACTCCGGCCAACCAATGTTAAGCCGGTCCGACATTGCCCACTTGAGATATCGCGTTGACAAAATTTTGACCATTTGACCCCTGGTGACCCCAAATGACCTTTGACCTGCACCGAATACAAAGGGTAATTGGCACTTGAATGGGTACTCCGGCCAACCGATCTTAAGTCGGTCCGACATCACCCACTTGAGATAACTCGTTGACAAGATGTTGACCATTTGACCCCTGGTGACCCCAAATGACCTTTGACCTGCACCGAAAACAATTGGTAAGTGGCACTTGAATGGGTACTCCGGCCAACCGATCTTATGTCGGTCCGACATTACCCACTTGAGATATCTCGTTGACAAGATTTTGACCATGTGACCCCTGGTGACCCCTGGTGACCCCTGGTGACCCCAAATGACCTTTGACCTGCACCGAAAACAAATGGTAAGTGGCACTTGAATGGGTACTCCGGCCAACCGATCTTATGTCGGTCCGACATTACCCGCTTGAAATATCTCGTTGACAAGATTTTGACCATTTGGCCCCTGGTGACCCCAAATGACCTTTGAACAGCACCGAAAACGAAGGGTAAGTAGCACTTGAATGGGTTCTCCGGCCAACCGATCTTATGTCGGTCCGACATTACCCACTTGAGATATCTCGTTGACAAGATGTTGACCATTTGGACCCTGGTGACCCCTGGTGACCCCAAATGACCTTTGACCTGCACCGAAAACAAAGGGGAAGTGGTACTTGAATGGGTGCTCCTTCCAACCAATGTTAAGCCGGTCCCACAATACCCACTTGAGATATCTCGTTGACAAGATTTTGACCATTTGACCCCTGGTGACCCCAAATGACCTTTGACCAGCACCGAAAACAAAGGGTAAGTGGCACTTGAATGGGTACTCCTGCCAACCAATCTTAAGTCGGTGCGACATTACCCACTTGAGATATCTCGTTGACAAGATGTTGACCATTTGGACCCTGGTGACCCCTGGTGACCCCAAATGACCTTTGACCTGCACCGAAAACAAAGGGTAAGTGGCACTTGAATGGGTGCTCCTTCCAACCAATGTTAAGCCGGTCCCACAATACCCACTTGAGATATCTCGTTGACAAGATTTTGACCATTTGACCCCTGGTGACCCCAAATGACCTTTGACCTGCACCGAAAATGAAGGGTAAGTGGCACTTGAATGGGTACTCCGGCCAACCGATCTTGTGTCGGTCCGACATTACCCACTTGAGATATCTCGTTGACAAGATTTTGACCATTTGACCCCTGGTGACCCCAAATGACCTTTGACCAGCACCGAAAACAAAGGGTAAGTGGCACTTGAATGGGTACTCCTGCCAACCAATCTTAAGTCGGTGCGACATTACCCACTTGAGATATCTCGTTGACAAGATGTTGACCATTTGGACCCTGGTGACCCCTGGTGACCCCAAATGACCTTTGACCTGCACCGAAAACAAAGGGTAAGTGGCACTTGAATGGGTGCTCCTTCCAACCAATGTTAAGCCGGTCCCACAATACCCACTTGAGATATCTCGTTGACAAGATTTTGACCATTTGACCCCTGGTGACCCCAAATGACCTTTGACCTGCACCGAAAATGAAGGGTAAGTGGCACTTGAATGGGTACTCCGGCCAACCGATCTTGTGTCGGTCCGACATTACCCACTTGAGATATCTCGTTGACAAGATTTTGACAATTTGACCCCTGGTGACCCCTGGTGACCCCTGTTGACCCCTGGTGACCTTTGACCTGCACCGAAAACAAAGGGTAAGTGGTACTTGAATGGGTACTCCGGCCCACCGATCTTGTGTCGGTCCGACATTACCCACTTGAGATATCTCGTTGGCAAGATTTTGACCATTTCGCCCCTGGTGACCCCAAATGACCTTTGACCAGCACCGAAAACGAAGGGTAAGTGGCACTTGAATGGGTACTCCGGCCCATCGATCTTTTGTCGGTCCGACATTACCCACTTGAGATATCTCGTTGGCAAGATTTTGACCATTTCGCACCTGGTGACCCCAAATGACTTTTGACCAGCACCGAAAACGAAGGGTAAGTGGCACTTGAATGGGTACTCCGGCCCATCGATCTTTTGTCGGTCCGACATTACCCACTTGAGATATCTCGTTGACAAGATTTTGACCATTTGACCCATGGTGACCCCAGATGACCTTTGACCTGCACCGAAAACAAAGGGTAAGTGGCACTTGAATGGGTACTCCGGCCAACCGATCTTGTGTCGGTCCGACATTACCCACTTGAGATATCTTGTTGACAAGATTTTGACCATTTGACCCATGGTGACCCCTGGTGACCCCAAATGACCTTTGACCTGCACCGAAAACAAAGGGTAAGTGGCACTTGAATGGGTACTCCGGCCAACCGATCTTAAGTCGGTCCGACATTACCCACTTGAGATATCTCGTTGACAAGATTTTGACCATTTGAACCCTGGTGACCCCTGGTGACCCCAAATGACCTTTGACCTGCACCGAAAACAAAGGGTAAGTGGCACTTGAATGGGTACTCCGGCCAACCGATCTTAAGTCGGTCCGACATTACCCACTTGAGATATCTCGTTGACAAGATTTTGACCATTTGAACCCTGGTGACCCCAAATGACCTTTGACCTGCACCGAAAACAAAGGGTAAGTGGCACTTGAATGGCTACTCCTGCTAACCGATCTTAATTCGGTCCGACATTACCCACTTGAGATATCTCGTTGACAAGATTTTGACCATTTGACCCCTGGTGACCCCAAATGACCTTTGACCAGCACCGAAAACAAAGGGTAAGTGGCACTTGAATGGGTACTCCTGCCAACCAATCTTAAGTCGGTGCGACATTACCCACTTGAGATATCTCGTTGACAAGATGTTGACCATTTGGACCCTGGTGACCCCTGGTGACCCCAAATGACCTTTGACCTGCACCGAAAACAAAGGGTAAGTGGCACTTGAATGGGTGCTCCTTCCAACCAATGTTAAGCCGGTCCCACAATACCCACTTGAGATATCTCGTTGACAAGATTTTGACCATTTGACCCCTGGTGACCCCAAATGACCTTTGACCTGCACCGAAAATGAAGGGTAAGTGGCACTTGAATGGGTACTCCGGCCAACCGATCTTGTGTCGGTCCGACATAACCCACTTGAGATATCTCGTTGACAAGATGTTGACCATTTGGACCCTGGTGACCCCTGGTGACCCCAAATGACCTTTGACCTGCACCGAAAACAAAGGGTAAGTGGCACTTGAATGGGTGCTCCTTCCAACCAATGTTAAGCCGGTCCCACAATACCCACTTGAGATATCTCGTTGACAAGATTTTGACCATTTGACCCCTGGTGACCCCAAATGACCTTTGACCTGCACCGAAAATGAAGGGTAAGTGGCACTTGAATGGGTACTCCGGCCAACCGATCTTGTGTCGGTCCGACATAACCCACTTGAGATATCTCGTTGACAAGATTTTGACCATTTGACCCCTGGTGACCCCAAATGACCTTTGACCAGCACCGAAAACAAAGGGTAAGTGGCACTTGAATGGGTACTCCGGCCAACCAATCTTAAGTCGGTGCGACATTACCCACTTGAGATATCTCGTTGACAAGATGTTGACCATTTGGACCCTGGTGACCCCTGGTGACCCCAAATGACCTTTGACCTGCACCGAAAACAAAGGGTAAGTGGCACTTGAATGGGTACTCCGGCCAACCGATCTTAAGTCGGTCCGACATTACCCACCTGAGATAACTCGTTGACAAGATTTTGACCATTTGATCCCTGCTGACCCCAAATGACCTTTGACCTGCACCGAAAACAAAGGGGAAGTGGTACTTGAATGGGTGCTCCTTCCAACCAATGTTAAGCCGGTCCCACAATACCCACTTGAGATATCTCGTTGACAAGATTTTGACCATTTGACCCCTGGTGACCCCAAATGACCTTTGACCAGCACCGAAAACAAAGGGTAAGTGGCACTTGAATGGGTACTACTGCCAACCAATCTTAAGTCGGTGCGACATTACCCACTTGAGATATCTCGTTGACAAGATGTTGACCATTTGGACCCTGGTGACCCCTGGTGACCCCAAATGACCTTTGACCTGCACCGAAAACAAAGGGTAAGTGGCACTTGAATGGGTGCTCCTTCCAACCAATGTTAAGCCGGTCCCACAATACCCACTTGAGATATCTCGTTGACAAGATCTTGACCATTTGACCCCTGGTGACCCCAAATGACCTTTGACCTGCACCGAAAATGAAGGGTAAGTGGCACTTGAATGGGTACTCCGGCCAACCGATCTTGTGTCGGTCCGACATTACCCACTTGAGATATCTCGTTGACAAGATTTTGACCATTTGACCCCTGGTGACCCCAAATGACCTTTGACCAGCACCGAAAACAAAGGGTAAGTGGCACTTGAATGGGTACTCCTGCCAACCAATCTTAAGTCGGTGCGACATTACCCACTTGAGATATCTCGTTGACAAGATGTTGACCATTTGGACCCTGGTGACCCCTGGTGACCCCAAATGACCTTTGACCTGCACCGAAAACAAAGGGTAAGTGGCACTTGAATGGGTGCTCCTTCCAACCAATGTTAAGCCGGTCCCACAATACCCACTTGAGATATCTCGTTGACAAGATTTTGACCATTTGACCCCTGGTGACCCCAAATGACCTTTGACCTGCACCGAAAATGAAGGGTAAGTGGCACTTGAATGGGTACTCCGGCCAACCGATCTTGTGTCGGTCCGACATTACCCACTTGAGATATCTCGTTGACAAGATTTTGACCATTTGACCCCTGGTGACCCCAAATGACCTTTGACCAGCACCGAAAACAAAGGGTAAGTGGCACTTGAATGGGTACTCCGGCCAACCAATCTTAAGTCGGTGCGACATTACCCACTTGAGATATCTCGTTGACAAGATGTTGACCATTTGGACCCTGGTGACCCCTGGTGACCCCAAATGACCTTTGACCTGCACCGAAAACAAAGGGTAAGTGGCACTTGAATGGGTACTCCGGCCAACCGATCTTAAGTCGGTCCGACATTACCCACCTGAGATAACTCGTTGACAAGATTTTGACCATTTGATCCCTGGTGACCCCAAATGACCTTTGACCTGCACCGAAAACAAATGGTAAGTGGCACTTGAATGGGTACTCCGGCCAACCGATCTTATGTCGGTCCGACATTACCCACTTGAGATATCTCGTTGACAAGATTTTGACAATTTGACCCCTGGTGACCCCTGGTGACCCCTGTTGACCCCTGGTGACCTTTGACCTGCACCGAAAACAAAGGGTAAGTGGTACTTGAATGGGTACTCCGGCCCACCGATCTTGTGTCGGTCCGACATTACCCACTTGAGATATCTCGTTGGCAAGATTTTGACCATTTCGCCCCTGGTGACCCCAAATGACCTTTGACCAGCACCGAAAACGAAGGGTAAGTGGCACTTGAATGGGTACTCCGGCCCATCGATCTTTTGTCGGTCCGACATTACCCACTTGAGATATCTCGTTGGCAAGATTTTGACCATTTCGCACCTGGTGACCCCAAATGACCTTTGACCAGCACCGAAAACGAAGGGTAAGTGGCACTTGAATGGGTACTCCGGCCCATCGATCTTTTGTCGGTCCGACATTACCCACTTGAGATATCTCGTTGACAAGATTTTGACCATTTGACCCATGGTGACCCCAGATGACCTTTGACCTGCACCGAAAACAAAGGGTAAGTGGCACTTGAATGGGTACTCCGGCCAACCGATCTTGTGTCGGTCCGACATTACCCACTTGAGATATCTTGTTGACAAGATTTTGACCATTTGACCCATGGTGACCCCTGGTGACCCCAAATGACCTTTGACCTGCACCGAAAACAAAGGGTAAGTGGCACTTGAATGGGTACTCCGGCCAACCGATCTTAAGTCGGTCCGACATTACCCACTTGAGATATCTCGTTGACAAGATTTTGACCATTTGAACCCTGGTGACCCCTGGTGACCCCAAATGACCTTTGACCTGCACCGAAAACAAAGGGTAAGTGGCACTTGAATGGGTACTCCGGCCAACCGATCTTAAGTCGGTCCGACATTACCCACTTGAGATATCTCGTTGACAAGATTTTGACCATTTGAACCCTGGTGACCCCAAATGACCTTTGACCTGCACCGAAAACAAAGGGTAAGTGGCACTTGAATGGCTACTCCTGCTAACCGATCTTAATTCGGTCCGACATTACCCACTTGAGATATCTCGTTGACAAGATTTTGACCATTTGACCCCTGGTGACCCCAAATGACCTTTGACCAGCACCGAAAACAAAGGGTAAGTGGCACTTGAATGGGTACTCCTGCCAACCAATCTTAAGTCGGTGCGACATTACCCACTTGAGATATCTCGTTGACAAGATGTTGACCATTTGGACCCTGGTGACCCCTGGTGACCCCAAATGACCTTTGACCTGCACCGAAAACAAAGGGTAAGTGGCACTTGAATGGGTGCTCCTTCCAACCAATGTTAAGCCGGTCCCACAATACCCACTTGAGATATCTCGTTGACAAGATTTTGACCATTTGACCCCTGGTGACCCCAAATGACCTTTGACCTGCACCGAAAATGAAGGGTAAGTGGCACTTGAATGGGTACTCCGGCCAACCGATCTTGTGTCGGTCCGACATAACCCACTTGAGATATCTCGTTGACAAGATTTTGACCATTTGACCCCTGGTGACCCCAAATGACCTTTGACCAGCACCGAAAACAAAGGGTAAGTGGCACTTGAATGGGTACTCCGGCCAACCAATCTTAAGTCGGTGCGACATTACCCACTTGAGATATCTCGTTGACAAGATGTTGACCATTTGGACCCTGGTGACCCCTGGTGACCCCAAATGACCTTTGACCTGCACCGAAAACAAAGGGTAAGTGGCACTTGAATGGGTACTCCGGCCAACCGATCTTAAGTCGGTCCGACATTACCCACCTGAGATAACTCGTTGACAAGATTTTGACCATTTGATCCCTGCTGACCCCAAATGACCTTTGACCTGCACCGAAAACAAATGGTAAGTGGCACTTGAATGGGTACTCCGGCCAACCGATCTTATGTCGGTCCGACATTACCCACTTGAGATATCTCGTTGACAAGATTTTGACAATTTGACCCCTGGTGACCCCTGGTGACCCCTGTTGACCCCTGGTGACCTTTGACCTGCACCGAAAACAAAGGGTAAGTGGTACTTGAATGGGTACTCCGGCCCACCGATCTTGTGTCGGTCCGACATTACCCGCTTGAAATATCTCGTTGACAAGATTTTGACCATTTGGCCCCTGGTGACCCCAAATGACCTTTGACCAGCACCGAAAACGAAGGGTAAGTAGCACTTGAATGGGTTCTCCGGCCAACCGATCTTATGTCGGTCCGACATTACCCACTTGAGATATCTCGTTGACAAGATGTTGACCATTTGGACCCTGGTGACCCCTGGTGACCCCAAATGACCTTTGACCTGCACCGAAAACAAAGGGTAAGTGGTACTTGAATGGGTGCTCCTTCCAACCAATGTTAAGCCGGTCCGACAATACCCACTTGAGATATCTCGTTGACAAGATTTTGACCATTTGACCCCTGGTGACCCCAAATGACCTTTGACCAGCACCGAAAACAAAGGGTAAGTGGCACTTGAATGGGTACTCCTGCCAACCAATCTTAAGTCGGTGCGACATTACCCACTTGAGATATCTCGTTGACAAGATGTTGACCATTTGGACCCTGGTGACCCCTGGTGACCCCAAATGACCTTTGACCTGCACCGAAAACAAAGGGTAAGTGGCACTTGAATGGGTGCTCCTTCCAACCAATGTTAAGCCGGTCCCACAATACCCACTTGAGATATCTCGTTGACAAGATTTTGACCATTTGACCCCTGGTGACCCCAAATGACCTTTGACCTGCACCGAAAATGAAGGGTAAGTGGCACTTGAATGGGTACTCCGGCCAACCGATCTTGTGTCGGTCCGACATTACCCACTTGAGATATCTCGTTGACAAGATTTTGACCATTTGACCCCTGGTGACCCCAAATGACCCCAAATGACATTTGACCAGCACCGAAAACAAAGGGTAAGTGGCACTTGAATGGGTACTCCGGCCAACCAATCTTAAGTCGGTGCGACATTACCCACTTGAGATATCTCGTTGACAAGATGTTGACCATTTGGACCCTGGTGACCCCTGGTGACCCCAAATGACCTTTGACCTGCACCGAAAACAAAGGGTAAGTGGCACTTGAATGGGTACTCCGGCCAACCGATCTTAAGTCGGTCCGACATTACCCACCTGAGATAACTCGTTGACAAGATTTTGACCATTTGATCCCTGGTGACCCCAAATGACCTTTGACCTGCACCGAAAACAAATGGTAAGTGGCACTTGAATGGGTACTCCGGCCAACCGATCTTATGTCGGTCCGACATTACCCACTTGAGATATCTCGTTGACAAGATTTTGACAATTTGACCCCTGGTGACCCCTGGTGACCCCTGTTGACCCCTGGTGACCTTTGACCTGCACCGAAAACAAAGGGTAAGTGGAACTTGAATGGGTACTCCGGCCCACCGATCTTGTGTCGGTCCGACATTACCCACTTGAGATATCTCGTTGGCAAGATTTTGACCATTTCGCCCCTGGTGACCCCAAATGACCTTTGACCAGCACCGAAAACAAAGGGTAAGTGGCACTTGAATGGGTACTCCTGCCAACCAATCTTAAGTCGGTGCGACATTACCCACTTGAGATATCTCGTTGACAAGATGTTGACCATTTGGACCCTGGTGACCCCTGGTGACCCCAAATGACCTTTGACCTGCACCGAAAACAAAGGGTAAGTGGCACTTGAATGGGTGCTCCTTCCAACCAATGTTAAGCCGGTCCCACAATACCCACTTGAGATATCTCGTTGACAAGATTTTGACCATTTGACCCCTGGTGACCCCAAATGACCTTTGACCTGCACCGAAAATGAAGGGTAAGTGGCACTTGAATGGGTACTCCGGCCAACCGATCTTGTGTCGGTCCGACATTACCCACTTGAGATATCTCGTTGACAAGATTTTGACCATTTGACCCCTGGTGACCCCAAATGACCTTTGACCAGCACCGAAAACAAAGGGTAAGTGGCACTTGAATGGGTACTCCTGCCAACCAATCTTAAGTCGGTGCGACATTACCCACTTGAGATATCTCGTTGACAAGATGTTGACCATTTGGACCCTGGTGACCCCTGGTGACCCCAAATGACCTTTGACCTGCACCGAAAACAAAGGGTAAGTGGCACTTGAATGGGTGCTCCTTCCAACCAATGTTAAGCCGGTCCCACAATACCCACTTGAGATATCTCGTTGACAAGATTTTGACCATTTGACCCCTGGTGACCCCAAATGACCTTTGACCTGCACCGAAAATGAAGGGTAAGTGGCACTTGAATGGGTACTCCGGCCAACCGATCTTGTGTCGGTCCGACATTACCCACTTGAGATATCTCGTTGACAAGATTTTGACAATTTGACCCCTGGTGACCCCTGGTGACCCCTGTTGACCCCTGGTGACCTTTGACCTGCACCGAAAACAAAGGGTAAGTGGTACTTGAATGGGTACTCCGGCCCACCGATCTTGTGTCGGTCCGACATTACCCACTTGAGATATCTCGTTGGCAAGATTTTGACCATTTCGCCCCTGGTGACCCCAAATGACCTTTGACCAGCACCGAAAACGAAGGGTAAGTGGCACTTGAATGGGTACTCCGGCCCATCGATCTTTTGTCGGTCCGACATTACCCACTTGAGATATCTCGTTGGCAAGATTTTGACCATTTCGCACCTGGTGACCCCAAATGACTTTTGACCAGCACCGAAAACGAAGGGTAAGTGGCACTTGAATGGGTACTCCGGCCCATCGATCTTTTGTCGGTCCGACATTACCCACTTGAGATATCTCGTTGACAAGATTTTGACCATTTGACCCATGGTGACCCCAGATGACCTTTGACCTGCACCGAAAACAAAGGGTAAGTGGCACTTGAATGGGTACTCCGGCCAACCGATCTTGTGTCGGTCCGACATTACCCACTTGAGATATCTTGTTGACAAGATTTTGACCATTTGACCCATGGTGACCCCTGGTGACCCCAAATGACCTTTGACCTGCACCGAAAACAAAGGGTAAGTGGCACTTGAATGGGTACTCCGGCCAACCGATCTTAAGTCGGTCCGACATTACCCACTTGAGATATCTCGTTGACAAGATTTTGACCATTTGAACCCTGGTGACCCCTGGTGACCCCAAATGACCTTTGACCTGCACCGAAAACAAAGGGTAAGTGGCACTTGAATGGGTACTCCGGCCAACCGATCTTAAGTCGGTCCGACATTACCCACTTGAGATATCTCGTTGACAAGATTTTGACCATTTGAACCCTGGTGACCCCAAATGACCTTTGACCTGCACCGAAAACAAAGGGTAAGTGGCACTTGAATGGCTACTCCTGCTAACCGATCTTAATTCGGTCCGACATTACCCACTTGAGATATCTCGTTGACAAGATTTTGACCATTTGACCCCTGGTGACCCCAAATGACCTTTGACCAGCACCGAAAACAAAGGGTAAGTGGCACTTGAATGGGTACTCCTGCCAACCAATCTTAAGTCGGTGCGACATTACCCACTTGAGATATCTCGTTGACAAGATGTTGACCATTTGGACCCTGGTGACCCCTGGTGACCCCAAATGACCTTTGACCTGCACCGAAAACAAAGGGTAAGTGGCACTTGAATGGGTGCTCCTTCCAACCAATGTTAAGCCGGTCCCACAATACCCACTTGAGATATCTCGTTGACAAGATTTTGACCATTTGACCCCTGGTGACCCCAAATGACCTTTGACCTGCACCGAAAATGAAGGGTAAGTGGCACTTGAATGGGTACTCCGGCCAACCGATCTTGTGTCGGTCCGACATAACCCACTTGAGATATCTCGTTGACAAGATGTTGACCATTTGGACCCTGGTGACCCCTGGTGACCCCAAATGACCTTTGACCTGCACCGAAAACAAAGGGTAAGTGGCACTTGAATGGGTGCTCCTTCCAACCAATGTTAAGCCGGTCCCACAATACCCACTTGAGATATCTCGTTGACAAGATTTTGACCATTTGACCCCTGGTGACCCCAAATGACCTTTGACCTGCACCGAAAATGAAGGGTAAGTGGCACTTGAATGGGTACTCCGGCCAACCGATCTTGTGTCGGTCCGACATAACCCACTTGAGATATCTCGTTGACAAGATTTTGACCATTTGACCCCTGGTGACCCCAAATGACCTTTGACCAGCACCGAAAACAAAGGGTAAGTGGCACTTGAATGGGTACTCCGGCCAACCAATCTTAAGTCGGTGCGACATTACCCACTTGAGATATCTCGTTGACAAGATGTTGACCATTTGGACCCTGGTGACCCCTGGTGACCCCAAATGACCTTTGACCTGCACCGAAAACAAAGGGTAAGTGGCACTTGAATGGGTACTCCGGCCAACCGATCTTAAGTCGGTCCGACATTACCCACCTGAGATAACTCGTTGACAAGATTTTGACCATTTGATCCCTGCTGACCCCAAATGACCTTTGACCTGCACCGAAAACAAAGGGGAAGTGGTACTTGAATGGGTGCTCCTTCCAACCAATGTTAAGCCGGTCCCACAATACCCACTTGAGATATCTCGTTGACAAGATTTTGACCATTTGACCCCTGGTGACCCCAAATGACCTTTGACCAGCACCGAAAACAAAGGGTAAGTGGCACTTGAATGGGTACTCCTGCCAACCAATCTTAAGTCGGTGCGACATTACCCACTTGAGATATCTCGTTGACAAGATGTTGACCATTTGGACCCTGGTGACCCCTGGTGACCCCAAATGACCTTTGACCTGCACCGAAAACAAAGGGTAAGTGGCACTTGAATGGGTGCTCCTTCCAACCAATGTTAAGCCGGTCCCACAATACCCACTTGAGATATCTCGTTGACAAGATTTTGACCATTTGACCCCTGGTGACCCCAAATGACCTTTGACCTGCACCGAAAATGAAGGGTAAGTGGCACTTGAATGGGTACTCCGGCCAACCGATCTTGTGTCGGTCCGACATTACCCACTTGAGATATCTCGTTGACAAGATTTTGACCATTTGACCCCTGGTGACCCCAAATGACCTTTGACCAGCACCGAAAACAAAGGGTAAGTGGCACTTGAATGGGTACTCCTGCCAACCAATCTTAAGTCGGTGCGACATTACCCACTTGAGATATCTCGTTGACAAGATGTTGACCATTTGGACCCTGGTGACCCCTGGTGACCCCAAATGACCTTTGACCTGCACCGAAAACAAAGGGTAAGTGGCACTTGAATGGGTGCTCCTTCCAACCAATGTTAAGCCGGTCCCACAATACCCACTTGAGATATCTCGTTGACAAGATTTTGACCATTTGACCCCTGGTGACCCCAAATGACCTTTGACCTGCACCGAAAATGAAGGGTAAGTGGCACTTGAATGGGTACTCCGGCCAACCGATCTTGTGTCGGTCCGACATTACCCACTTGAGATATCTCGTTGACAAGATTTTGACCATTTGACCCCTGGTGACCCCAAATGACCTTTGACCAGCACCGAAAACAAAGGGTAAGTGGCACTTGAATGGGTACTCCGGCCAACCAATCTTAAGTCGGTGCGACATTACCCACTTGAGATATCTCGTTGACAAGATGTTGACCATTTGGACCCTGGTGACCCCTGGTGACCCCAAATGACCTTTGACCTGCACCGAAAACAAAGGGTAAGTGGCACTTGAATGGGTACTCCGGCCAACCGATCTTAAGTCGGTCCGACATTACCCACCTGAGATAACTCGTTGACAAGATTTTGACCATTTGATCCCTGGTGACCCCAAATGACCTTTGACCTGCACCGAAAACAAATGGTAAGTGGCACTTGAATGGGTACTCCGGCCAACCGATCTTATGTCGGTCCGACATTACCCACTTGAGATATCTCGTTGACAAGATTTTGACAATTTGACCCCTGGTGACCCCTGGTGACCCCTGTTGACCCCTGGTGACCTTTGACCTGCACCGAAAACAAAGGGTAAGTGGTACTTGAATGGGTACTCCGGCCCACCGATCTTGTGTCGGTCCGACATTACCCACTTGAGATATCTCGTTGGCAAGATTTTGACCATTTCGCCCCTGGTGACCCCAAATGACCTTTGACCAGCACCGAAAACGAAGGGTAAGTGGCACTTGAATGGGTACTCCGGCCCATCGATCTTTTGTCGGTCCGACATTACCCACTTGAGATATCTCGTTGGCAAGATTTTGACCATTTCGCACCTGGTGACCCCAAATGACCTTTGACCAGCACCGAAAACGAAGGGTAAGTGGCACTTGAATGGGTACTCCGGCCCATCGATCTTTTGTCGGTCCGACATTACCCACT
Organism: Apostichopus japonicus; assembly: GCF_037975245.1. Lineage (NCBI taxonomy): Eukaryota > Metazoa > Echinodermata > Holothuroidea > Aspidochirotida > Stichopodidae > Apostichopus > Apostichopus japonicus. The sequence goes on along the minus strand of NC_092578.1, from coordinate 11,340,835 downwards.
TGAGATATCTCGTTGACAAGATTTTGACCATTTGACCCATGGTGACCCCAGATGACCTTTGACCTGCACCGAAAACAAAGGGTAAGTGGCACTTGAATGGGTACTCCGGCCAACCGATCTTGTGTCGGTCCGACATTACCCACTTGAGATATCTTGTTGACAAGATTTTGACCATTTGACCCATGGTGACCCCTGGTGACCCCAAATGACCTTTGACCTGCACCGAAAACAAAGGGTAAGTGGCACTTGAATGGGTACTCCGGCCAACCGATCTTAAGTCGGTCCGACATTACCCACTTGAGATATCTCGTTGACAAGATTTTGACCATTTGAACCCTGGTGACCCCTGGTGACCCCAAATGACCTTTGACCTGCACCGAAAACAAAGGGTAAGTGGCACTTGAATGGGTACTCCGGCCAACCGATCTTAAGTCGGTCCGACATTACCCACTTGAGATATCTCGTTGACAAGATTTTGACCATTTGAACCCTGGTGACCCCAAATGACCTTTGACCTGCACCGAAAACAAAGGGTAAGTGGCACTTGAATGGCTACTCCTGCTAACCGATCTTAATTCGGTCCGACATTACCCACTTGAGATATCTCGTTGACAAGATTTTGACCATTTGACCCCTGGTGACCCCAAATGACCTTTGACCAGCACCGAAAACAAAGGGTAAGTGGCACTTGAATGGGTACTCCTGCCAACCAATCTTAAGTCGGTGCGACATTACCCACTTGAGATATCTCGTTGACAAGATGTTGACCATTTGGACCCTGGTGACCCCTGGTGACCCCAAATGACCTTTGACCTGCACCGAAAACAAAGGGTAAGTGGCACTTGAATGGGTGCTCCTTCCAACCAATGTTAAGCCGGTCCCACAATACCCACTTGAGATATCTCGTTGACAAGATTTTGACCATTTGACCCCTGGTGACCCCAAATGACCTTTGACCTGCACCGAAAATGAAGGGTAAGTGGCACTTGAATGGGTACTCCGGCCAACCGATCTTGTGTCGGTCCGACATAACCCACTTGAGATATCTCGTTGACAAGATTTTGACCATTTGACCCCTGGTGACCCCAAATGACCTTTGACCAGCACCGAAAACAAAGGGTAAGTGGCACTTGAATGGGTACTCCGGCCAACCAATCTTAAGTCGGTGCGACATTACCCACTTGAGATATCTCGTTGACAAGATGTTGACCATTTGGACCCTGGTGACCCCTGGTGACCCCAAATGACCTTTGACCTGCACCGAAAACAAAGGGTAAGTGGCACTTGAATGGGTACTCCGGCCAACCGATCTTAAGTCGGTCCGACATTACCCACCTGAGATAACTCGTTGACAAGATTTTGACCATTTGATCCCTGCTGACCCCAAATGACCTTTGACCTGCACCGAAAACAAATGGTAAGTGGCACTTGAATGGGTACTCCGGCCAACCGATCTTATGTCGGTCCGACATTACCCACTTGAGATATCTCGTTGACAAGATTTTGACAATTTGACCCCTGGTGACCCCTGGTGACCCCTGTTGACCCCTGGTGACCTTTGACCTGCACCGAAAACAAAGGGTAAGTGGTACTTGAATGGGTACTCCGGCCCACCGATCTTGTGTCGGTCCGACATTACCCGCTTGAAATATCTCGTTGACAAGATTTTGACCATTTGGCCCCTGGTGACCCCAAATGACCTTTGACCAGCACCGAAAACGAAGGGTAAGTAGCACTTGAATGGGTTCTCCGGCCAACCGATCTTATGTCGGTCCGACATTACCCACTTGAGATATCTCGTTGACAAGATGTTGACCATTTGGACCCTGGTGACCCCTGGTGACCCCAAATGACCTTTGACCTGCACCGAAAACAAAGGGTAAGTGGTACTTGAATGGGTGCTCCTTCCAACCAATGTTAAGCCGGTCCGACAATACCCACTTGAGATATCTCGTTGACAAGATTTTGACCATTTGACCCCTGGTGACCCCAAATGACCTTTGACCAGCACCGAAAACAAAGGGTAAGTGGCACTTGAATGGGTACTCCTGCCAACCAATCTTAAGTCGGTGCGACATTACCCACTTGAGATATCTCGTTGACAAGATGTTGACCATTTGGACCCTGGTGACCCCTGGTGACCCCAAATGACCTTTGACCTGCACCGAAAACAAAGGGTAAGTGGCACTTGAATGGGTGCTCCTTCCAACCAATGTTAAGCCGGTCCCACAATACCCACTTGAGATATCTCGTTGACAAGATTTTGACCATTTGACCCCTGGTGACCCCAAATGACCTTTGACCTGCACCGAAAATGAAGGGTAAGTGGCACTTGAATGGGTACTCCGGCCAACCGATCTTGTGTCGGTCCGACATTACCCACTTGAGATATCTCGTTGACAAGATTTTGACCATTTGACCCCTGGTGACCCCAAATGACCCCAAATGACATTTGACCAGCACCGAAAACAAAGGGTAAGTGGCACTTGAATGGGTACTCCGGCCAACCAATCTTAAGTCGGTGCGACATTACCCACTTGAGATATCTCGTTGACAAGATGTTGACCATTTGGACCCTGGTGACCCCTGGTGACCCCAAATGACCTTTGACCTGCACCGAAAACAAAGGGTAAGTGGCACTTGAATGGGTACTCCGGCCAACCGATCTTAAGTCGGTCCGACATTACCCACCTGAGATAACTCGTTGACAAGATTTTGACCATTTGATCCCTGGTGACCCCAAATGACCTTTGACCTGCACCGAAAACAAATGGTAAGTGGCACTTGAATGGGTACTCCGGCCAACCGATCTTATGTCGGTCCGACATTACCCACTTGAGATATCTCGTTGACAAGATTTTGACAATTTGACCCCTGGTGACCCCTGGTGACCCCTGTTGACCCCTGGTGACCTTTGACCTGCACCGAAAACAAAGGGTAAGTGGAACTTGAATGGGTACTCCGGCCCACCGATCTTGTGTCGGTCCGACATTACCCACTTGAGATATCTCGTTGGCAAGATTTTGACCATTTCGCCCCTGGTGACCCCAAATGACCTTTGACCAGCACCGAAAACGAAGGGTAAGTGGCACTTGAATGGGTACTCCGGCCCATCGATCTTGTGTCGGTCCGACATTACCCACTTGAGATATCTCGTTGGCAAGATTTTGACCATTTCGCACCTGGTGACCCCAAATGACCTTTGACCAGCACCGAAAACGAAGGGTAAGTGGCACTTGAATGGGTACTCCGGCCCATCGATCTTTTGTCGGTCCGACATTACCCACTTGAGATATCTCGTTGACAAGATTTTGACCATTTGACCCATGGTGACCCCAGATGACCTTTGACCTGCACCGAAAACAAAGGGTAAGTGGCACTTGAATGGGTACTCCGGCCAACCGATCTTGTGTCGGTCCGACATTACCCACTTGAGATATCTTGTTGACAAGATTTTGACCATTTGACCCATGGTGACCCCTGGTGACCCCAAATGACCTTTGACCTGCACCGAAAACAAAGGGTAAGTGGCACTTGAATGGGTACTCCGGCCAACCGATCTTGTGTCGGTCCGACATTACCCACTTGAGATATCTCGTTGACAAGATTTTGACCATTTGAACCCTGGTGACCCCTGGTGACCCCAAATGACCTTTGACCTGCACCGAAAACAAAGGGTAAGTGGCACTTGAATGGGTACTCCGGCCAACCGATCTTAAGTCGGTCCGACATTACCCACTTGAGATATCTCGTTGACAAGATTTTGACCATTTGAACCCTGGTGACCCCAAATGACCTTTGACCTGCACCGAAAACAAAGGGTAAGTGGCACTTGAATGGGTACTCCGGCCCACCGATCTTGTGTCGGTCCGACATTACCCACTTGAGATATCTCGTTGACAAGATTTTGACCATTTGACCCCTGGTGACCCCAAATGACCTTTGACCTACACCGAAAACAAAGGGTAAGTGGTACTTGAGTGGGTACTCCGGCCCACCGATCTTGTGTAGGTCCGACATTACCCACTTGAGATATCTTGTTGACAAGAATTTGACCATTTGACCCATGGTGACCCCTGGTGACCCCAAATGACCTTTGACCTGCACCGAAAACAAAGGGTAAGTGGTACTTAAATGGGTACTCCGGCCAACCGATGTTACGCCGGTGCGACATTACCCACTTGAGATATCTCGTTGACAAGATTTTGACCATTTGACCCCTGGTGACCCCAAATGACCTTTGACCTGTACCGAAAACAAAGGGTAAGTGGCACTTGAATGGGTACTCCGGCCCACCGATCTTGTGTCGGTCCGACATTACCCACTTGAGATATCTCGTTGACAAGATTTTGACCATTTGACCCCTGGTGACCCCAAATGACCTTTGACCTACACCGAAAACAAAGGGTAAGTGGTACTTGAGTGGGTACTCCGGCCCACCGATCTTGTGTCGGTCCGACATTACCCACTTGAGATATCTCGTTGACAAGATTTTGACCATTTGACCCATGGTGACCCCTGGTGACCCCAAATGACCTTTGACCTGCACCGAAAACAAAGGGTAAGTGGTACTTGAATGGGTACTCCGGCCAACCGATGTTATAACGGTCCGATATTACTCACTTGAGATATTTCGTTGACAAGATTTTGACCATTTGACCCCTGGTGACCCCAAATGACCTTTGACCTGCACCGAAAACAAAGGGTAAGTGGTACTTGAATGGGTACTCCGGCCCACCGATCTTGTGTCGGTCCGACATTACCCACTTGAGATATCTCGTTGACAAGATTTTGACCATTTGACCTCTGGTGACCCCAAATGACCTTTGACCTGCACCGAAAACAAAGGGTAAGTGGTACTTGAATGGGTACTCCGGCCAACCAATGTTAAGCCAGCCCGACATTACCCACTTGAGATATCTCGTTGACAAGATTTTGACCATTTGACCCTTGGAGACCCCTGGTGACCCCAAATGACCTTTGACATGCACCGAAAACAAAGGGTAAGTTGCACTTGAATGGGTACTCCGGCCAACCGATGTTAAGTCGGTCCGACAATACCCACTTGAGATATCTCGTTGACAAGATTTTGACCATTTGACCCCTGGTGACCCCCGGTGACCCCAAATGACCTTTAACCTGCACCGAAAACAAAGGGTAAGTGGCACTTGAATGGGTACTCCGGCCAACCGATGTTATAACGGTCCGATATTACTCACTTGAGATATCTCGTTGACAAGATTTTGACCATTTGACCCCTGGTGACCCCAAATGACCTTTGACCTGCACCGAAAACAAAGGGTAAGTGGTACTTGAATGGGTACTCCGGCCCACCGATCTTGTGTCGGTCCGACATTACCCACTTGAGATATCTCGTTGACAAGATTTTGACCATTTGACCTCTGGTGACCCCAAATGACCTTTGACCTGCACCGAAAACAAAGGGTAAGTGGTACTTGAATGGGTACTCCGGCCAACCAATGTTAAGCCGGTCCGACATTACCCACTTGAGATATCTCGTTGACAAGATTTTGACCATTTGACCCTTGGAGACCCCTGGTGACCCCAAATGACCTTTGACATGCACCGAAAACAAAGGGTAAGTTGCACTTGAATGGGTACTCCGGCCAACCGATGTTAAGTCGGTCCGACAATACCCACTTGAGATATCTCGTTGACAAGATTTTGACTATTTGACCCCTGGTGACCCCCGGTGACCCCAAATGACCTTTAACCTGCACCGAAAACAAAGGGTAAGTGGCACTTGAATGGGTACTCCGGCCCACCGATCTTAAGTCGGTCCGACATTACCCGCTTGAGATATCTCGTTGACAAGATTTTGACCATTTCGCACCTGGTGACCCCAAATGACCTTTGACCAGCACCGAAAACGAAGGGTAAGTGGCACTTGAATGGGTACTCCGGCCCATCGATCTTTTGTCGGTCCGACATTACCCACTTGAGATATCTCGTTGACAAGATTTTGACCATTTGACCCATGGTGACCCCAGATGACCTTTGACCTGCACCGAAAACAAAGGGTAAGTGGCACTTGAATGGGTACTCCGGCCAACCGATCTTGTGTCGGTCCGACATTACCCACTTGAGATATCTTGTTGACAAGATTTTGACCATTTGACCCATGGTGACCCCTGGTGACCCCAAATGACCTTTGACCTGCACCGAAAACAAAGGGTAAGTGGCACTTGAATGGGTACTCCGGCCAACCGATCTTAAGTCGGTCCGACATTACCCACTTGAGATATCTCGTTGACAAGATTTTGACCATTTGAACCCTGGTGACCCCTGGTGACCCCAAATGACCTTTGACCTGCACCGAAAACAAAGGGTAAGTGGCACTTGAATGGGTACTCCGGCCAACCGATCTTAAGTCGGTCCGACATTACCCACTTGAGATATCTCGTTGACAAGATTTTGACCATTTGAACCCTGGTGACCCCAAATGACCTTTGACCTGCACCGAAAACAAAGGGTAAGTGGCACTTGAATGGCTACTCCTGCTAACCGATCTTAATTCGGTCCGACATTACCCACTTGAGATATCTCGTTGACAAGATTTTGACCATTTGACCCCTGGTGACCCCAAATGACCTTTGACCAGCACCGAAAACAAAGGGTAAGTGGCACTTGAATGGGTACTCCTGCCAACCAATCTTAAGTCGGTGCGACATTACCCACTTGAGATATCTCGTTGACAAGATGTTGACCATTTGGACCCTGGTGACCCCTGGTGACCCCAAATGACCTTTGACCTGCACCGAAAACAAAGGGTAAGTGGCACTTGAATGGGTGCTCCTTCCAACCAATGTTAAGCCGGTCCCACAATACCCACTTGAGATATCTCGTTGACAAGATTTTGACCATTTGACCCCTGGTGACCCCAAATGACCTTTGACCTGCACCGAAAATGAAGGGTAAGTGGCACTTGAATGGGTACTCCGGCCAACCGATCTTGTGTCGGTCCGACATAACCCACTTGAGATATCTCGTTGACAAGATTTTGACCATTTGACCCCTGGTGACCCCAAATGACCTTTGACCAGCACCGAAAACAAAGGGTAAGTGGCACTTGAATGGGTACTCCGGCCAACCAATCTTAAGTCGGTGCGACATTACCCACTTGAGATATCTCGTTGACAAGATGTTGACCATTTGGACCCTGGTGACCCCTGGTGACCCCAAATGACCTTTGACCTGCACCGAAAACAAAGGGTAAGTGGCACTTGAATGGGTACTCCGGCCAACCGATCTTAAGTCGGTCCGACATTACCCACCTGAGATAACTCGTTGACAAGATTTTGACCATTTGATCCCTGGTGACCCCAAATGACCTTTGACCTGCACCGAAAACAAATGGTAAGTGGCACTTGAATGGGTACTCCGGCCAACCGATCTTATGTCGGTCCGACATTACCCACTTGAGATATCTCGTTGACAAGATTTTGACAATTTGACCCCTGGAGACCCCTGGTGACCCCTGTTGACCCCTGGTGACCTTTGACCTGCACCGAAAACAAAGGGTAAGTGGTACTTGAATGGGTACTCCGGCCCACCGATCTTGTGTCGGTCCGACATTACCCGCTTGAAATATCTCGTTGACAAGATTTTGACCATTTGGCCCCTGGTGACCCCAAATGACCTTTGACCAGCACCGAAAACGAAGGGTAAGTAGCACTTGAATGGGTTCTCCGGCCAACCGATCTTATGTAGGTCCGACATTACCCACTTGAGATATCTCGTTGACAAGATGTTGACCATTTGGACCCTGGTGACCCCTGGTGACCCCAAATGACCTTTGACCTGCACCGAAAACAAAGGGTAAGTGGTACTTGAATGGGTGCTCCTTCCAACCAATGTTAAGCCGGTCCGACAATACCCACTTGAGATATCTCGTTGACAAGATTTTGACCATTTGACCCCTGGTGACCCCAAATGACCTTTGACCAGCACCGAAAACAAAGGGTAAGTGGCACTTGAATGGGTACTCCTGCCAACCAATCTTAAGTCGGTGCGACATTACCCACTTGAGATATCTCGTTGACAAGATGTTGACCATTTGGACCCTGGTGACCCCTGGTGACCCCAAATGACCTTTGACCTGCACCGAAAACAAAGGGTAAGTGGCACTTGAATGGGTGCTCCTTCCAACCAATGTTAAGCCGGTCCCACAATACCCACTTGAGATATCTCGTTGACAAGATTTTGACCATTTGACCCCTGGTGACCCCAAATGACCTTTGACCTGCACCGAAAATGAAGGGTAAGTGGCACTTGAATGGGTACTCCGGCCAACCGATCTTGTGTCGGTCCGACATTACCCACTTGAGATATCTCGTTGACAAGATTTTGACCATTTGACCCCTGGTGACCCCAAATGACCCCAAATGACATTTGACCAGCACCGAAAACAAAGGGTAAGTGGCACTTGAATGGGTACTCCGGCCAACCAATCTTAAGTCGGTGCGACATTACCCACTTGAGATATCTCGTTGACAAGATGTTGACCATTTGGACCCTGGTGACCCCTGGTGACCCCAAATGACCTTTGACCTGCACCGAAAACAAAGGGTAAGTGGCACTTGAATGGGTACTCCGGCCAACCGATCTTAAGTCGGTCCGACATTACCCACCTGAGATAACTCGTTGACAAGATTTTGACCATTTGATCCCTGGTGACCCCAAATGACCTTTGACCTGCACCGAAAACAAATGGTAAGTGGCACTTGAATGGGTACTCCGGCCAACCGATCTTATGTCGGTCCGACATTACCCACTTGAGATATCTCGTTGACAAGATTTTGACAATTTGACCCCTGGTGACCCCTGGTGACCCCTGTTGACCCCTGGTGACCTTTGACCTGCACCGAAAACAAAGGGTAAGTGGTACTTGAATGGGTACTCCGGCCCACCGATCTTGTGTCGGTCCGACATTACCCACTTGAGATATCTCGTTGGCAAGATTTTGACCATTTCGCCCCTGGTGACCCCAAATGACCTTTGACCAGCACCGAAAACGAAGGGTAAGTGGCACTTGAATGGGTACTCCGGCCCATCGATCTTGTGTCGGTCCGACATTACCCACTTGAGATATCTCGTTGGCAAGATTTTGACCATTTCGCACCTGGTGACCCCAAATGACCTTTGACCAGCACCGAAAACGAAGGGTAAGTGGCACTTGAATGGGTACTCCGGCCCATCGATCTTTTGTCGGTCCGACATTACCCACTTGAGATATCTCGTTGACAAGATTTTGACCATTTGACCCATGGTGACCCCAGATGACCTTTGACCTGCACCGAAAACAAAGGGTAAGTGGCACTTGAATGGGTACTCCGGCCAACCGATCTTGTGTCGGTCCGACATTACCCACTTGAGATATCTTGTTGACAAGATTTTGACCATTTGACCCATGGTGACCCCTGGTGACCCCAAATGACCTTTGACCTGCACCGAAAACAAAGGGTAAGTGGCACTTGAATGGGTACTCCGGCCAACCGATCTTGTGTCGGTCCGACATTACCCACTTGAGATATCTCGTTGACAAGATTTTGACCATTTGAACCCTGGTGACCCCTGGTGACCCCAAATGACCTTTGACCTGCACCGAAAACAAAGGGTAAGTGGCACTTGAATGGGTACTCCGGCCAACCGATCTTAAGTCGGTCCGACATTACCCACTTGAGATATCTCGTTGACAAGATTTTGACCATTTGAACCCTGGTGACCCCAAATGACCTTTGACCTGCACCGAAAACAAAGGGTAAGTGGCACTTGAATGGGTAGTCCGGCCAACCGATCTTAAGTCGGTCCGACATTACCCACTTGAGATTGACAAGATTTTGACCATTTGACCCCTGGTGACCCCAAATGACCTTTGACCTGCACCGAAAACAAAGGGTAAGTGGTACTTGAATGGGTACTCCGGCCAACCAATGTAAAGTCGGTCCGACATTACCCACTTGAGATATCTCGTTGACAAGATTTTGACCATTTGACCCCTGGTGACCCCCGGTGACCCCAAATGACCTTTAACCTGCACCGAAAACAAAGGGTAAGTGGCACTTGAATGGGTACTCCGGCCCACCGATCTTAAGTCGGTCCGACATTACCCGCTTGAGATATCTCGTTGACAAGATTTTGACCATGTGACCCCTGGTGACCCCAAATGACCTTTGACCAGCACCGAAAACAAAGGGTAAGTGGCACTTGAATGGGTACTCCGGCCAACCGATCTTATGTCGGTCCGACATTACCCACTTGAGATATCTCGTTGACAAGATTTTGACCATTTGACCCATGGTGACCCCAGATGACCTTTGACCTGCACCGAAAACAAAGGGTAAGTGGCACTTGAATGGGTACTCCGGCCCATCGATCTTGTGTCGGTCCGACATTACCCACTTGAGATATCTCGTTGACAAGATTTTGACCATTTGACCCCTGGTGACCCCTGGTGACCCCAAATGACCTTTGACCTGCACCGAAAACAAAGGGTAAGTGGTACTTGAATGGGTACTCCGGCCAACCAATGTTAAGCCGGTCCGACATTGCCCACTTGAGATATCGCGTTGACAAAATTTTGACCATTTGACCCCTGGTGACCCCAAATGACCTTTGACCTGCACCGAATACAAAGGGTAATTGGCACTTGAATGGGTACTCCGGCCAACCGATCTTAAGTCGGTCCGACATTACCCACCTGAGATAACTCGTTGACAAGATTTTGACCATTTGATCCCTGGTGACCCCAAATGACCTTTGACCTGCACCGAAAACAAAGGGTAAGTGGCACTTGAATGGGTACTCCGGCCAACCGATCTTATGTCGGTCCGACATTACCCGCTTGAAATATCTCGTTGACAAGATTTTGACCATTTGGCCCCTGGGGACCCCTGGTGACCTTTGACCTGCACCGAAAACAAAGGGTAAGTGGCACTTGAATGGGTACTCCGGCCAACCGATCTTAAGTCGGTCCGACATTACCCACTTGAGATGTCTCGTTGACAAGATTTTGACCATTTGACCCCTGGTGACCCCAAATGACCTTTGACCAGCACCGAAAACAAAGGGTAAGTGGCACTTGAATGGGTACTCCGGCCAACCGATCTTATGTCGGTCCGACATTACCCACTTGAGATATCTCGTTGACAAGATTTTGACCATTTGACCCCTGGTGACCCCTGGTGACCCCTGGTGACCCCAAATGACCTTTGACCTGCACCGTAAACAAAGGGTAAGTGGCACTTGAATGGGTACTCCGGCCCACCGATCTTGTGTCGGTCCGACATTACCCACTTGAGATATCTCGTTGACAAGATTTTGACCATTTCGCCCCTGGTGACCCCAAATGACCTTTGACCAGCACCGAAAACGAAGAGTAAGTGGCACTTGAATGGGTACTCCGTCCCACCGATCTTGTGTCGGTCCGACATTACCCACTTGAGATATCTCGTTGACAAGATTTTGACCATTTGACCCCTGGTGACCCCCGGTGACCCCAAATGACTTTTAACCTGCACCGAAAACAAAGGGTAAGTGGCACTTGAATGGGTACTCCGGCCCACCGATCTTAAGTCGGTCCGACATTACCCGCTTGAGATATGTCGTTGACAAGATTTTGACCATGTGACCCCTGGTGACCCCAAATGACCTTTGACCAGCACCGAAAACAAAGGGTAAGTGGCACTTGAATGGGTACTCCGGCCAACCGATCTTATGTCGGTCCGACATAACCCACTTGAGATATCTCGTTGACAAGATTTTGACCATTTGACCCCTGGTGACCCCTGGTGACCCCAAATGACATTTGACCTGCACCGAAAACAAAGGGTAAGTGGTACTTGAATGGGTACTCCGGCCAACCGATCTTGTGTCGGTCCGACATTACCCACTTGAGATATCTCGTTGACAAGATTTTGACCATTTGACCCCTGGTGACCCCTGGTGACCCCAAATGACATTTGACCTGCACCGAAAACAAAGGGTAAGTGGTACTTGAATGGGAACTCCGGCCAACCGATCTTGTGTCAGTCCGACATTACCCACTTGAGATATCTCGTTGACAAGATTTTGACCATGTGACCCCTGGTGACCCCTGGTGACCCCAAATGACATTTGACCTGCACCGAAAACAAAGGGTAAGTGGTACTTGAATGGGAACTCCGGCCAACCGATCTTGTGTCAGTCCGACATTACCCACTTGAGATATCTCGTTGACAAGATTTTGACCATGTGACCCCTGGTGACCCCTGGTGACCCCTGGTGACCCCTGGTGACCCCTGGTGACCCCAAATGACCTTTGACCTGCACCGAAAACGAAGGGTAAGTAGCACTTGAATGGGTACTCCGGCCAACCGATCTTATGTCGGTCCGACATTACCCGTTTGAGATATCTCGTTGACAAGATTTTGACCATTTGACCCTTGGAGACCCCTGGTAACCCCAAATGACCTTTGACATGCACCGAAAACAAAGGGTAAGTTGCACTTGAATGGGTGCTCCGGCCAACCGATGTTAAGTCGGTCCGACAATACCCACTTGAGATATCTCGTTGACAAGATTTTGACCATTTCGCCCCTGGTGACCCCCGGTGACCCCAAATGACCTTTAACCTGCACCGAAAACAAAGGGTAAGTGGCACTTGAATGGGTACTCCGGCCCACCGATCTTAAGTCGGTCCGACATTACCCACTTGAGATATCTCGTTGACAAGATTTTGACCATTTGACCCATGGTGACCCCAGATGACCTTTGACCTGCACCGAAAACAAAGGGTAAGTGGCACTTGAATGGGTACTCCGGCCAACCGATCTTATGTCGGTCCGACATTACCCACTTGAGATATCTCGTTGACAAGATTTTGACCATTTGATCCCTGGTGACCCCAAATGACCTTTGACCTGCACCGAAAACAAATGGTAAGTGGCACTTGAATGGGTACTCCGGCCAACCGATGTTAAGTCGGTCCGACAATACCCACTTGAGATATCTCGTTGACAAGATTTTGACCATTTGGAGCCTGGTGACCCCTGGTGACCCCAAATGACCTTTGACCTGCACCGAAAACAAAGGGTAAGTGGCACTTGAATGGGTACTCCGGCCAACCAATGTTAAGTCGGTCCGACATTACCCACTTGAGATATCTCGTTGACAAGATTTTGACCATTTGACCCCTGGTGACCCCAAATGACCTTTGACCTGCACCGAAAACAAAGGGTAAGTGGCACTTGAATGGGTACTCCGGCCCACCGATCTTGTGTCGGTCCGACATTACCCACTTGAGATATCTCGTTGACAAGATTTTGACCATTTGACCCCTGGTGACCCCAAATGACCTTTGACCTGCACCGAAAACAAAGGGTAAGTGGCACTTGAATGGGTACTCCGGCCCACCGATCTTTTGTCGGTCCGACATTACCCACTTGAGATATCTCGTTGACAAGATTTTGACCATTTGACCCCTGGTGACCCCAAATGACCTTTGACCAGCACCGAAAACGAAGGGTAAGTGGCACTTGAATGGGTACTCCGGCCCACCGATCTTATGTCGGTCCGACATTACCCACTTGAGATATCTCGTTGGCAAGATTTTGACAATTTGATCCCTGGTGACCCCAGATGACCTTTGACCTGCACCGAAAACAAAGGGTAAGTGGCACTTGAATGGGTACTCCGGCCAACCGATCTTATGTCGGTCCGACATTACCCACTTGAGATATCTCGTTGACAAGATTTTGACCATTTGATCCCTGGTGACCCCAAATGACCTTTGACCAGCACCGAAAACAAAGGGTAAGTGGCACTTGAATGGGTACTCCGGCCAACCGATCTTATGTCGGTCCGACAATACCCACTTGAGATATCTCGTTGACAAGATTTTGACAATTTGACCCCTGGTGACCCCTGGTGACCCCAAATGACCTTTGACCTGCACCGAAAACAAAGGGTAAGTGGTACTTGAATGGGTGCTCCTTCCAACCAATGTTAAGCCGGTCCGACAATACCCACTTGAGATATCTCGTTGACAAGATTTTGACCATTTGACCCTTGGTGACCCCAAATGACCTTTGACCTGCACCGAAAATGAAGGGTAAGTGGCACTTGAATGGGTACTCCGGCCAACCGATCTTGTGTCGGTCCGACATTACCCACTTGAGATATCTCGTTGACAAGATTTTGACCATTTGACCCCTGGTGACCCCAAATGACCTTTGACCTGCACCGAAAACAAAGGGTAAGTGGCACTTGAATGGGTACTCCGGCCCATCGATCTTTTGTCGGTCCGACATTACCCACTTGAGATATCTCGTTGGCAAGATTTTGACCATTTCGCTCCTGGTGACCCCAAATGACCTTTGACCAGCACCGAAAACGAAGGGTAAGTGGCACTTGAATGGGTACTCCGGCCCATCGATCTTTTGTCGGTCCGACATTACCCACTTGAGATATCTCGTTGACAAGATTTTGACCATTTGACCCATGGTGACCCCAGATGACCTTTGACCTGCACCGAAAACAAAGGGTCAGTGGCACTTGAATGGGTACTCCGGCCAACCGATCTTATGTCGGTCCGACATTACCCACTTGAGATATCTCGTTGACAAAATTTTGACCATTTGATCCCTGGTGACCCCAAATGACCTTTGACCTGCACCGAAAACAAAGGGTAAGTGGCACTTGAATGGGTACTCCGGCCAACCGATGTTAAGTCGGTCCGACATTACCCACTTGAGATATCTCGTTGACAAGATTTTGACCATTTGACCCCTGGTGACCCCAAATGATCTTTGACCTGCACCGAAAACAAAGGGTAAGTGGCACTTGAATGGGTACTCCGGCCAACCGATGTTAAGTCGGTCCGACAATACCCACTTGAGATATCTCGTTGACAAGATGTTGACCATTTGGACCCTGGTGACCCCTGGTGACCCCAAATGACCTTTGACCTGCACCGAAAACAAAGGGTAAGTGGCACTTGAATGGGTACTCCGGCCCACCGATCTTGTGTCGGTCCGACATTACCCACTTGAGATATCTCGTTGACAAAATTTTGACCATTTGATCCCTGGTGACCCCAAATGACCTTTGACCTGCACCGAAAACAAAGGGTAAGTGGCACTTGAATGGGTACTCCGGCCAACCGATGTTAAGTCGGTCCGACATTACCCACTTGAGATATTTAGTTGACAAGATTTTGACCATTTGACCCCTGGTGACCCCAAATGATCTTTGACCTGCACCGAAAACAAAGGGTAAGTGGCACTTGAATGGGTACTCCGGCCAACCGATGTTAAGTCGGTCCGACAATACCCACTTGAGATATCTCGTTGACAAGATGTTGACCATTTGGACCCTGGTGACCCCTGGTGACCCCAAATGACCTTTGACCTGCACCGAAAACAAAGGGTAAGTGGCACTTGAATGGGTACTCCGGCCAACCGATCTTAAGTCGGTCCGACATAACCCACTTGAGATGTCTCGTTGACAAGATTTTGACCATTTGACCCCTGGTGACCCCAAATGACCTTTGACCAGCACCGAAAACAAAGGGTAAGTGGCACTTGAATGGGTACTCCGGCCAACCGATCTTATGTCGGTCCGACATTACCCACTTGAGATATCTCGTTGACAAGATTTTGACAATTTGACCCCTGGTGACCCCTGGTGACCCCTGGTGACCCCAAATGACCTTTGACCTGCACCGAAAACAAAGGGTAAGTGGTACTTGAATGGGTGCTCCTTCCAACCAATGTTAAGCCGGTCCGACAATACCCACTTGAGATATCTCGTTGACAAGATTTTGACCATGTGACCCCTGGTGACCCCTGGTGACCCCTGGTGACCCCAAATGACCTTTGACCTGCACCGAAAACAAAGGGTAAGTAGCACTTGAATGGGTACTCCGGCCAACCGATCTTATGTCGGTCCGACATTACCCACTTGAGATATCTCGTTGACAAGATGTTGACCATTTGGACCCTGGTGACCCCTGGTGACCCCAAATGACCTTTGACCTGCACCGAAAACAAAGGGTAAGTGGTACTTGAATGGGTGCTCCTTCCAACCAATGTTAAGCCGGTCCGACAATACCCACTTGAGATATCTCGTTGACAAGATTTTGACCATTTGACTCCTGGTGACCCCAAATGATCTTTGACCTGCACCGAAAACAAAGGGTAAGTGGCACTTGAATGGGTACTCCTGCCAACCGATCTTAGGTCGGTGCGACATTACCCACTTGAGATATCTCGTTGACAAGATGTTGACCATTTGGACCCTGGTGACCCCTGGTGACCCCAAATGACCTTTGACCTGCACCGAAACTAAAGGGTAAGTGGTACTTGAATGGGTGCTCCTTCCAACCAATGTTAAGCCGGTCCCACAATACCCACTTGAGATATCTCGTTGACAAGATTTTGACCATTTGACCACTAGTGACCCTAAATGACCTTTGACCTGCACCGAAAATGAAGGGTAAGTGGCACTTGAATGGGTACACCGGCCAACCGATCTTGTGTCGGTCCGACATTACCCACTTGAGATATCTCGTTGACAAGATTTTGACCATTTGACCCCTGGTGACCCCAAATGACCTTTGACCTGCACCGAAAACGAAGGGTAAGTGGCACTTGAATGGGTACTCCGGCCCACCGATCTTGTGTCGGTCCGACATTACCCACTTGAGATATCTCGTTGACAAGATTTTGACCATTTGGCCCCTGGTGACCCCAAATGACCCCAAATTACCTTCGACCAGCACCGAAAACGAAGGGTAAGTGGCACTTGAATGGGTACTCCGGCCCACCGATCTTTTGTCGGTCCGACATTACCCACTTGAGATATCTCGTTGGCAAGATTTTGACCATTTCGCCCCTGGTGACCCCAAATGACCTTTGACCAGCACCGAAAACGAAGGGTAAGTGGCACTTGAATGGGTACTCCGGCCCACCGATCTTTTGTCGGTCCGACATTACCCACTTGAGATATCTCGTTGACAAGATTTTGACCATTTGATCCCTGGTGACCCCAAATGACCTTTGACCAGCACCGAAAACAAAGGGTAAGTGGCACTTGAATGGGTACTCCGGCCAACCGATCTTATGTCGGTCCGACATTACCCACTTGAGATATCTCGTTGACAAGATTTTGACAATTTGACCCCTGGTGACCCCTGGTGACCCCTGGTGACCCCAAATGACCTTTGACCTGCACCGAAAACAAAGGGTAAGTGGTACTTGAATGGGTGCTCCTTCCAACCAATGTTAAGCCGGTCCGACAATACCCACTTGAGATATCTCGTTGACAAGATTTTGACCATTTGACCCCTGGTGACCCCAAATGACCTTTGACCTGCACCGAAAATGAAGGGTAAGTGGCACTTGAATGGGTACTCCGGCCAACCGATCTTGTGTCGGTCCGACATTACCCACTTGAGATATCTCGTTGACAAGATTTTGACCATTTGACCCCTGGTGACCCCAAATGACCTTTGACCTGCACCGAAAACAAAGGGTAAGTGGCACTTGAATGGGTACTCCGGCCCATCGATCTTTTGTCGGTCCGACATTACCCACTTGAGATATCTCGTTGGCAAGATTTTGACCATTTGGACCCTGGTGACCCCTGGTGACCCCAAATGACCTTTGACCTGCACCGAAACTAAAGGGTAAGTGGTACTTGAATGGGTGCTCCTTCCAACCAATGTTAAGCCGGTCCCACAATACCCACTTGAGATATCTCGTTGACAAGATTTTGACCATTTGACCACTGGTGACCCTAAATGACCTTTGACCTGCACCGAAAATGAAGGGTAAGTGGCACTTGAATGGGTACACCAGCCAACCGATCTTGTGTCGGTCCGACATTACCCACTTGAGATATCTCGTTGACAAGATTTTGACCATTTGACCCCTGGTGACCCCAAATAACCTTTGACCTGCACCGAAAACGAAGGGTAAGTGGCACTTGAATGGGTACTCCGGCCCACCGATCTTGTGTCGGTCCGACAATACCCACTTGAGATATCTCGTTGACAAGATTTTGACCATTTGGCCCCTGGTGACCCCAAATGACAACAAATTACCTTCGACCAGCACCGAAAACGAACGGTAAGTGGCACTTGAATGGGTACTCCGGCCCACCGATCTTGTGTCGGTCCGACATTACCCACTTGAGATATCTCGTTGGCAAGATTTTGACCATTTCGCCCCTGGTGACCCCAAATGACCTTTGACCAGCACCGAAAACGAAGGGTAAGTGGCACTTGAATGGGTACTCCGGCCCACCGATCTTTTGTCGGTCCGACATTACCCACTTGAGATATCTCGTTGACAAGATTTTGACCAGTTGATCCCTGGTGACCCCAGATGACCTTTGACCTGCACCGAAAACAAAGGGTAAGTGGCACTTGAATGGGTACTCCGGCCAACCGATGTTAAGTCGGTCCGACAATACCCACTTGAGATATCTCGTTGACAAGATTTTGACCATTTGACCCCTGGTGACCCCAAATGACCTTTGACCAGCACCGAAAACAAAGGGTAAGTGGCACTTGAATGGGTACTCCGGCCAACCGATCTTATGTCGGTCCGACATTACCCACTTGAGATATCTCGTTGACAAGATTTTGACAATTTGACCCCTGGTGACCCCTGGTGACCCTGGTGACCCCAAATGACCTTTGACCTGCACCGAAAACAAAGGGTAAGTGGTACTTGAATGGGTGCTCCTTCCAACCAATGTTAAGCCGGTCCGACAATACCCACTTGAGATATCTCGTTGACAAGATTTTGACCATTTGACCCGTGGTGACCCCAAATGACCTTTGACCTGCACCGAAAATGAAGGGTAAGTGGCACTTGAATGGGTACTCCGGCCAACCGATCTTGTGTCGGTCCGACATTACCCACTTGAGATATCTCGTTGACAAGATTTTGACCATTTGACCCCTGGTGACCCCAAATGACCTTTGACCTGCACCGAAAACAAAGGGTAAGTGGCACTTGAATGGGTACTCCGGCCCACCGATCTTGTGTCGGTCCGACATTACCCACTTGAGATATCTCGTTGGCAAGATTTTGACCATTTCGCCCCTGGTGACCCCAAATGACCTTTGACCTGCACCGAAAACAAATGGTAAGTGGCACTTGAATGGGTACTCCGGCCAACCGATGTTAAGTCGGTCCGACAATACCCACTTGAGATATCTCGTTGACAAGATTTTGACCATTTGACCCCTGGTGACCCCAAATGATCTTTGACCTGCACCGAAAACAAAGGGTAAGTGGCACTTGAATGGGTACTCCGGCCAACCGATGTTAAGTCGGTCCGACAATACCCACTTGAGATATCTCGTTGACAAGATGTTGACCATTTGGACCCTGGTGACCCTTGGTGACCCCAAATGACCTTTGACCTGCACCGAAAACAAAGGGTAAGTGGCACTTGAATGGGTACTCCGGCCAACCGATCTTAAGTCGGTCCGACATAACCCACTTGAGATGTCTCGTTGACAAGATTTTGACCATTTGACCCCTGGTGACCCCAAATGACCTTTGACCAGCACCGAAAACAAAGGGTAAGTGGCACTTGAATGGGTACTCCGGCCAACCGATCTTATGTCGGTCCGACATTACCCACTTGAGATATCTCGTTGACAAGATTTTGACAATTTGACCCCTGGTGACCCCTGGTGACCCCTGTTGACCCCAAATGACCTTTGACCTGCACCGAAAACAAAGGGTAAGTGGTACTTGAATGGGTGCTCCTTCCAACCAATGTTAAGCCGGTCCGACAATACCCACTTGAGATATCTCGTTGACAAGATTTTGACCATGTGACCCCTGGTGACCCCTGGTGACCCCTGGTGACCCCTGGTGACCCCAAATGACCTTTGACCTGCACCGAAAACAAAGGGTAAGTGGCACTTGAATGGGTACTCCGGCCAACCGATCTTATGTCGGTCAGACATTACCCGCTTGAAATATGTCGTTGACAAGATTTTGACCATTTGACCCCTGGTGACCCCAAATGACCTTTGACCAGCACCGAAAACAAAGGGTAAGTGGCACTTGAATGGGTACTCCTGCCAACCAATCTTAAGTCGGTGCGACATTACCCACTTGAGATATCTCGTTGACAAGATTTTGACCATTTGACCCCTGGTGACCCCTGGTGACCCCAAATGACCTTTGACCTGCACCGAAAACAAAGGGTAAGTGGTACTTGAATGGGTGCTCCTTCCAACCAATGTTAAGCCGGTCCGACATTACCCACTTGAGATATCTCGTTGACAAGATTTTGACCATTTGACCCCTGGTGACCCCAAATGACCTTTGACCTGCACCGAAAACAAAGGGTAAGTGGCACTTGAGTGTGTACTCCGGCTCACCGATGTTAAGTCGATCCGATATTACCCACTTGAGATATCTCGTTGACAAGATTTTGACCATTTGACCCCTGGTGACCCCAAATGACCTTTGACCAGCACCGAAAACAAAGGGTAAGTGGCACTTGAATGGGTACTCCGGCCAACCGATCTTGTGTCGGTCCGACATTACCCACTTGAGATATCTCGTTGAAAAGATTTTGACCATTTGGCCCCTGGTGACCCCAAATGACCCCAAATTACCTTCGACCAGCACCGAAAACGAAGGGTAAGTGGCACTTGAATGGGTACTCCGGCCCACCGATCTTGTGTCGGTCCGACATTACCCACTTGAGATATCTCGTTGGCAAGATTTTGACCATTTCGCCCCTGGTGACCCCAAATGACCTTTGACCAGCACCGAAAACGAAGGGTAAGTGGCACTTGAATGGGTACTCCGGCCCACCGATCTTTTGTCGGTCCGACATTATCCACTTGAGATATCTCGTTGACAAGATTTTGACCAGTTGACCCATGGTGACCCCAGATGACCTTTGACCTGCACCGAAAACAAAGGGTAAGTGGCACTTGAATGGGTACTCCGGCCAACCGATCTTATGTCGGTCCGACATTACCCACTTGAGATATCTCGTTGACAAGATTTTGACCATTTGATCCCTGGTGACCCCAAATGACCTTTGACCTGCACCGAAAACAAATGGTAAGTGGCACTTGAATGGGTACTCCGGCCAACCGATGTTAAGTCGGTCCGACAATACCCACTTGAGATATCTCGTTGGCAAGATTTTGACCATTTCGCCCCTGGTGACCCCAAATGACCTTTGACCAGCACCGAAAACGAAGGGTAAGTGGTACTTGAATGGGTGCTCCTTCCAACCAATGTTAAGCCGGTCCGACAATACCCACTTGAGATATCTCGTTGACAAGATTTTGACCATTTGACCCCTGGTGAGACCAAATGACCTTTGACCTGCACCGAAAACAAAGGGTAAGTGGCACTTGAATGGGTACTCCGGCCCACCGATCTTGTGTCGGTCCGACATTACCCACTTGAGATATCTCGTTGACAAGATTTTGACCATTTGACCCCTGGTGAACCCAAATGACCTTTGACCTGCACCGAAAATGAAGGGTAAGTGGCACTTGAATGGGTACTCCGGCCAACCGATCTTGTGTCGGTCCGACATTACCCAATTGAGATATCTCGTTGACAAGATTTTGACCATTTGACCCCTGGTGACCCCAAATGACCTTTGACCTGCACCGAAAACAAAGGGTAAGTGGCACTTGAATGGGTACTCCGGCCCACCGATCTTGTGTCGGTCCGACATTACCCACTTGAGATATCTCGTTGACAAGATTTTGACCATTTCGCCCCTGGTGACCCCAAAAGACCTTTGACCAGCACCGAAAACAAAGAGTAAGTGGTACTTGAATGGGTGCTCCTTCCAACCAATGTTAAGCCGGTCCGACAATACCCACTTGAGATATCTCGTTGACAAGATTTTGACCATTTGACCCCTGGTGAGACCAAATGACCTTTGACCTGCACCGAAAACAAAGGGTAAGTGGCACTTGAATGGGTACTCCGGCCCAACGATCTTGTGTCGGTCCGACATTACCCACTTGAGATATCTCGTTGACAAGATTTTGACCATTTGACCCCTGGTGACCCCAAATGACCTTTGACCTGCACCGAAAATGAAGGGTAAGTGGCACTTGAATGGGTACTCCGTCCCACCGATCTTGTGTCGGTCCGACAATACCCACTTGAGATATCTCGTTGACAAGATTTTGACCATTTGACCCCTGGTGACCCCAAATGACCTTTGACCTGCACCGAAAACAAAGGGTAAGTGGCACTTGAATGGGTACTCCGGCCAACCAATGTTAAGTCAGTCCGACATTGCCCACTTGAGATATCGTGTTGACAAGATTTTGACCATTTGACCCCTGGTGACCCCTGGTGACCCCAAATGACCTTTGACCTGCACCGAAAACAAAGGGTAAGTGGCACTTGAATGGGTACTTCGGCCAACCAATGTTAAGTCGGTCCGACATTGCCACTTGAGATATCTCGTTGACAAGATTTTGACCATTTGACCCCTGGTGACCCCAAATGACCTTTGACCAGCACCGAAAACAAAGGGTAAGTGGCACTTGAATGGGTACTCCGGCCAACCGATCTTATGTCGGTCCGACATTACCCACTTGAGATATCTCGTTGACAAGATTTTAACCATTTGACCCCTGGTGACCCCAAATGACCTTTGACCTGCACCGAAAACAAAGGGTAAGTGGTACTTGAATGGGTACTCCGGCCCACCGATCTTGTGTCGGTCCGACATTACCCGCTTGAGATATCTCGTTGACAAGATTTTGACCATTTGACCACTGGTGACGCCTGGTGACCCCAAATGACCTTTGACCTGCACCGAAAACGAAGGGTAAGTGGTACTTGAATGGGTACTCCGGCCAACCTATCTTAAGTCGGTCCGACATTACCCACTTGAGATATCTCGTTGACAAGATTTTGACCATTTGACCCCTGGTGACCCCTGGTGACCCGTAATGACCTCTGACCTGCACCGAAAACAAAGGGTAAGTGGCACTTGAATGGGTACTCCGGCCAACCAATGTTAAGTCGGTCCGACATTGCCCACTTGAGATATCGTGTTGACAAGATTTTGACCATTTGACCCCTGGTGACCCCAAATGACCTTTGACCTGCACCGAAAACGAAGGGTAAGTGGCACTTGAATGGGTACTCCGGCCAACCGATCTTATGTCGGTCCGACATTACCCACTTGAGATATCTCGTTGACAAGATTTTGACCATTTGACCCATGGTGACCCCTGGTGACCCCAAATGACCTTTGACCTGCACCGAAAACAAAGGGTAAGTGGCACTTGAGTGGGTAAAGAACATTCGATTGATCGGTACCGCACATTCCATTGATCGGTAACGCACATTCGATTGATCGGTAGCGAACATTCGATTGATGGGTAGCGAACATTCGATTGATCGGTACCGAACATTCGATTGATCGGTAAGGAACATTCGATTGATCGGTACCGAACATTTGATTGATCAGTACCGCACATTCGATTGATCGGTATCGCACATTCGATACATCGATTCGTTACATTCGATTGATCGGTACCGCACATTCGATTGATCGGTACCGCACATTCGATTGATCGGTACCGCACATTGGATTGATCGGCACCGAACATTCGAATGTTCGGTATCGCACATTCGATTGATCGGTACCGAACATTCGATTGGTCGGTATTGCACATTCGATTGTTTGGTACCGCACATTCGATAGATAGGTACCGCACATTCCATTGATCGGTTTCTCACATTCGATTGATCGGTACCGAACATTCGATTGATCGGTACCGCACATTCGATTGATCGGTATCGCACATTCGATTGATCGGTACCGAATATTCGATTGATCGGTACCGAACATTCGATAGATAGGTATAGAACATTCGATTGATCGGTACCGAACATTCGATTGATCGGTAACGCACATTCGATTGATCAGTAAAGAACATTCGATTGATCGGTACCGCACATTCGATTGATCGGTACCGAACATTCGATTGATCGGCACCGAATATTCGATTGATCGGTACCGAACATTCGATTGATCGGTACCGAACATTCGATTGATCGGTACCGAACATTGGATTGATCGGCACCGAACATTCGATTGTTCGGTACCGAACATTCGATTGATCGGTACCGCACATTCGATTGATCGGTACCGCACATTCGATTGATCGATACCGAACATTCGATTGATCGGTATCGCACATTCGATTGATCAGTACCGCACATTCGAATGGTCTGTACCGCAAATTCGATTGATCGGTATCGCACATTCGATTGATCGGTACCGAACATTCGATTGATCGGTACCGAACATTCCATTGATCGATACCTCACATCCCATTGATCGGTACCGAAAATTGGATTGGTCGGTATTGCACATTCGATTGTTCGGTACCGCACATTCGATAGAGAGGTACCGCACATTCCATTGATCGGTACCGAACATTCGATTTGTCGGTACCGCACATTCGATTGATCGGCATCGCACATTCGATTGATCGGTACCGAATATTCGATTGATCAGTACCGAACATTCGATAGATAGGTACCGAACATTCGATTGATCGGTACCGAACATTCGATTGATCGGTAACGCACATTCGATTGATCGGTAAAGAACATTCGATTGATCGGTACCGCACATTCGATTGATCGGTACCGAACATTGGATTGATCGGCACCGAACATTCGAATGTTCGGTATCGCACATTCGATTGATCGGTACCGAACATTCGATAGATAGGTACCGAACATTCGATTGATCGGTACCGAACATTGGATTGATCGGTACCGAACATTGGATTGATCGGCACCGAACATTGGATTGTTCGGTACCGAACATTCGATTGATCGGTACCGCACATTCGATTGATCGGTACCGCACATTCGATTAATCGGTACCGAACATTCGAACGATCGGTAACGCACATTCGATTGATCGGTACCGCATATTCGATTGATCGGTACCGCACATTCGACTGATCGGTACCGAACATTCGATAGATAGGTACCGAACATTCGATTGATCGGTACCTAACATTGGATTGATCAGCACCGAACATTGGATTGTTCGGTACCGAACATTCGATTGATCGGTACCGCACATTCGATTGGTCGGTACCGCAAATTCGATTGATCGGTATCGCACATTCGATTGATCGGAACCCCACATTCGATTGATCGGTACCGAACATTCCATTGATCGATACCTCACATCCGATTGATCGGTAACGAACATTCGATTGATCGGTACCGAACATTCGATAGATAGGTACCGAACATTCCATTGATCGGTACCGAATATTCGATTGATCGGTACCGAACATTCGATTGATCGGTAACGAACATTCGATTGATCGGTACCGAACATTTGATTGCTCAGTACCGCACATTCGATTGATCGGTATCGCACATTCGATACATCGATACGGTACATTCGATTGATCGGTACCGAACATTCGATTGATTGGTAACGCACATTCGATTGATCGGTAACGAACATTCGATTGATCGGTAAAGAACATTCGATTGATCGGTACCGCACATTCCATTGATCGGTAACGCACATTCGATTGATCCGTAGCGAACATTCGATTGATCGGTAGCGAAATTTCGATTGTTCGGTACCGAACATTCGATTAATCGGTACCGAACATTCGATTGATCGGTACCGAACATTCGATAGATAGGTACCGAATATTCGATTGATCGGTACCGAATATTCGTTTGATCGGTACCGAACATTCGATTGATCGGTAACGAACATTCGATTGATCGGTACCGAACATTTGATTGATCAGTACCGCACATTCGATTGATCGGTATCGCACATTCGATACATCGATACGGTACATTCGATTGATCGGTACCGCACATTCGATTGATCGGTACAGCACTTTCGATTGGTCGGTACCGCACATTCGATAGATAGGTACCGAACATTCGATTGATCGGTACCGAACATTGGATTGATCGGCACCGAACATTCGAATGTTCGGTATCGCACATTCGATTGATCGGTACCGAACATTCGATAGATAGGTACCGAACATTCGATTGATCGGTACCGAACATTTGATTGATCGGTACCGCACATTCAATTGATCGGTACCGCACATTCGATTAATCGGTACCGAACATTCGAACGATCGGTAACGCACATTCGATTGATCGGTACCGCATATTCGATTGATCGGTACCGCACATTCGATTGATCGGTACCGCACATTCGATAGATAGGTACCGAACATTCGATTGATCGGTACCGAACATTCGATTGATCGGTATCCCACATTGGATTGATCGGCACCGAACATTCGATTGTTCGGTACCGAACATTCGATTGATCGGTACCGCACATTCGATTGATCGGTACCGCACATTCGATTGATCGATACCGAACATTCGATTGATCGGTACCGAACATTCGATAGATAGGTACCGAATATTCGATTGATCGGTACCGAATATTCGTTTGATCGGTACCGAACATTCGATTGATCGGTAACGAACATTCGATTGATCGGTACCGAACATTTGATTGATCAGTACCGCACATTCGATTGATCGGTATCGCACATTCGATACATCGATACGGTACATTCGATTGATCGGTACCGCACATTCGATTGATCGGTACCGCACTTTCGATTGGTCGGTACCGCACATTCGATAGATAGGTACCGAACATTCGATTGATCGGTACCGAACATTGGATTGATCGGCACCGAACATTCGAATGTTCGGTATCGCACATTCGATTGATCGGTACCGAACATTCGATAGATAGGTACCGAACATTCGATTGATCGGTAACGAACATTTGATTGATCAGTACCGCACATTCGATTGATCGGTACCGCACATTCGATTAATCGGTACCGAACATTCGAACGATCGGTAACGCACATTCGATTGATCGGTACCGCATATTCGATTGATCGGTACCGCACATTCGATTGATCGGTACCGCACATTCGATAGATAGGTACCGAACATTCGATTGATCGGTACCGAACATTCGATTGATCGGTACCGAACATTGGATTGATCGGCACCGAACATTCGATTGTTCGGTACCGAACATTCGATTGATCGGTACCGCACATTCGATTGATCGGTACCGCACATTCGATTGATCGATACCGAACATTCGATTGATCGGTATCGCACATTCGATTGATCGGTATCGCACATTCGACTGATCGGTATCCCACATTCGATTGAGCGGTACCGAACATTCCATTGATCGATACCTCACATCCGATTGATCGGTACCGAAAATTCGATTGGTCGGTATTGCACATTCGATTGTTCGGTACCGCACATTCGATAGATAGGTACCGCACATTCCATTGATCGGTACCGAACATTCGATTTGTCGGTACCGCACATTCGATTGATCGGCATCGCACATTCGATTGATCGGTACCGAATATTCGATTGATCGGTACCGAACATTCGATAGATAGGTACCGAACATTCGATTGATCGGTACCGAACATTGGATTGATCGGCACCGCACATTCGAATGTTCGGTATCGCACATTCGATTGATCGGTACCGAACATTCGATAGATAGGTACCGAACATTCGATTGATCGGTAACGAACATTTGATTGATCGGTACCGCACATTCGATTGATCGGTACCGCACATTCGATTAATCGGTACCGAACATTCGAACGATCGGTAACGCACATTCGATTGATCGGTACCGCATATTCGATTGATCGGTACCGCACATTCGATTGATCGGTACCGCACATTCGATAGATAGGTACCGAACATTCGATTGATCGGTACCGAACATTCGATTGATCGGTACCGAACATTGGATTGATCGGCACCGAACATTCGATTGTTCGGTACCGAACATTCGATTGATCGGTACCGCACATTCGATTGATCGGTACCGCACATTCGATTGATCGATACCGAACATTCGATTGATCGGCATCGCACATTCGATTGATCGGTAGCGCACATTCGAATGGTCTGTACCGCAAATTCGATTGATCGGTATCGCACATTCGACTGATCGGTATCCCACATTCGATTGAGCGGTACCGAACATTCCATTGATCGATACCTCACATCCGATTGATCGGTACCGAAAATTCGATTGGTCGGTATTGCACATTCGATTGTTCGGTACCGCACATTCGATAGATAGGTACCGCACATTCCATTGATCGGTACCGAACATTCGATTTGTCGGTACCGCACATTCGATTGATCGGCATCGCACATTCGATTGATCGGTACCGAATATTCGATTGATCGGTACCGAACATTCGATAGATAGGTACCGAACATTCGATTGATCGGTACCGAACATTCGATTGATCGGTAACGCGCATTCGATTGATCGGTAAAGAACATTCGATTGATCGGTACCGCACATTCGATTGATCGGTACCGAACATTGGATTGATCGGCACCGAACATTCGAATGTTCGGTATCGCACATTCGATTGATCGGTACCGAACATTCGATAGATAGGTACCGAACATTCGATTGATCGGTACCGAACATTCGATTGATCGGTACCGAACATTGGATTGATCGGCACCGAACATTCGATTGTTCGGTACCGAACATTCGATTGATCGGTAACGAACATTCGATTGATCGGTACCGAACATTTGATTGCTCAGTACCGCACATTCGATTGATCGGTATCGCACATTCGATACATCGATACGGTACATTCGATTGATCGGTACCGAACATTCGATTGATCGGTAACGCACATTCGATTGATCGGTAACGAACATTCGATTGATCGGTAAAGAACATTCGATTGATCGGTACCGCACATTCCATTGATCGGTAACGCACATTTCGATTGATCGGTAGCGAACATTCGATTGATCGGTAGCGAAATTTCGATTGTTCGGTACCGAACCTTCGATAGATAGGTACCGAACATTCGATTGATCGGTACCGAACATTCGATAGATAGGTACCGAACATTCGATTGATCGTTACCGAATATTCGATTGATCGGTACCGAACATTCGATTGATCGGTAACGAACATTCGATTGATCGGTACCGAACATTTGATTGATCAGTACCGCACATTCGATTGATCGGTATCGCACATTCGATACATCGATACGGTACATTCGATTGATCGGTACCGCACATTCGATTGATCGGTACCGCACTTTCGATTGGTCGGTACCGCACATTCGATAGATAGGTACCGAACATTCGATTGCTCGGTACCGAACATTGGATTGATCGGCACCGAACATTCGAATGTTCGGTATCGCACATTCGATTGATCGGTACCGAACATTCGATAGATAGGTACCGAACATTCGATTGATCGGTACCGAACATTTGATTGATCGGTACCGCACATTCGATTGATCGGTACCGCACATTCGATTAATCGGTACCGAACATTCGAACGATCGGTAACGCACATTCGATTGATCGGTACCGCATATTCGATTGATCAGTACCGCACATTCGATTGATCGGTACCGCACATTCGATAGATAGGTACCGAACATTCGATTGATCGGTACCGAACATTCGATTGATCGGTACCGAACATTGGATTGATCGGCACCGAACATTCGATTGTTCGGTACCGAACATTCGATTGATCGGTACCGCACATTCGATTGATCGGTACCGCACATTCGATTGATCGATACCGAACATTCGATTGATCGGTATCGCACATTCGATTGATCGGTACCGCACATTCGAATGGTCTGTACCGCAAATTCGATTGATCGGTATCGCACATTCGATTGATCGGTATCCCACATTCGATTGATCGGTACCGAACATTCCATTGATCGATACCTCACATCCGATTGATCGGTACCGAAAATTCGATTGGTCGGTATTGCACATTCGATTGTTCGGTACCGCACATTCGATAGATAGGTACCGCACATTCCATTGATCGGTACCGAACATTCGATTTGTCGGTACCGCACATTCGATTGATCGGCATCGCACATTCGATTGATCGGTACCGAATATTCGATTGATCGGTACCGAACATTCGATAGATAGGTACCGAACATTCGATTGATCGGTACCGAAAATTCGATTGATCGGTAACGCACATTCGATTGATCGGTAAAGAACATTCGATTGATCGGTACCGCACATTCGATTGATCGGTACCGAACATTGTATTGATCGGCACCGAACATTCGAATGTTCGGTATCGCACATTCGATTGATCGGTACCGAACATTCGATAGATAGGTACCGAACATTCGATTGATCGGTACCGAACATTCGATTGATCGGTACCGAACATTGGATTGATCGGCACCGAACATTCGATTGTTCGGTACCGAACATTCGATTGATCGGTACCGCACATTCGATTGATCGGTACCGCACATTCGATTAATCGGTACCGAACATTCGAACGATCGGTAACGCACATTCGATTGATCGGTACCGCATATTCGATTGATCGGTACCGCACATTCGACTGATCGGTACCGAACATTCGATAGATAGGTACCGAACATTCGATTGATCGGTACCGAACATTCGATTGATCGGTACCTAACATTGGATTGATCAGCACCGAACATTGGATTGTTCGGTACCGAACATTCGATTGATCGGTACCGCACATTCGATTGGTCGGTACCGCAAATTCGATTGATCGGTATCGCACATTCGATTGATGGGAACCCCACATTCGATTGATCGGTACCGAACATTCCATTGATCGATACCTCACATCCGATTGATCGGTACCGAAAATTCGATTGGTCGGTATCGCACATTCGATTGTTCGGTTCCGCACATTCGATAGATAGGTACCGAACATTCGATTGATCGGTTCCGAACATTCGATTGATCGGTACCGCACATTCCATTGATCGGTACCTCACATTCGATTGATCGGTAACGAACATTCGATTGATCGGTACCGAACATTCGATAGATAGGTACCGAACATTCCATTGATCGGTACCGAATATTCGATTGATCGGTACCGAACATTCGATTGATCGGTAACGAACATTCGATTGATCGGTACCGAACATTTGATTGCTCAGTACCGCACATTCGATTGATCGGTATCGCACATTCGATACATCGATACGGTACATTCGATTGATCGGTACCGCACATTCGATTGATCGGTACCGAACATTCGATTGGTCGGTACCGCACATTCGATAGATAGGTACCGAACATTCGATTGATCGGTACCGAACATTCGATTGTTCGGTACCGAACATTCGATTGATCGGTACCGCACATTCGATTGATCGGTACCGCACATTCGATTGATCGATACCGAACATTCGATTGATCGGTATCGCACATTCGATTGATCGGTACCGCACATTCGAATGGTCTGTACCGCAAATTCGATTGATCGGTATCGCACATTCGATTGATCGGTATCCCACATTCGATTGATCGGTACCGAACATTCCATTGATCGATACCTCACATCCGATTGATCGGTACCGAAAATTCGATTGGTCGGTATTGCACATTCGATTGTTCGGTACCGCACATTCGATAGATAGGTACCGAACATTCGATTGATCGGTTCCGAACATTCGATTGATCGGTACCGCACATTCCATTGATCGGTACCTCACATTCGATTGATCGGTAACGAACATTCGATTGATCGGTACCGAACATTCGATAGATAGGTACCGAACATTCCATTGATCGGTACCGAATATTCGATTGATCGGAACCGAACATTCGATTGATCGGTAACGAACATTCGATTGATCGGTACCGAACATTTGATTGCTCAGTACCGCACATTCGATTGATCGGTATCGCACATTCGATACATCGATACGGTACATTCGATTGATCGGTACCGCACATTCGATTGATCGGTACCGAACATTCGATTGGTCGGTACCGCACATTCGATAGATAGGTACCGAACATTCGATTGATCGGTACCGAACATTGGATTGATCGGCACCGAACATTCGAATGTTCGGTATCGCACATTTGATTGATCGGTACCGAACATTCGATAGATAGGTACCGAACATTCGATTGATCGGTACCGAACATTCGATTGATCGGTAACGCACATTCGATTGATCGGTAACGAACATTCGATTGATCGGTAAAGAACATTCGATTGATCGGTACCGCACATTCCATTGATCGGTAACGCACATTCGATTGATCGGTAGCGAACATTCGATTGATCGGTAGCGAACATTCGATTGTTCGGTACCGAACATTCGATTGATCGGTACCGAACATTCGATTGATCGGTACCGAACATTCGATTGATAGGTACCGAACATTCGATTGATCGGTACCGAATATTCGATTGATCGGTACCGAACATTCGATTGATCGGTAACGAACATTCGATTGATCGGTACCGAACATTTGATTGATCAGTACCGCACATTCGATTGATCGGTATCGCACATTCGATACATCGATACGGTACATTCGATTGATCGGTACCGCACATTCGATTGATCGGTACCGCACTTTCGATTGATCGGTACCGCACATTCGATAGATAGGTACCGAACATTCGATTGATCGGTACCGAACTTTTGGATTGATCGGCACCGAACATTCGAATGTTCGGTATCGCACATTCGATTGATCGGTACCGAACATTCGATAGATAGGTACCGAACATTGGATTGATCGGTACCGAACATTCGATTGATCGGTACCGAACATTGGATTGATCAGCACCGAACATTCGATTGTTCGGTACCGAACATTCGATTGATCGGTACCGCACATTCGATTGATCGGTACCGCACATTCGATTGATCGGTAGCAAACATTTGATTGATCGGTAGCGAACATTCGATTGTTCGGTACCGAACATTGGATTGATCGGCACCGAACATTCGAATGTTCGGTATCGCACATTCGATTGATCGGTACCGAACATTCGATAGATAGGTACCGAACATTCGATTGATCGGTACCGAACATTTGATTGATCGGTACCGCACATTCGATTGATCGGTACCGCACATTCGATTAATCGGTACCGAACATTCGAACGATCGGTAACGCACATTCGATTGATCGGTACCGCATATTCGATTGATCGGTACCGCACATTCGATTGATCGGTACCGCACATTCGATAGATAGGTACCGAACATTCGATTGATCGGTACCGAACATTCGATTGATCGGTACCGAACATTGGATTGATCGGCACCGAACATTCGATTGTTCGATACCGAACATTCGATTGATCGGTACCGCACATTCGATTGATCGGTACCACACATTCGATTGATCGATACCGAACATTCGATTGATCGGTATCGCACATTCGATTGATCGGTACCGCACATTCGAATGGTCTGTACCGCAAATTCGATTGATCGGTATCGCACATTCGACTGATCGGTATCCCACATTCGATTGATCGGTACCGAACATTCCATTGATCGATACCTCACATCCGATTGATCGGTACCGAAAATTCGATTGGTCGGTATTGCACATTCGATTGTTCGGTACCGCACATTCGATAGATAGGTACCGCACATTCCATTGATCGGTACCGAACATTCGATTTGTCGGTACCGCACATTCGATTGATCGGCATCGCACATTCGATTGATCGGTACCGAATATTCGATTGATCGGTACCGAACATTCGATAGATAGGTACCGAACATTCGATTGATCGGTACCGAACATTCGATTGATCGGTAACGCACATTCGATTGATCGGTAAAGAACATTCGATTGATCGGTACCGCACATTCGATTGATCGGTACCGAACATTGGATTGATCGGCACCGAACATTCGAATGTTCGGTATCGCACATTCGATTGATCGGTACCGAACATTCGATAGATAGGTACCGAACATTCGATTGATCGGTACCGAACATTCGATTGATCGGTACCGAACATTGTATTGATCGGCACCGAACATTCGATTGTTCGGTACCGAACATTCGATTGATCGGTAACGAACATTCGATTGATCGGTACCGAACATTTGATTGCTCAGTACCGCACATTCGATTGATCGGTATCGCACATTCGATACATCGATACGGTACATTCGATTGATCGGTACCGAACATTCGATTGATCGGTAACGCACATTCGATTGATCGGTAACGAACATTCGATTGATCGGTAAAGAACATTCGATTGATCGGTACCGCACATTCCATTGATCGGTAACGCACATTCGATTGATCGGTAGCGAACATTCGATTGATCGGTAGCGAAATTTCGATTGTTCGGTACCGAACATTCGATAGATAGGTACCGAACATTCGATTGATCGGTACCGAACATTCGATAGATAGGTACCGAACATTCCATTGATCGGTACCGAATATTCGATTGATCGGTACCGAACATTCGATTGATCGGTAACGAACATTCGATTGATCGGTACCGAACATTTGATTGATCAGTACCGCACATTCGATTGATCGGTATCGCACATTCGATACATCGATACGGTACATTCGATTGATCGGTACCGCACATTCGATTGATCGGTACCGCACTTTCGATTGGTCGGTACCGCACAT
This sequence comes from Apostichopus japonicus, assembly GCF_037975245.1. Lineage (NCBI taxonomy): Eukaryota > Metazoa > Echinodermata > Holothuroidea > Aspidochirotida > Stichopodidae > Apostichopus > Apostichopus japonicus. The sequence continues at coordinate 11,306,255 of NC_092578.1, read as the reverse complement.
TCGATAGATAGGTACCGAACATTTGATTGATCGGTACCGAACATTGGATTGATCGGCACCGAACATTCGATAGATAGGTACCGAACATTCGATTGATCGGTACCGAACATTTGATTGATCGGTACCGCACATTCGATTGATCGGTACCGCACATTCGATTAATCGGTACCGAACATTCGAACGATCGGTAACGCACATTCGATTGATCGGTACCGCATATTCGATTGATCGGTACCGCACATTCGATTGATCGGTACCGCACATTCGATAGATAGGTACCGAACATTCGATTGATCGGTACCGAACATTCGATTGATCGGTACCGAACATTGGATTGATCGGCACCGAACATTCGATTATTCGGTACCGAACATTCGATTGATCGGTACCGCACATTCGATTGATCGGTACCGCACATTCGATTGATCGATACCGAACATTCGATTGATCGGTATCGCACATTCGATTGATCGGTACCGCACATTCGAATGGTCTGTACCGCAAATTCGATTGATCGGTATCGCACATTCGATTGATCGGTATCCCACATTCGATTGATCGGTACCGAACATTCCATTGATCGATACCTCACATCCGATTGATCGGTACCGAAAATTCGATTGGTCGGTATTGCACATTCGATTGTTCGGTACCGCACATTCGATAGATAGGTACCGCACATTCCATTGATCGGTACCGAACATTCGATTTGTCGGTATCGCACATTCGATTGATCGGCATCGCACATTCGATTGATCGGTACCGAATATTCGATTGATCGGTACCGAACATTCGATAGATAGGTACCGAACATTCGATTGATCGGTACCGAAAATTCGATTGATCGGTAACGCACATTCGATTGATCGGTAAAGAACATTCGATTGATCGGTACCGCACATTCGATTGATCGGTACCGAACATTGGATTGATCGGCACCGAACATTCGAATGTTCGGTATCGCACATTCGATTGATCGGTACCGAACATTCGATAGATAGGTACCGAACATTCGATTGATCGGTACCGAACATTCGATTGATCGGTACCGAACATTGGATTGATCGGCACCGAACATTCGATTGTTCGGTACCGAACATTCGATTGATCGGTACCGCACATTCGATTGATCGGTACCGCACATTCGATTAATCGGTACCGAACATTCGAACGATCGGTAACGCACATTCGATTGATCGGTACCGCATATTCGATTGATCGGTACCGCACATTCGACTGATCGGTACCGAACATTCGATAGATAGGTACCGAACATTCGATTGATCGGTACCGAACATTCGATTGATCGGTACCTAACATTGGATTGATCAGCACCGAACATTGGATTGTTCGGTACCGAACATTCGATTGATCGGTACCGCACATTCGATTGGTCGGTACCGCAAATTCGATTGATCGGTATCGCACATTTGATTGATCGGAACCCCACATTCGATTGATCGGTACCGAACATTCCATTGATCGATACCTCACATCCGATTGATCGGTACCGAAAATTCGATAGATAGGTACCGAACATTCGATTGATCGGTACCGAACATTCGATTGATCGGTACCGAACATTGGATTGATCGGCACCGAACATTCGATTGTTCGGTACCGAACATTCGATTGATCGGTAACGCACATTCGATTGATCGGTAAAGAACATTCGATTGATCGGTACCGCACATTCGATTGATCGGTACCGAACATTGGATTGATCGGCACCGAACATTCGAATGTTCGGTATCGCACATTCGATTGATCGGTACCGAACATTCGATAGATAGGTACCGAACATTCGATTGATCGGTACCGAACATTCGATTGATCGGTACCGAACATTCGATAGATAGGTACCGAACATTCGATTGATCGGTACCGAACATTCGATTGATCGGTAACGCACATTCGATTGATCGGTAAAGAACATTCGATTGATCGGTTCCGCACATTCGATTGATCGGTACCGAACATTGGATTGATCGGCACCGAACATTCGAATGTTCGGTATCGCACATTCGATTGATCGGTACCGAACATTCGATAGATAGGTACCGAACATTCGATTGATCGGTACCGAACATTCGATTGATCGGTACCGAACATTGGATTGATCGGCACCGAACATTCGATTGTTCGGTACCGAACATTCGATTGATCGGTAACGAACATTCGATTGATCGGTACCGAACATTTGATTGCTCAGTACCGCACATTCGATTGATCGGTATCGCACATTCGATACATCGATACGGTACATTCGATTGATCGGTAGCGAACATTCGATTGATCGGTAGCGAAATTTCGATTGTTCGGTACCGAACATTCGATAGATAGGTACCGAACATTCGATTGATCGGTACCGAACATTCGATAGATAGGTACCGAACATTCGATTGATCGGTACCGAATATTCGATTGATCGGTACCGAACATTCGATTGATCGGTAACGAACATTCGATTGATCGGTACCGAACATTTGATTGATCAGTACCGCACATTCGATTGATCGGTATCGCACATTCGATACATCGATACGGTACATTCGATTGATCGGTACCGCACATTCGATTGATCGGTACCGCACTTTCGATTGGTCGGTACCGCACATTCGATAGATAGGTACCGAACATTCGATTGATCGGTACCGAACATTGGATTGATCGGCACCGAACATTCGAATGTTCGGTATCGCACATTCGATTGATCGGTACCGAACATTCGATAGATAGGTACCGAACATTCGATTGATCGGTACCGAACATTTGATTGATCGGTACCGCACATTCGATTGATCGGTACCGAACATTCGAACGATCGGTAACGCACATTCGATTGATCGGTACCGCATATTCGATTGATCGGTACCGCACATTCGATTGATCGGTACCGCACATTCGATAGATAGGTACCGAACATTCGATTGATCGGTACCGAACATTCGATTGATCGGTACCGAACATTGGATTGATCGGCACCGAACATTCGATTATTCGGTACCGAACATTCGATTGATCGGTACCGCACATTCGATTGATCGGTACCGCACATTCGATTGATCGATACCGAACATTCGATTGATCGGTATCGCACATTCGATTGATCGGTACCCACATTCGAATGGTCTGTACCGCAAATTCGATTGATCGGTATCGCACATTCGATTGATCGGTATCCCACATTCGATTGATCGGTACCGAACATTCCATTGATCGATACCTCACATCCGATTGATCGGTACCGAAAATTCGATTGGTCGGTATTGCACATTCGATTGTTCGGTACCGCACATTCGATGGATAGGTACCGCACATTCCATTGATCGGTACCGAACATTCGATTTGTCGGTACCGCACATTCGATTGATCGGCATCGCACATTCGATTGATCGGTACCGAATATTCGATTGATCGGTACCGAACATTCGATAGATAGGTACCGAACATTCGATTGATCGGTACCGAAAATTCGATTGATCGGTAACGCACATTCGATTGATCGGTAAAGAACATTCGATTGATCGGTACCGCACATTCGATTGATCGGTACCGAACATTGGATTGATCGGCACCGAACATTCGAATGTTCGGTATCGCACATTCGATTGATCGGTACCGAACATTCGATAGATAGGTACCGAACATTCGATTGATCGGTACCGAACATTCGATTGATCGGTACCGAACATTGGATTGATCGGCACCGAACATTCGATTGTTCGGTACCGAACATTCGATTGATCGGTACCGCACATTCGATTGATCGGTACCGCACATTCGATTAATCGGTACCGAACATTCGAACAATCGGTAACGCACATTCGATTGATCGGTACCGCATATTCGATTGATCGGTACCGCACATTCGACTGATCGGTACCGAACATTCGATAGATAGGTACCGAACATTCGATTGATCGGTACCGAACATTCGATTGATCGGTACCTAACATTGGATTGATCAGCACCGAACATTGGATTGTTCGGTACCGAACATTCGATTGATCGGTACCGCACATTCGATTGGTCGGTACCGCAAATTCGATTGATCGGTATCGCACATTCGATTGATCGGAACCCCACATTCGATTGATCGGTACCGAACATTCGATTGATCGGTACCGCACATTCGATTGATCGGTACCGAACATTGGATTGATCGGCACCGAACATTCGAATGTTCGGTATCGCACATTCGATTGATCGGTACCGAACATTCGATAGATAGGTACCGAACATTCGATTGATCGGTACCGAACATTCGATTGATCGGTACCGAACATTGGATTGATCGGCACCGAACATTCGATTGTTCGGTACCGAACATTCGATTGATCGGTAACGAACATTCGATTGATCGGTACCGAACATTTGATTGCTCAGTACCGCACATTCGATTGATCGGTATCGCACATTCGATACATCGATACGGTACATTCGATTGATCGGTACCGAACATTCGATTGATCGGTAACGCACATTCGATTGATCGGTAACGAACATTCGATTGATCGGTAAAGAACATTCGATTGATCGGTACCGCACATTCCATTGATCGGTAACGCACATTCGATTGATCGGTAGCGAACATTCGATTGATCGGTAGCGAAATTTCGATTGTTCGGTACCGAACATTCGATAGATAGGTACCGAACATTCGATTGATCGGTACCGAACATTCGATAGATAGGTACCGAACATTCCATTGATCGGTACCGAATATTCGATTGATCGGTACCGAACATTCGATTGATCGGTAACGAACATTCGATTGATCGGTACCGAACATTTGATTGATCAGTACCGCACATTCGATTGATCGGTATCGCACATTCGATACATCGATACGGTACATTCGATTGATCGGTACCGCACATTCGATTGATCGGTACCGCACTTTCGATTGGTCGGTACCGCACATTCGATAGATAGGTACCGAACATTTGATTGATCGGTACCGAACATTGGATTGATCGGCACCGAACATTCGATAGATAGGTACCGAACATTCGATTGATCGGTACCGAACATTTGATTGATCGGTACCGCACATTCGATTGATCGGTACCGCACATTCGATTAATCGGTACCGAACATTCGAACGATCGGTAACGCACATTCGATTGATCGGTACCGCATATTCGATTGATCGGTACCGCACATTCGATTGATCGGTACCGCACATTCGATAGATAGGTACCGAACATTCGATTGATCGGTACCGAACATTCGATTGATCGGTACCGAACATTGGATTGATCGGCACCGAACATTCGATTATTCGGTACCGAACATTCGATTGATCGGTACCGAACATTCGATTGATCGGTACCGCACATTCGATTGATCGATACCGAACATTCGATTGATCGGTATCGCACATTCGATTGATCGGTACCGCACATTCGAATGGTCTGTACCGCAAATTCGATTGATCGGTATCGCACATTCGATTGATCGGTATCCCACATTCGATTGATCGGTACCGAACATTCCATTGATCGATACCTCACATCCGATTGATCGGTACCGAAAATTCGATTGGTCGGTATTGCACATTCGATTGTTCGGTACCGCACATTCGATAGATAGGTACCGCACATTCCATTGATCGGTACCGAACATTCGATTTGTCGGTACCGCACATTCGATTGATCAGCATCGCACATTCGATTGATCGGTACCGAATATTCGATTGATCGGTACCGAACATTCGATAGATAGGTACCGAACATTCGATTGATCGGTACCGAAAATTCGATTGATCGGTAACGCACATTCGATTGATCGGTAAAGAACATTCGATTGATCGGTACCGCACATTCGATTGATCGGTACCGAACATTGGATTGATCGGCACCGAACATTCGAATGTTCGGTATCGCACATTCGATTGATCGGTACCGAACATTCGATAGATAGGTACCGAACATTCGATTGATCGGTACCGAACATTCGATTGATCGGTACCGAACATTGGATTGATCGGCACCGAACATTCGATTGTTCGGTACCGAACATTCGATTGATCGGTACCGCACATTCGATTGATCGGTACCGCACATTCGATTAATCGGTACCGAACATTCGAACGATCGGTAACGCACATTCGATTGATCGGTACCGCATATTCGATTGATCGGTACCGCACATTCGACTGATCGGTACCGAACATTCGATAGATAGGTACCGAACATTCGATTGATCGGTACCGAACATTCGATTGATCGGTACCTAACATTGGATTGATCAGCACCGAACATTGGATTGTTCGGTACCGAACATTCGATTGATCGGTACCGCACATTCGATTGGTCGGTACCGCAAATTCGATTGATCGGTATCGCACATTTGATTGATCGGAACCCCACATTCGATTGATCGGTACCGAACATTCCATTGATCGATACCTCACATCCGATTGATCGGTACCGCAAATTCGATAGATAGGTACCGAACATTCGATTGATCGGTACCGAACATTCGATTGATCGGTACCGAACATTGGATTGATCGGCACCGAACATTCGATTGTTCGGTACCGAACATTCGATTGATCGGTAACGCACATTCGATTGATCGGTAAAGAACATTCGATTGATCGGTACCGCACATTCGATTGATCGGTACCGAACATTGGATTGATCGGCACCGAACATTCGAATGTTCGGTATCGCACATTCGATTGATCGGTACCGAACATTCGATAGATAGGTACCGAACATTCGATTGATCGGTACCGAACATTCGATTGATCGGTACCGAACATTCGATAGATAGGTACCGAACATTCGATTGATCGGTACCGAACATTCGATTGATCGGTAACGCACATTCGATTGATCGGTAAAGAACATTCGATTGATCGGTACCGCACATTCGATTGATCGGTACCGAACATTGGATTGATCGGCACCGAACATTCGAATGTTCGGTATCGCACATTCGATTGATCGGTACCGAACATTCGATAGATAGGTACCGAACATTCGATTGATCGGTACCGAACATTCGATTGATCGGTACCGAACATTGGATTGATCGGCACCGAACATTCGATTGTTCGGTACCGAACATTCGATTGATCGGTAACGAACATTCGATTGATCGGTACCGAACATTTGATTGCTCAGTACCGCACATTCGATTGATCGGTATCGCACATTCGATACATCGATACGGTACATTCGATTGATCGGTACCGAACATTCGATTGATCGGTAACGCACATTCGATTGATCGGTAACGAACATTCGATTGATCGGTAAAGAACATTCGATTGATCGGTACCGCATATTCGATTGATCGGTACCGCACATTCGATTGATCGGTAACGCACATTCGATTGATCGGTACCGCATATTCGATTGATCGGTACCGCACATTCGACTGATCGGTACCGAACATTCGATAGATAGGTACCGAACATTCGATTGATCGGTACCGAACATTCGATTGATCGGTACCTAACATTGGATTGATCAGCACCGAACATTGGATTGTTCGGTACCGAACATTCGATTGATCGGTACCGCACATTCGATTGGTCGGTACCGCAAATTCGATTGATCGGTATCGCACATTCGATTGATCGGAACCCCACATTCGATTGATCGGTACCGAACATTCCATTGATCGATACCTCACATCCGATTGATCGGTACCGAAAATTCGATTGGTCGGTATCGCACATTCGATTGTTCGGTACCGCACATTCGATAGATAGGTACCGAACATTCGATTGATCGGTACCGAACATTCGATTGATCGGTACCGCACATTCGATTGATCGGTACCGAACATTGGATTGATCGGCACCGAACATTCGATTATTCGGTACCGCACATTCGATTGGTCTGTACCGCACATTCGATTGATCGGTACCGCACATTCGATTGATCGATACCGAACATTCGATTGATCGGTATCGCACATTCGATTGATCGGTACCGCACATTCGAATGGTCTGTACCGCAAATTCGATTGATCGGTATCGCACATTCGATTGATCGGTATCCCACATTCGATTGATCGGTACCGAACATTCCATTGATCGATACCTCACATCCGATTGATCGGTACCGAAAATTCGATTGGTCGGTATTGCACATTCGATTGTTCGGTATCGCACATTCGATAGATAGGTACCGCACATTCCATTGATCGGTCCCGAACATTCGATTTGTCGGTACCGCACATTCGATTGATCGGCATCGCACATTCGATTGATCGGTACCGAATATTCGATTGATCGGTACCGAACATTCGATAGATAGGTACCGAACATTCGATTGATCGGTACCGAAAATTCGATTGATCGGTAACGCACATTCGATTGATCGGTAAAGAACATTCGATTGATCGGTACCGCACATTCGATTGATCGGTACCGAACATTGGATTGATCGGCACCGAACATTCGAATGTTCGGTATCGCACATTCGATTGATCGGTACCGAACATTCGATAGATAGGTACCGAACATTCGATTGATCGGTACCGAACATTCGATTGATCGGTACCGAACATTGGATTGATCGGCACCGAACATTCGATTGTTCGGTACCGAACATTCGATTGATCGGTACCGCACATTCGATTGATCGGTACCGCACATTCGATTAATCGGTACCGAACATTCGAACGATCGGTAACGCACATTCGATTGATCGGTACCGCATATTCGATTGATCGGTACCGCACATTCGACTGATCGGTACCGAACATTCGATAGATAGGTACCGAACATTCGATTGATCGGTACCGAACATTCGATTGATCGGTACCTAACATTGGATTGATCAGCACTGAACATTGGATTGTTCGGTACCGAACATTCGATTGATCGGTACCGCACATTCGATTGGTCGGTACCGCAAATTCGATTGATCGGTATCGCACATTCGATTGATCGGAACCCCACATTCGATTGATCGGTACCGAACATTCCATTGATCGATACCTCACATCCGATTGATCGGTACCGAAAATTCGATTGGTCGGTATCGCACATTCGATTGTTCGGTACCGCACATTCGATAGATAGGTACCGAACATTCGATTGATCGGTACCGAACATTCGATTGATCGGTACCGCACATTCCATTGATCGGTACCTCACATTCGATTGATCGGTAACGAACATTCGATTGATCGGTACCGAACATTCGATAGATAGGTACCGAACATTCGATTGATCGGTACCGAATATTCGATTGATCGGTACCGAACATTCGATTGATCGGTAACGAACATTCGATTGATCGGTACCGAACATTTGATTGCTCAGTACCGCACATTCGATTGATCGGTATCGCACATTCGATACATCGATACGGTACATTTGATTGATCGGTACCGCACATTCGATTGATCGGTACCGAACATTCGATTGGTCGGTACCGCACATTCGATAGATAGGTACCGAACATTCGATTGATCGGTACCGAACATTGGATTGATCGGCACCGAACATTCGAATGTTCGGTATCGCACATTCGATTGATCGGTACCGAACATTCGATAGATAGGTACCGAACATTCGATTGATCGGTACCGAACATTCGATTGATCGGTAACGCACATTCGATTGATCGGTAACGAACATTAGATTGATCGGTAAAGAACATTCGATTGATCGGTACCGCACATTCCATTGATCGGTAACGCACATTCGATTGATCGGTAGCGAACATTCGATTGATCGGTAGCGAACATTCGATTGTTCGGTACCGAACATTCGATTGATCGGTACCGAACATTCGATTGATCGGTACCGAACATTCGATTGATAGGTACCGAACATTCGATTGATCGGTACCGAATATTCGATTGATCGGTACCGAACATTCGATTGATCGGTAACGAACATTCGATTGATCGGTACCGAACATTTGATTGATCAGTACCGCACATTCGATTGATCGGTATCGCACATTCGATACATCGATACGGTACATTCGATTGATCGGTACCGCACATTCGATTGATCGGTACCGCACTTTCGATTGATCGGTACCGCACATTCGATAGATAGGTACCGAACATTCGATTGATCGGTACCGAACTTTGGATTGATCGGCACCGAACATTCGAATGTTCGGTATCGCACATTCGATTGATCGGGACCGAACATTCGATAGATAGGTACCGAACATTCGATTGATCGGTACCGAACATTGGATTGATCGGTACCGAACATTGGATTGATCAGCACCGAACATTCGATTGTTCGGTACCGAACATTCGATTGATCGGTACCGCACATTCGATTGATCGGTACCGCACATTCGATTGATCGGTAGCAAACATTTGATTGATCGGTAGCGAACATTCGATTGTTCGGTACCGAACATTCGATTGATCGGTACCGAACATTCGATTGATCGGTACCGAACATTCGATTGATCGGTACCGAACATTCGATTGATCGGTAACGAACATTCGATTGATCGGTACCGAACATTCGATTGATCGGTATCGCACATTCGATTGATCGTTATCGCACATTCGATACATCGATACGGTACATTCGATTGATCGGTACCGCACATTCGATTGATCGGTACCGCACATTCGATTGGTCGGTACCGCACATTCGATAGATAGGTACCGAACATTCGATTGATCGGTACCGAACATTGGATTGATCGGTACCGAACATTCGATTGGTCGGTACCGCACATTCGATAGATAGGTACCGAACATTCGATTGATCGGTACCGAACATTGGATTGATCGGCACCGAACATTCGAATGTTCGGTATCGCACATTCGATTGATCGGTACCGAACATTCGATAGATAGGTACCGAACATTCGATTGATCGGTACCGAACATTCGATTGATCGGTAACGCACATTCGATTGATCGGTAACGAACATTAGATTGATCGGTAAAGAACATTCGATTGATCGGTACCGCACATTCCATTGATCGGTAACGCACATTCGATTGATCGGTAGCGAACATTCGATTGATCGGTAGCGAACATTCGATTGTTCGGTACCGAACATTCGATTGATCGGTACCGCACATTCGATTGGTCGGTACCGCAAATTCGATTGATCGGTATCGCACATTCGATTGATCGGAACCCCACATTCGATTGATCGGTACCGAACATTCCATTGATCGATACCTCACATCCGATTGATCGGTACCGAAAATTCGATTGGTCGGTATCGCACATTCGATTGTTCGGTACCGCACATTCGATAGATAGGTACCGAACATTCGATTGATCGGTACCGAACATTCGATTGATCGGTACCGCACATTCCATTGATCGGTACCTCACATTCGATTGATCGGTAACGAACATTCGATTGATCGGTACCGAACATTCGATAGATAGGTACCGAACATTCCATTGATCGGTACCGAATATTCGATTGATCGGTACCGAACATTCGATTGATCGGTAACGAACATTCGATTGATCGGTACCGAACATTTGATTGATCGGTAACGCACATTCGATTGATCGGTAACGAACATTAGATTGATCGGTAAAGAACATTCGATTGATCGGTACCGCACATTCCATTGATCGGTAACGCACATTCGATTGATCGGTAGCGAACATTCGATTGATCGGTAGCGAACATTCGATTGTTCGGTACCGAACATTCGATTGATCGGTACCGAACATTCGATTGATCGGTACCGAACATTCGATTGATAGGTACCGAACATTCGATTGATCGGTACCGAATATTCGATTGATCGGTACCGAACATTCGATTGATCGGTAACGAACATTCGATTGATCGGTACCGAACATTTGATTGATCAGTACCGCACATTCGATTGATCGGTATCGCACATTCGATACATCGATACGGTACATTCGATTGATCGGTACCGCACATTCGATTGATCGGTACCGCACTTTCGATTGATCGGTACCGAACATTCGATAGATAGGTACCGAACATTCGATTGATCGGTACCGAACTTTGGATTGATCGGCACCGAACATTCGAATGTTCGGTATCGCACATTCGATTGATCGGTACCGAACATTCGATAGATAGGTACCGAACATTCGATTGATCGGTACCGAACATTGGATTGATCGGTACCGAACATTGGATTGATCAGCACCGAACATTCGATTGTTCGGTACCGAACATTCGATTGATCGGTACCGCACATTCGATTGATCGGTACCGCACATTCGATTGATCGGTAGCAAACATTTGATTGATCGGTAGCGAACATTCGATTGTTCGGTACCGAACATTCGATTGATCGGTACCGAACATTCGATTGATCGGTACCGAACATTCGATTGATCGGTACCGAACATTCGATTGATCGGTAACGAACATTCGATTGATCGGTACCGAACATTCGATTGATCAGTATCGCACATTGGATTGATCGTTATCGCACATTCGATACATCGATACGGTACATTCGATTGATCGGTACCGCACATTCGATTGATCGGTACCGCACATTCGATTGGTCGGTACCGCACATTCGATAGATAGGTACCGAACATTCGATTGATCGGTACCGAACATTTGATTGATCGGTACCGAACATTCGATTGGTCGGTACCGCACATTCGATAGATAGGTACCGAACATTCGATTGATCGGTACCGAACATTGGATTGATCGGCACCGAACATTCGAATGTTCGGAATCGCACATTCGATTGATCGGTACCGAACATTCGATAGATAGGTACCGAACATTCGATTGATCGGTACCGAACATTCGATTGATCGGTAACGCACATTCGATTGATCGGTAACGAACATTAGATTGATCGGTAAAGAACATTCGATTGATCGTTACCGCACATTCCATTGATCGGTAACGCACATTCGATTGATCGGTAGCGAACATTCGATTGATCGGTAGCGAACATTCGATTGTTCGGTACCGAACATTCGATTGATCGGTACCGAACATTCGATTGATCGGTACCGAACATTCGATTGATAGGTACCGAACATTCGATTGATCGGTACCGAATATTCGATTGATCGGTACCGAACATTCGATTGATCGGTAACGAACATTCGATTGATCGGTACCGAACATTTGATTGATCAGTACCGCACATTCGATTGATCGGTATCGCACATTCGATACATCGATACGGTACATTCGATTGATCGGTACAGCACATTCGATTGATCGGTACCGCACTTTCGATTGATCGGTACCGCACATTCGATAGATAGGTACCGAACATTCGATTGATCGGTACCGAACTTTGGATTGATCGGCACCGAACATTCGAATGTTCGGTATCGCACATTCGATTGATCGGTACCGAACATTCGATAGATAGGTACCGAACATTCGATTGATCGGTACCGAACATTGGATTGATCGGTACCGAACATTGGATTGATCAGCACCGAACATTCGATTGTTCGGTACCGAACATTCGATTGATCGGTACCGCACATTCGATTGATCGGTACCGCACATTCGATTGATCGGTAGCAAACATTTGATTGATCGGTAGCGAACATTCGATTGTTCGGTACCGAATATTCGATTGATCGGTACCGAACATTCGATTGATCGGTACCGAACATTCGATTGATCGGTACCGAACATTCGATTGATCGGTAACGAACATTCGATTGATCGGTACCGAACATTCGATTGATCAGTATCGCACATTCGATTGATCGTTATCGCACATTCGATACATCGATACGGTACATTCGATTGATCGGTACCGCACATTCGATTGATCGGTACCGCACATTCGATTGGTCGGTACCGCACATTCGATAGATAGGTACCGAACATTCGATTGATCGGTACCGAACATTGGATTGATCGGTACCGAACATTCGATTGGTCGGTACCGCACATTCGATAGATAGGTACCGAACATTCGATTGATCGGTACCGAACATTGGATTGATCGGCACCGAACATTCGAATGTTCGGTATCGCACATTCGATTGATCGGTACCGAACATTCGATAGATAGGTACCGAACATTCGATTGATCGGTACCGAACATTCGATTGATCGGTAACGCACATTCGATTGATCGGTAACGAACATTAGATTGGTCGGTAAAGAACATTCGATTGATCGGTACCGCACATTCCATTGATCGGTAACGCACATTCGATTGATCGGTAGCGAACATTCGATTGATCGGTAGCGAACATTCGATTGTTCGGTACCGAACATTCGATTGATCGGTACCGAACATTCGATTGATCGGTACCGAACATTCGATTGATAGGTACCGAACATTCGATTGATCGGTACCGAATATTCGATTGATCGGTACCGAACATTCGATTGATCGGTAACGAACATTCGATTGATCGGTACCGAACATTTGATTGATCAGTACCGCACATTCGATTGATCGGTATCGCACATTCGATACATCGATACGGTACATTCGATTGATCGGTACAGCACATTCGATTGATCGGTACCGCACTTTCGATTGATCGGTACCGCACATTCGATAGATAGGTACCGAACATTCGATTGATCGTTACCGAACTTTGGATTGATCGGCACCGAACATTCGAATGTTCGGTATCGCACATTCGATTGATCGGTACCGAACATTCGATAGATAGGTACCGAACATTCGATTGATCGGTACCGAACATTCGATTGATCGGTACCGCACATTCGATTGATCGGTACCGCACATTCGATTGATCGGTAGCAAACATTTGATTGATCGGTAGCGAACATTCGATTGTTCGGTACCGAATATTCGATTGATCGGTACCGAACATTCGATTGATCGGTACCGAACATTCGATTGATCGGTACCGAACATTCGATTGATCGGGAACGAACATTCGATTGATCGGTACCGAACATTCGATTGATCAGTATCGCACATTCGATTGATCGTTATCGCACATTCGATACATCGATACGGTACATTCGATTGATCGGTACCGCACATTCGATTGATCGGTACCGCACATTCGATTGGTCGGTACCGCACATTCGATAGATAGGTACCGAACATTCGATTGATCGGTACCGAACATTGGATTGATCGGCACCGAACATTCGAATGTTCGGTATCGCACATTCGATTGATCGGTACCGAACATTCGATAGATAGGAACCGAACATTCGATTGATCGGTACCGAACATTTGATTGATCGGTACCGCACATTCGATTGATCGGTACCGCACATTCGATTAATCGGTACCGAACATTCGAACGATCGGTAACGCACATTCGATTGATCGGTACCGCATATTCGATTGATCGGTACCGCACATTCGATTGATCGGTACCGCACATTCGATAGATAGGTACCGAACATTGGATTGATCGGTACCGAACATTCGATTGATCGGTACCGAACATTGGATTGATCGGCACCGAACATTCGATTGTTCGGTACCGAACATTCGATTGATCGGTACCGCACTTTCGATTGATCGGTACCGCACATTCGATTGATCGATACCGAACATTCGATTGATCGGTATCGCACATTCGATTGATCGGTACCGCACATTCGAATGGTCTGTACCGCAAATTCGATTGATCGGTATCGCACATTCGATTGATCGGTATCCCACATTCGATTGATCGGTACCGAACATTCCATTGATCAATACCTCACATCCGATTGATCGGTACCGAAAATTCGATTGGTCGGTATTGCACATTCTATTGTTCGGTACCGCACATTCGATAGAGAGGTACCGCACATTCCATTGATCGGTACCGAACATTCGATTTGTCGGTACCGCACATTCGATTGATTGGCATCGCACATTCGATTGATCGGTACCGAATATTCGATTGATTGGTACCGAACATTCGATAGATAGGTACCGAACATTCGATTGATCGGTACCGAACATTCGATTGATCGGTAACGCACATTCGATTGATTGGTAAAGAACATTCGATTGATCGGTACCGCACATTCGATTGATCGGTACCGAACATTCGATTGATCGGCACCGAACATTCGAATGTTCGGTATCGCACATTCGATTGATCGGTACCGAACATTCGATAGATAGGTACCGAACATTCGATTGATCGGTACCGAACATTCGATTGATCGGTACCGAACATTGGATTGATCGGCACCGAATATTCGATTGTTCGGTACCGAACATTCGATTGATCGGTACCGCACATTCGATTGATCGGTACCGCACATTCGATTAATCGGTACCGAACATTCGAACGATCGGTAACGCACATTCGATTGATCGGTACCGCATATTCGATTGATCGGTACCGCACATTCGATTGATCGGTACCGAACATTCGATAGATAGGTACCGAACATTCGATTGATCGGTACCGAACATTCGATTGATCGGTACCTAACATTGGATTGATCAGCACCGAACATTGGATTGTTCGGTACCGAACATTCGATTGATCGGTACCGCACATTCGATTGGTCGGTACCGCAAATTCGATTGATCGGTATCGCACATTCGATTGATCGGTACCCCACATTCGATTGATCGGCACCGAACATTCCATTGATCGATACCTCACATCCGATTGATCGGTACCGAATATTCGATTGATCGGTACCGAACATTCGATTGATCGGTAACGAACATTCGATTGATCGGTACCGAACATTTGATTGATCAGTACCGCACATTCGATTGATCGGTATCGCACATTCGATACATCGATACCCTACATTCGATTGATCGGTACCGCACATTCGATTGATCGGTACCGCACATTCGATTGGTCGGTACCGCACATTCGATAGATAGGTACCGAACATTCGATTGATCGGTACCGAACATTGGATTGATCGGCACCGAACATTCGAATGTTCGGTATCGCACATTCGATTGATCGGTACCGAACATTCGATAGATAGGTCCCGAACATTCGATTGATCGGTACCGAACATTCGATTGATCGGTACCGAACATTGGATTGATCGGCACCGAACATTCGATTGTTCGGTACCGAACATTCGATTGATCGGTACCGCACATTCGATTGATCGGTACCGCACATTCGATTAATCGGTACCGAACATTCGAACGATCGGTAGCGAACATTCGATTGTTCGGTACCGAACATTCGATTGATCGGTACCGAACATTCGATTGATCGGTACCGAACATTCGATACATCGATACGGTACATTCGATTGATCGGTACCGCACATTCGATTGATCGGTACCGCACTTTCGATTGATCGGTACCGCACATTCGATAGATAGGTACCGAACATTCGATTGATCGGTACCGAACTTTGGATTGATCGGCACCGAACATTCGAATGTTCGGTATCGCACATTCGATTGATCGGTACCGAACATTCGATAGATAGGTACCGAACATTCGATTGATCGGTACCGAACATTCGATTGATCGGTACCGAACATTGGATTGATCAGCACCGAACATTCGATTGTTCGGTACCGAACATTCGATTGATCGGTACCGCACATTCGATTGATCGGTACCGCACATTCGATTGATCGGTAGCAAACATTTGATTGATCGGTAGCGAACATTCGATTGTTCGGTACCGAACATTCGATTGATCGGTACCGAACATTCGATTGATCGGTACCGAACATTCGATTGATCGGTACCGAACATTCGATTGATCAGTATCGCACATTCGATTGATCGTTATCGCACATTCGATACATCGATACGGTACATTCGAACGATCGGTAACGCACATTCGATTGATCGGTACCGCATATTCGATTGATCGGTACCGCACATTCGATTGATCGGTACCGCACATTCGATAGATAGGTACCGAACATTCGATTGATCGGTACCGAACATTGGATTGATCGGCACCGAACATTCGAATGTTCGGTATCGCACATTCGATTGATCGGTACCGAACATTCGATAGATAGGAACCGAACATTCGATTGATCGGTACCGAACATTTGATTGATCGGTACCGCACATTCGATTGATCGGTACCGCACATTCGATTAATCGGTACCGAACATTCGAACGATCGGTAACGCACATTCGATTGATCGGTACCGCATATTCGATTGATCGGTACCGCACATTCGATTGATCGGTACCGCACATTCGATAGATAGGTACCGAACATTGGATTGATCGGTACCGAACATTCGATTGATCGGTACCGAACATTGGATTGATCGGCACCGAACATTCGATTGTTCGGTACCGAACATTCGATTGATCGGTACCGCACTTTCGATTGATCGGTACCGCACATTCGATTGATCGATACCGAACATTCGATTGATCGGTATCGCACATTCGATTGATCGGTACCGCACATTCGAATGGTCTGTACCGCAAATTCGATTGATCGGTATCGCACATTCGATTGATCGGTAGCCCACATTCGATTGATCGGTACCGAACATTCCATTGATCAATACCTCACATCCGATTGATCGGTACCGAAAATTCGATTGGTCGGTATTGCACATTCGATTGTTCGGTACCGCACATTCGATAGAGAGGTACCGCACATTCGATTGATCGGTACCGAACATTCGATTGATCGGTACCGAACATTCGATTGATCGGTACCGAACATTCGATAGATAGGTACCGAACATTCGATTGATCGGTACCGAATATTCGATTGATCGGTACCGAACATTCGATTGATCGGTAACGAACATTCGATTGATCGGTACCGAACATTTGATTGCTCAGTACCGCACATTCGATTGATCGGTATCGCACATTCGATACATCGATACGGTACATTCGATTGATCGGTACCGCACATTCGATTGATCGGTACCGCACATTCGATTGGTCGGTACCGCACATTCGATAGATAGGTACCGAACATTCGATTGATCGGTACCGAACATTGGATTGATCGGCACCGAACATTTGAATGTTCGGTATCGCACATTCGATTGATCGGTACCGAATATTCGATAGATAGGTACCGAACATTCGATTGATCGGTACCGAACATTCGATTGATCGGTACCGAACATTGGATTGATCATCACCGAACATTCGATTGTTCGGTAACGAACATTCGATTGATCGGTACCGCACATTCGATTGATCGGTACCGCACATTCGATTAATCGGTACCGAACATTCGAATGATCGGTAACACACATTCGATTGATCGGTACCGCATATTCGATTGATCGGTACCGCACATTCGATTGATCGGTACCGCACATTCGATAGATAGGAACCGAACATTCGATGATCGGTACCGAACATTCGATTGATCGGTACCGAACATTGGATTGATCAGCACCGAACATTCGATTGTTCGGTACCGAAAATTCGATTGATCGGTACCGAATATTCGATTGATCGGTACCGAACATTCGATTGATCGGTAACGAACATTCGATTGATCGGTACCGAACATTTGATTGATCAGTACCGCACATTCGATTGATCGGTATCGCACATTCGATACATCGATACGGTACATTCGATTGATCGGTACCGCACATTCGATTGATCGGTACCGCACTTTCGATTGATCGGTACCGCACATTCGATAGATAGGTACCGAACATTCGATTGATCGGTACCGAACTTTGGATTGATCGGCACCGAACATTCGAATGTTCGGTATCGCACATTCGATTGATCGGTACCGAACATTCGATAGATAGGTACCGAACATTCGATTGATCGGTACCGAACATTCGATTGATCGGTACCGAACATTGGATTGATCAGCACCGAACATTCGATTGTTCGGTACCGAACATTCGATTGATCGGTACCGCACATTCGATTGATCGGTACCGCACATTCGATTGATCGGTAGCAAACATTTGATTGATCGGTAGCGAACATTCGATTGTTCGGTACCGAACATTCGATTGATCGGTACCGAACATTCGATTGATCGGTACCGAACATTCGATTGATCGGTACCGAACATTCGATTGATCGGTAACGAACATTCGATTGATCTGTACCGAACATTCGATTGATCAGTATCGCACATTCGATTGATCGTTATCGCACATTCGATACATCGATACGGTACATTCGAACGATCGGTAACGCACATTCGATTGATCGGTACCGCATATTCGATTGATCGGTACCGCACATTCGATTGATCGGTACCGCACATTCGATAGATAGGTACCGAACATTCGATTGATCGGTACTGAACATTGGATTGATCGGCACCGAACATTCGAATGTTCGGTATCGCACATTCGATTGATCGGTACCGAACATTCGATAGATAGGAACCGAACATTCGATTGATCGGTACCGAACATTTGATTGATCGGTACCGCACATTCGATTGATCGGTACCGCACATTCGATTAATCGGTACCGAACATTCGAACGATCGGTAACGCACATTCGATTGATCGGTACCGCATATTCGATTGATCGGTACCGCACATTCGATTGATCGGTACCGCACATTCGATAGATAGGTACCGAACATTGGATTGATCGGTACCGAACATTCGATTGATCGGTACCGAACATTGGATTGATCGGCACCGAACATTCGATTGTTCGGTACCGAACATTCGATTGATCGGTACCGAACATTCGATTGATCGGTAACGAACATTCGATTGATCGGTACCGAACATTTGATCGATCAGTACCGCACATTCGATTGATCGGTATCGCACATTCGATACATCGATACGGTACATTCGATTGATCGGTACCGCACATTCGATTGATCGGTACCGCACTTTCGATTGATCGGTACCGCACATTCGATAGATAGGTACCGAACATTCGATTGATCGGTACCGAACTTTGGATTGATCGGCACCGAACATTCGAATGTTCGGTATCGCACATTCGATTGATCGGTACCGAACATTCGATAGATAGGTACCGAACATTCGATTGATCGGTACCGAACATTCGATTGATCGGTACCGAACATTGGATTGATCAGCACCGAACATTCGATTGTTCGGTACCGAACATTCGATTGATCGGTACCGCACATTCGATTGATCGGTACCGCACATTCGATTGATCGGTAGCAAACATTTGATTGATCGGTAGCGAACATTCGATTGTTCGGTACCGAACATTCGATTGATCGGTACCGAACATTCGATTGATCGGTACCGAACATTCGATTGATCGGTACCGAACATTCGATTGATCGGTAACGAACATTCGATACATCGATACGGTACATTCGAACGATCGGTAACGCACATTCGATTGATCGGTACCGCATATTCGATTGATCGGTACCGCACATTCGATTGATCGGTACCGCACATTCGATAGATAGGTACCGAACATTCGATTGATCGGTACCGAACATTGGATTGATCGGCACCGAACATTCGAATGTTCGGTATCGCACATTCGATTGATCGGTACCGAACATTCGATAGATAGGAACCGAACATTCGATTGATCGGTACCGAACATTTGATTGATCGGTACCGCACATTCGATTGATCGGTACCGCACATTCGATTAATCGGTACCGAACATTCGAACGATCGGTAACGCACATTCGATTGATCGGTACCGCATATTCGATTGATCGGTACCGCACATTCGATTGATCGGTACCGCACATTCGATAGATAGGTACCGAACATTGGATTGATCGGTACCGAACATTCGATTGATCGGTACCGAACATTGGATTGATCGGCACCGAACATTCGATTGTTCGGTACCGAACATTCGATTGATCGGTACCGCACTTTCGATTGATCGGTACCGCACATTCGATTGATCGATACCGAACATTCGATTGATCGGTATCGCACATTCGATTGATCGGTACCGCACATTCGAATGGTCTGTACCGCAAATTCGATTGATCGGTATCGCACATTCGATTGATCGGTATCCCACATTCGATTGATCGGTACCGAACATTCCATTGATCAATACCTCACATCCGATTGATCGGTACCGAAAATTCGATTGGTCGGTATTGCACATTCGATTGTTCGGTACCGCACATTCGATAGAGAGGTACCGCACATTCCATTGATCGGTACCGAACATTCGATTTGTCGGTACCGCACATTCGATTGATTGGCATCGCACATTCGATTGATCGGTACCGAATATTCGATTGATTGGTACCGAACATTCGATAGATAGGTACCGAACATTCGATTGATCGGTACCGAACATTCGATTGATCGGTAACGCACATTCGATTGATTGGTAAAGAACATTCGATTGATCGGTACCGCACATTCGATTGATCGGTACCGAACATTCGATTGATCGGCACCGAACATTCGAATGTTCGGTATCGCACATTCGATTGATCGGTACCGAACATTCGATAGATAGGTACCGAACATTCGATTGATCGGTACCGAACATTCGATTGATCGGTACCGAACATTCGATTGATCGGCACCGAATATTCGATTGTTCGGTACCGAACATTCGATTGATCGGTACCGCACATTCGATTGATCGGTACCGCACATTCGATTAATCGGTACCGAACATTCGAACGATCGGTAACGCACATTCGATTGATCGGTACCGCATATTCGATTGATCGGTACCGCACATTCGATTGATCGGTACCGAACATTCGATAGATAGGTACCGAACATTCGATTGATCGGTACCGAACATTCGATTGATCGGTACCTAACATTGGATTGATCAGCACCGAACATTGGATTGTTCGGTACCGAACATTCGATTGATCGGTACCGAACATTCGATTGATCGGTAACGAACATTCGATTGATCGGTACCGAACATTTGATTGATCAGTACCGCACATTCGATTGATCGGTATCGCACATTCGATACATCGATACGGTACATTCGATTGATCGGTACCGCACATTCGATTGATCGGTACCGCACTTTCGATTGATCGGTACCGCACATTCGATAGATAGGTACCGAACATTCGATTGATCGGTACCGAACTTTGGATTGATCGGCACCGAACATTCGAATGTTCGGTATCGCACATTCGATTGATCGGTACCGAACATTCGATAGATAGGTACCGAACATTCGATTGATCGGTACCGAACATTCGATTGATCGGTACCGAACATTGGATTGATCAGCACCGAACATTCGATTGTTCGGTACCGAACATTCGATTGATCGGTACCGCACATTCGATTGATCGGTACCGCACATTCGATTGATCGGTAGCAAACATTTGATTGATCGGTAGCGAACATTCGATTGTTCGGTACCGAACATTCGATTGATCGGTACCGAACATTCGATTGATCGGTACCGAACATTCGATTGATCGGTACCGAACATTCGATTGATCGGTAACGAACATTCGATTGATCTGTACCGAACATTCGATTGATCAGTATCGCACATTCGATTGATCGTTATCGCACATTCGATACATCGATACGGTACATTCGAACGATCGGTAACGCACATTCGATTGATCGGTACCGCATATTCGATTGATCGGTACCGCACATTCGATTGATCGGTACCGCACATTCGATAGATAGGTACCGAACATTCGATTGATCGGTACCGAACATTGGATTGATCGGCACCGAACATTCGAATGTTCGGTATCGCACATTCGATTGATCGGTACCGAACATTCGATAGATAGGAACCGAACATTCGATTGATCGGTACCGAACATTTGATTGATCGGTACCGCACATTCGATTGATCGGTACCGCACATTCGATTAATCGGTACCGAACATTCGAACGATCGGTAACGCACATTCGATTGATCGGTACCGCATATTCGATTGATCGGTACCGCACATTCGATTGATCGGTACCGCACATTCGATAGATAGGTACCGAACATTGGATTGATCGGTACCGAACATTCGATTGATCGGTACCGAACATTGGATTGATCGGCACCGAACATTCGATTGTTCGGTACCGAACATTCGATTGATCGGTACCGAACATTCGATTGATCGGTAACGAACATTCGATTGATCGGTACCGAACATTTGATTGATCAGTACCGCACATTCGATTGATCGGTATCGCACATTCGATACATCGATACGGTACATTCGATTGATCGGTACCGCACATTAGATTGATCGGTACCGCACTTTCGATTGATCGGTACCGCACATTCGATAGATAGGTACCGAACATTCGATTGATCGGTACCGAACTTTGGATTGATCGGCACCGAACATTCGAATGTTCGGTATCGCACATTCGATTGATCGGTACCGAACATTCGATAGATAGGTACCGAACATTCGATTGATCGGTACCGAACATTCGATTGATCGGTACCGAACATTGGATTGATCAGCACCGAACATTCGATTGTTCGGTACCGAACATTCGATTGATCGGTACCGCACATTCGATTGATCGGTACCGCACATTCGATTGATCGGTAGCAAACATTTGATTGATCGGTAGCGAACATTCGATTGTTCGGTACCGAACATTCGATTGATCGGTACCGAACATTCGATTGATCGGTACCGAACATTCGATTGATCGGTACCGAACATTCGATTGATCGGTAACGAACATTCGATACATCGATACGGTACATTCGAACGATCGGTAACGCACATTCGATTGATCGGTACCGCATATTCGATTGATCGGTACCGCACATTCGATTGATCGGTACCGCACATTCGATAGATAGGTACCGAACATTCGATTGATCGGTACCGAACATTGGATTGATCGGCACCGAACATTCGAATGTTCGGTATCGCACATTCGATTGATCGGTACCGAACATTCGATAGATAGGAACCGAACATTCGATTGATCGGTACCGAACATTTGATTGATCGGTACCGCACATTCGATTGATCGGTACCGCACATTCGATTAATCGGTACCGAACATTCGAACGATCGGTAACGCACATTCGATTGATCGGTACCGCATATTCGATTGATCGGTACCGCACATTCGATTGATCGGTACCGCACATTCGATAGATAGGTACCGAACATTGGATTGATCGGTACCGAACATTCGATTGATCGGTACCGAACATTGGATTGATCGGCACCGAACATTCGATTGTTCGGTACCGAACATTCGATTGATCGGTACCGCACTTTCGATTGATCGGTACCGCACATTCGATTGATCGATACCGAACATTCGATTGATCGGTATCGCACATTCGATTGATCGGTACCGCACATTCGAATGGTCTGTACCGCAAATTCGATTGATCGGTATCGCACATTCGATTGATCGGTATCCCACATTCGATTGATCGGTACCGAACATTCCATTGATCAATACCTCACATCCGATTGATCGGTACCGAAAATTCGATTGGTCGGTATTGCACATTCGATTGTTCGGTACCGCACATTCGATAGAGAGGTACCGCACATTCCATTGATCGGTACCGAACATTCGATTTGTCGGTACCGCACATTCGATTGATTGGCATCGCACATTCGATTGATCGGTACCGAATATTCGATTGATTGGTACCGAACATTCGATAGATAGGTACCGAACATTCGATTGATCGGTACCGAACATTCGATTGATCGGTAACGCACATTCGATTGATTGGTAAAGAACATTCGATTGATCGGTACCGCACATTCGATTGATCGGTACCGAACATTCGATTGATCGGCACCGAACATTCGAATGTTCGGTATCGCACATTCGATTGATCGGTACCGAACATTCGATAGATAGGTACCGAACATTCGATTGATCGGTACCGAACATTCGATTGATCGGTACCGAACATTCGATTGATCGGCACCGAATATTCGATTGTTCGGTACCGAACATTCGATTGATCGGTACCGCACATTCGATTGATCGGTACCGCACATTCGATTAATCGGTACCGAACATTCGAACGATCGGTAACGCACATTCGATTGATCGGTACCGCATATTCGATTGATCGGTACCGCACATTCGATTGATCGGTACCGAACATTCGATAGATAGGTACCGAACATTCGATTGATCGGTACCGAACATTCGATTGATCGGTACCTAACATTGGATTGATCAGCACCGAACATTGGATTGTTCGGTACCGAACATTCGATTGATCGGTACCGCACATTCGATTGGTCGGTACCGCAAATTCGATAGAGAGGTATCGCACATTCGATTGATCGGTACCCCACATTCGATTGATCGGTACCGAACATTCCATTGATCGATACCTCACATCCGATTGATCGGTACCGAATATTCGATTGATCGGTACCGAACATTCGATTGATCGGTAACGAACATTCGATTGATCGGTACCGAACATTTGATTGATCAGTACCGCACATTCGATTGATCGGTATCGCACATTCGATACATCGATACCCTACATTCGATTGATCGGTACCGCACATTCGATTGATCGGTACCGCACATTCGATTGGTCGGTACCGCACATTCGATAGATAGGTACCGAACATTCGATTGATCGGTACCGAACTTTGGATTGATCGGCACCGAACATTCGAATGTTCGGTATCGCACATTCGATTGATCGGTACCGAACATTCGATAGATAGGTACCGAACATTCGATTGATCGGTACCGAACATTCGATTGATCGGTACCGAACATTGGATTGATCGGCACCGAACATTCGATTGATCGGTACCGAACATTCGATTGATCGGTACCGCACATTCGATTGATCGGTACCGCACATTCGATTAATCGGTACCGAACATTCGAACGATCGGTAGCGAACATTCGATTGTTCGGTACCGAACATTCGATTGATCGGTACCGAACATTCGATTGATCGGTACCGAACATTCGATTGATAGGTACCGAACATTCGATTGATCGGTACCGAATATTCGATTGATCGGTACCGAACATTCGATTGATCGGTAACGAACATTCGATTGATCGGTACCGAACATTTGATTGATCAGTACCGCACATTCGATTGATCGGTATCGCACATTCGATACATCGATACGGTACATTCGATTGATCGGTACCGCACATTCGATTGATCGGTACCGCACTTTCGATTGATCGGTACCGCACATTCGATAGATAGGTACCGAACATTCGATTGATCGGTACCGAACTTTGGATTGATCGGCACCGAACATTCGAATGTTCGGTATCGCACATTCGATTGATCGGTACCGAACATTCGATAGATAGGTACCGAACATTCGATTGATCGGTACCGAACATTCGATTGATCGGTACCGAACATTGGATTGATCAGCACCGAACATTCGATTGTTCGGTACCGAACATTCGATTGATCGGTACCGCACATTCGATTGATCGGTACCGCACATTCGATTGATCGGTAGCAAACATTTGATTGATCGGTAGCGAACATTCGATTGTTCGGTACCGAACATTCGATTGATCGGTACCGAACATTCGATTGATCGGTACCGAACATTCGATTGATCGGTACCGAACATTCGATTGATCGGTAACGAACATTCGATTGATCTGTACCGAACATTCGATTGATCAGTATCGCACATTCGATTGATCGTTATCGCACATTCGATACATCGATACGGTACATTCGAACGATCGGTAACGCACATTCGATTGATCGGTACCGCATATTCGATTGATCGGTACCGCACATTCGATTGATCGGTACCGCACATTCGATAGATAGGTACCGAACATTCGATTGATCGGTACCGAACATTCGATTGATCGGTACCGAACATTGGATTGATCGGCACCGAACATTCGATTGTTCGGTACCGAACATTCGATTGATCGGTACCGCACATTCGATTGATCGGTACCGCACATTCGATTGATCGATACCGAACATTCGATTGATCGGTATCGCACATTCGATTGATCGGTACCGCACATTCGAATGGTCTGTACCGCAAATTCGATTGATCGGTATCGCACATTCGATTGATCGGTACCCCACATTCGATTGATCGGTACCGAACATTCCATTGATCGATACCTCACATCCGATTGATCGGTACCGAAAATTCGATTGGTCGGTATTGCACATTCGATTGTTCGGAACCGCACATTCGATAGAGAGGTACCGCACATTCCATTGATCGGTACCGAACATTCGATTTGTCGGTACCGCACATTCGATTGATTGGCATCGCACATTCGATTGATCGGTACCGAATATTCGATTGATTGGTACCGAACATTCGATAGATAGGTACCGAACATTCGATTGATCGGTACCGAACATTCGATTGATCGGTAACGCACATTCGATTGATCGGTAAAGAACATTCGATTGATCGGTACCGCACATTCGATTGATCGGTACCGAACATTCGATTGATCGGCACCGAACATTCGAATGTTCGGTAACGCACATTCGATTGATCGGTACCGAACATTCGATAGATAGGTACCGAACATTCGATTGATCGGTACCGAACATTCGATTGATCGGTACCGAACATTGGATTGATCGGCACCGAACATTCGATTGTTCGGTACCGAACATTCGATTGATCGGTACCGCACATTCGATTGATCGGTACCGCACATTCGATTAATCGGTACCGAACATTCGAACGATCGGTAACGCACATTCGATTGATCGGTACCGCATATTCGATTGATCGGTACCGCACATTCGATTGATCGGTACCGAACATTCGATAGATAGGTACCGAACATTCGATTGATCGGTACCGAACATTCGATTGATCGGTACCTAACATTGGATTGATCAGCACCGAACATTGGATTGTTCGGTACCGAACATTCGATTGATCGGTACCGCACATTCGATTGGTCGGTACCGCAAATTCGATTGATCGGTATCGCACATTCGATTGATTGGTACCCCACATTCGATTGATCGGTACCGAACATTCCATTGATCGATACCTCACATCCGATTGATCGGTACCGAAAATTCGATTGGTCGGTATCGCACATTCGATTGTTCGGTACCGCACATTCGATAGATAGGTACCGAACATTCGATTGATCGGTACCGAACATTCGATTGATCGGTACCACACATTCGATTGATCGGTACCGAACATTCGATAGATAGGTACCGAACATTCGATTGATCGGTACCGCACATTCCATTGATCGGTACCACACATTCGATAGATAGGTACCGAACATTCGATTGATCGGTACCGAACATTCGATTGATCGGTACCGAACATTTGATTGCTCAGTACCGCACATTCGATTGATCGGTATCGCACATTCGATACATCGATACGGTACATTCGATTGATCGGTACCGCACATTCGATTGATCGGTACCGCACATTCGATTGGTCGGTACCGCACATTCGATAGATAGGTACCGAACATTCGATTGATCGGTACCGAACATTGGATTGATCGGCACCGAACATTTGAATGTTCGGTATCGCACATTCGATTGATCGGTACCGAATATTCGATAGATAGGTACCGAACATTCGATTGATCGGTACCGAACATTCGATTGATCGGTACCGAACATTGGATTGATCATCACCGAACATTCGATTGTTCGGTAACGAACATTCGATTGATCGGTACCGCACATTCGATTGATCGGTACCGCACATTCGATTAATCGGTACCGAACATTCGAACGATCGGTAACACACATTCGATTGATCGGTACCGCATATTCGATTGATCGGTACCGCACATTCGATTGATCGGTACCGCACATTCGATAGATAGGAACCGAACATTCGATGATCGGTACCGAACATTCGATTGATCGGTACCGAACATTGGATTGATCAGCACCGAACATTCGATTGTTCGGTACCGAAAATTCGATTGATCGGTACCGAATATTCGATTGATCGGTACCGAACATTCGATTGATCGGTAACGAACATTCGATTGATCGGTACCGAACATTTGATTGATCAGTACCGCACATTCGATTGATCGGTATCGCACATTCGATACATCGATACGGTACATTCGATTGATCGGTACCGCACATTCGATTGATCGGTACCGCACTTTCGATTGATCGGTACCGCACATTCGATAGATAGGTACCGAACATTCGATTGATCGGTACCGAACTTTGGATTGATCGGCACCGAACATTCGAATGTTCGGTATCGCACATTCGATTGATCGGTACCGAACATTCGATAGATAGGTACCGAACATTCGATTGATCGGTACCGAACATTCGATTGATCGGTACCGAACATTGGATTGATCAGCACCGAACATTCGATTGTTCGGTACCGAACATTCGATTGATCGGTACCGCACATTCGATTGATCGGTACCGCACATTCGATTGATCGGTAGCAAACATTTGATTGATCGGTAGCGAACATTCGATTGTTCGGTACCGAACATTCGATTGATCGGTACCGAACATTCGATTGATCGGTACCGAACATTCGATTGATCGGTACCGAACATTCGATTGATCGGTAACGAACATTCGATTGATCTGTACCGAACATTCGATTGATCAGTATCGCACATTCGATTGATCGTTATCGCACATTCGATACATCGATACGGTACATTCGAACGATCGGTAACGCACATTCGATTGATCGGTACCGCATATTCGATTGATCGGTACCGCACATTCGATTGATCGGTACCGCACATTCGATAGATAGGTACCGAACATTCGATTGATCGGTACCGAACATTGGATTGATCGGCACCGAACATTCGAATGTTCGGTATCGCACATTCGATTGATCGGTACCGAACATTCGATAGATAGAAACCGAACATTCGATTGATCGGTACCGAACATTTGATTGATCGGTACCGCACATTCGATTGATCGGTACCGCACATTCGATTAATCGGTACCGAACATTCGAACGATCGGTAACGCACATTCGATTGATCGGTACCGCATATTCGATTGATCGGTACCGCACATTCGATTGATCGGTACCGCACATTCGATAGATAGGTACCGAACATTGGATTGATCGGTACCGAACATTCGATTGATCGGTACCGAACATTGGATTGATCGGCACCGAACATTCGATTGTTCGGTACCGAACATTCGATTGATCGGTACCGAACATTCGATTGATCGGTACCGAACATTCGATTGATCGGTACCGAACATTTGATTGATCAGTACCGCATATTCGATTGATCGGTATCGCACATTCGATACATCGATACGGTACATTCGATTGATCGGTACCGCACATTCGATTGATCGGTACCGCACTTTCGATTGATCGGTACCGCACATTCGATAGATAGGTACCGAACATTCGATTGATCGGTACCGAACTTTGGATTGATCGGCACCGAACATTCGAATGTTCGGTATCGCACATTCGATTGATCGGTACCGAACATTCGATAGATAGGTACCGAACATTCGATTGATCGGTACCGAACATTCGATTGATCGGTACCGAACATTGGATTGATCGGCACCGAACATTCGATTGTTCGGTACCGAACATTCGATTGATCGGTACCGCACATTCGATTGATCGGTACCGCACATTCGATTGATCGGTAGCAAACATTTGATTGATCGGTAGCGAACATTCGATTGTTCGGTACCGAACATTCGATTGATCGGTACCGAACATTCGATTGATCGGTACCGAACATTCGATTGATCGGTACCGAACATTCGATTGATCGGTAACGAACATTCGATTGATCTGTACCGAACATTCGATTGATCAGTATCGCACATTCGATTGATCGTTATCGCACATTCGATACATCGATACGGTACATTCGAACGATCGGTAACGCACATTCGATTGATCGGTACCGCATATTCGATTGATCGGTACCGCACATTCGATTGATCGGTACCGCACATTCGATAGATAGGTACCGAACATTCGATTGATCGGTACCGAACATTGGATTGATCGGCACCGAACATTCGAATGTTCGGTATCGCACATTCGATTGATCGGTACCGAACATTCGATAGATAGGAACCGAACATTCGATTGATCGGTACCGAACATTTGATTGATCGGTACCGCACATTCGATTGATCGGTACCGCACATTCGATTAATCGGTACCGAACATTCGAACGATCGGTAACGCACATTCGATTGATCGGTACCGCATATTCGATTGATCGGTACCGCACATTCGATTGATCGGTACCGCACATTCGATAGATAGGTACCGAACATTGGATTGATCGGTACCGAACATTCGATTGATCGGTACCGAACATTGGATTGATCGGCACCGAACATTCGATTGTTCGGTACCGAACATTCGATTGATCGGTACCGCACTTTCGATTGATCGGTACCGCACATTCGATTGATCGATACCGAACATTCGATTGATCGGTATCGCACATTCGATTGATCGGTACCGCACATTCGAATGGTCTGTACCGCAAATTCGATTGATCGGTATCGCACATTCGATTGATCGGTATCCCACATTCGATTGATCGGTACCGAACATTCCATTGATCAATACCTCACATCCGATTGATCGGTACCGAAAATTCGATTGGTCGGTATTGCACATTCGATTGTTCGGTACCGCACATTCGATAGAGAGGTACCGCACATTCCATTGATCGGTACCGAACATTCGATTTGTCGGTACCGCACATTCGATTGATTGGCATCGCACATTCGATTGATCGGTACCGAATATTCGATTGATTGGTACCGAACATTCGATAGATAGGTACCGAACATTCGATTGATCGGTACCGAACATTCGATTGATCGGTAACGCACATTCGATTGATTGGTAAAGAACATTCGATTGATCGGTACCGCACATTCGATTGATCGGTACCGAACATTCGATTGATCGGCACCGAACATTCGAATGTTCGGTATCGCACATTCGATTGATCGGTACCGAACATTCGATAGATAGGTACCGAACATTCGATTGATCGGTACCGAACATTCGATTGATCGGTACCGAACATTCGATTGATCGGCACCGAATATTCGATTGTTCGGTACCGAACATTCGATTGATCGGTACCGCACATTCGATTGATCGGTACCGCACATTCGATTAATCGGTACCGAACATTCGAACGATCGGTAACGCACATTCGATTGATCGGTACCGCATATTCGATTGATCGGTACCGCACATTCGATTGATCGGTACCGAACATTCGATAGATAGGTACCGAACATTCGATTGATCGGTACCGAACATTCGATTGATCGGTACCTAACATTGGATTGATCAGCACCGAACATTGGATTGTTCGGTACCGAACATTCGATTGATCGGTACCGCACATTCGATTGGTCGGTACCGCAAATTCGATTGATCGGTATCGCACATTCGATTGATCGGTACCCCACATTCGATTGATCGGTACCGAACATTCCATTGATCGATACCTCACATCCGATTGATCGGTACCGAATATTCGATTGATCGGTACCGAACATTCGATTGATCGGTAACGAACATTCGATTGATCGGTACCGAACATTTGATTGATCAGTACCGCACATTCGATTGATCGGTATCGCACATTCGATACATCGATACCCTACATTCGATTGATCGGTACCGCACATTCGATTGATCGGTACCGCACATTCGATTGGTCGGTACCGCACATTCGATAGATAGGTACCGAACATTCGATTGATCGGTACCGAACATTGGATTGATCGGCACCGAACATTCGAATGTTCGGTATCGCACATTCGATTGATCGGTACCGAACATTCGATAGATAGGTACCGAACATTCGATTGATCGGTACCGAACATTCGATTGATCGGTACCGAACATTGGATTGATCGGCACCGAACATTCGATTGTTCGGTACCGAACATTCGATTGATCGGTACCGCACATTCGATTGATCGGTACCGCACATTCGATTAATCGGTACCGAACATTCGAACGATCTGTAGCGAACATTCGATTGTTCGGTACCGAACATTCGATTGATCGGTACCGAACATTCGATTGATCGGTACCGAACATTCGATTGATAGGTACCGAACATTCGATTGATCGGTACCGAATATTCGATTGATCGGTACCGAACATTCGATTGATCGGTAACGAACATTCGATTGATCGGTACCGAACATTTGATTGATCAGTACCGCACATTCGATTGATCGGTATCGCACATTCGATACATCGATACCCTACATTCGATTGATCGGTACCGCACATTCGATTGATCGGTACCGCACTTTCGATTGATCGGTACCGCACATTCGATAGATAGGTACCGAACATTCGATTGATCGGTACCGAACTTTGGATTGATCGGCACCGAACATTCGAATGTTCGGTATCGCACATTCGATTGATCGGTACCGAACATTCGATAGATAGGTACCGAACATTCGATTGATCGGTACCGAACATTCGATTGATCGGTACCGAACATTGGATTGATCAGCACCGAACATTCGATTGTTCGGTACCGAACATTCGATTGATCGGTACCGCACATTCGATTGATCGGTACCGCACATTCGATTGATCGGTAGCAAACATTTGATTGATCGGTAGCGAACATTCGATTGTTCGGTACCGAACATTCGATTGATCGGTACCGAACATTCGATTGATCGGTACCGAACATTCGATTGATCGGTACCGAACATTCGATTGATCGGTAACGAACATTCGATTGATCTGTACCGAACATTCGATTGATCAGTATCGCACATTCGATTGATCGTTATCGCACATTCGATACATCGATACGGTACATTCGAACGATCGGTAACGCACATTCGATTGATCGGTACCGCATATTCGATTGATCGGTACCGCACATTCGATTGATCGGTACCGCACATTCGATAGATAGGTACCGAACATTCGATTGATCGGTACCGAACATTCGATTGATCGGTACCGAACATTGGATTGATCGGCACCGAACATTCGATTGTTCGGTACCGAACATTCGATTGATCGGTACCGCACATTCGATTGATCGGTACCGCACATTCGATTGATCGATACCGAACATTCGATTGATCGGTATCGCACATTCGATTGATCGGTACCGCACATTCGAATGGTCTGTACCGCAAATTCGATTGATCGGTATCGCACATTCGATTGATCGGTACCCCACATTCGATTGATCGGTACCGAACATTCCATTGATCGATACCTCACATCCGATTGATCGGTACCGAAAATTCGATTGGTCGGTATTGCACATTCGATTGTTCGGTACCGCACATTCGATAGAGAGGTACCGCACATTCCATTGATCGGTACCGAACATTCGATTTGTCGGTACCGCACATTCGATTGATTGGCATCGCACATTCGATTGATCGGTACCGAATATTCGATTGATTGGTACCGAACATTCGATAGATAGGTACCGAACATTCGATTGATCGGTACCGAACATTCGATTGATCGGTAACGCACATTCGATTGATCGGTAAAGAACATTCGATTGATCGGTACCGCACATTCGATTGATCGGTACCGAACATTCGATTGATCGGTACCGCACATTCGATTGATCGGTACCGCACATTCGATTGATCGGTAGCAAACATTTGATTGATCGGTAGCGAACATTCGATTGTTCGGTACCGAACATTCGATTGATCGGTACCGAACATTCGATTGATCGGTACCGAACATTCGATTGATCGGTACCGAACATTCGATTGATCGGTACCGAACATTCGATTGATCGGTAACGAACATTCGATTGATCTGTACCGAACATTCGATTGATCAGTATCGCACATTCGATTGATCGTTATCGCACATTCGATACATCGATACGGTACATTCGAACGATCGGTAACGCACATTCGATTGATCGGTACCGCATATTCGATTGATCGGTACCGCACATTCGATTGATCGGTACCGCACATTCGATAGATAGGTACCGAACATTCGATTGATCGGTACCGAACATTCGATTGATCGGTACCGAACATTGGATTGATCGGCACCGAACATTCGATTGTTCGGTACCGAACATTCGATTGATCGGTACCGCACATTCGATTGATCGGTACCGCACATTCGATTGATCGATACCGAACATTCGATTGATCGGTATCGCACATTCGATTGATCGGTACCGCACATTCGAATGGTCTGTACCGCAAATTCGATTGATCGGTATCGCACATTCGATTGATCGGTACCCCACATTCGATTGATCGGTACCGAACATTCCATTGATCGATACCTCACATCCGATTGATCGGTACCGAAAATTCGATTGGTCGGTATTGCACATTCGATTGTTCGGTACCGCACATTCGATAGAGAGGTACCGCACATTCCATTGATCGGTACCGAACATTCGATTTGTCGGTACCGCACATTCGATTGATTGACATCGCACATTCGATTGATCGGTACCGAATATTCGATTGATTGGTACCGAACATTCGATAGATAGGTACCGAACATTCGATTGATCGGTACCGAACATTCGATTGATCGGTAACGCACATTCGATTGATCGGTAAAGAACATTCGATTGATCGGTACCGCACATTCGATTGATCGGTACCGAACATTCGATTGATCGGCACCGAACATTCGAATGTTCGGTAACGCACATTCGATTGATCGGTACCGAACATTCGATAGATAGGTACCGAACATTCGATTGATCGGTACCGAACATTCGATTGATCGGTACCGAACATTGGATTGATCGGCACCGAACATTCGATTGTTCGGTACCGAACATTCGATTGATCGGTACCGCACATTCGATTGATCGGTACCGCACATTCGATTAATCGGTACCGAACATTCGAACGATCGGTAACGCACA
Organism: Apostichopus japonicus; assembly: GCF_037975245.1. NCBI lineage: Eukaryota > Metazoa > Echinodermata > Holothuroidea > Aspidochirotida > Stichopodidae > Apostichopus > Apostichopus japonicus. The sequence goes on along the minus strand of NC_092578.1, from coordinate 11,269,607 downwards.
TTCGATTGATCGGTACCGCATATTCGATTGATCGGTACCGCACATTCGATTGATCGGTACCGAACATTCGATAGATAGGTACCGAACATTCGATTGATCGGTACCGAACATTCGATTGATCGGTACCTAACATTGGATTGATCAGCACCGAACATTGGATTGTTCGGTACCGAACATTCGATTGATCGGTACCGCACATTCGATTGGTCGGTACCGCAAATTCGATTGATCGGTATCGCACATTCGATTGATTGGTACCCCACATTCGATTGATCGGTACCGAACATTCCATTGATCGATACCTCACATCCGATTGATCGGTACCGAAAATTCGATTGGTCGGTATCGCACATTCGATTGTTCGGTACCGCACATTCGATAGATAGGTACCGAACATTCGATTGATCGGTACCGAACATTCGATTGATCGGTACCACACATTCGATTGATCGGTACCGAACATTCGATAGATAGGTACCGAACATTCGATTGATCGGTACCGCACATTCCATTGATCGGTACCACACATTCGATTGATCGGTACCGAACATTCGATTGATCGGTACCGAACATTCGATTGATCGGTACCGAACATTCGATAGATAGGTACCGAACATTCGATTGATCGGTACCGAATATTCGATTGATCGGTACCGAACATTCGATTGATCGGTAACGAACATTCGATTGATCGGTACCGAACATTTGATTGCTCAGTACCGCACATTCGATTGATCGGTATCGCACATTCGATACATCGATACGGTACATTCGATTGATCGGTACCGCACATTCGATTGATCGGTACCGCACATTCGATTGGTCGGTACCGCACATTCGATAGATAGGTACCGAACATTCGATTGATCGGTACCGAACATTGGATTGATCGGCACCGAACATTTGAATGTTCGGTATCGCACATTCGATTGATCGGTACCGAACATTCGATAGATAGGTACCGAACATTCGATTGATCGGTACCGAACATTCGATTGATCGGTACCGAACATTGGATTGATCATCACCGAACATTCGATTGTTCGGTAACGAACATTCGATTGATCGGTACCGCACATTCGATTGATCGGTACCGCACATTCGATTAATCGGTACCGAACATTCGAACGATCGGTAACACACATTCGATTGATCGGTACCGCATATTCGATTGATCGGTACCGCACATTCGATTGATCGGTACCGCACATTCGATAGATAGGAACCGAACATTCGATGATCGGTACCGAACATTCGATTGATCGGTACCGAACATTGGATTGATCAGCACCGAACATTCGATTGTTCGGTACCGAAAATTCGATTGATCGGTACCGCACATTCGATTGATCGGTACCGCACATTCGATTAATCGATACCGAACATTCGATTGATCGGTATCGCACATTCGATTGGTCGGTACCGCAAATTCGATTGATCGGTATCGCACATTCGATTGATCGGTACCCCACATTCGATTGATCGGTACCGAACATTCGATAGATAGGTACCGAACATTCGATTGATCGGTACCGAATATTCGATTGATCGGTACCGAACATTCGATTGATCGGTAACGAACATTCGATTGATCGGTACCGAACATTTGATTGATCAGTACCGCACATTCGATTGATCGGTATCGCACATTCGATACATCGATACCCTACATTCGATTGATCGGTACCGCACATTCGATTGATCGGTACCGCACATTCGATTGGTCGGTACCGCACATTCGATAGATAGGTACCGAACATTCGATTGATCGGTGCCGAACATTGGATTGATCGGCACCGAACATTCGAATGTTCGGTATCGCACATTCGATTGGTCGGTACCGAACATTCGATAGATAGGTACCGAACATTCGATTGATCGGTACCGAACATTCGATTGATCGGTACCGAACATTGGATTGATCAGCACCGAACATTCGATTGTTCGGTACCGAACATTCGATTGATCGGTACCGCACATTCGATTGATCGGTACCGCACATTCGATTAATCGGTACCGAACATTCGAACGATCGGTAGCGAACATTCGATTGTTCGGTACCGAACATTCGATTGATCGGTACCGAACATTCGATTGATCGGTACCGAACATTCGATTGATAGGTACCGAACATTCGATTGATCGGTACCGAATATTCGATTGATCGGTACCGAACATTCGATTGATCGGTAACGAACATTCGATTGATCGGTACCGAACATTTGATTGATCAGTACCGCACATTCGATTGATCGGTATCGCACATTCGATACATCGATACGGTACATTCGATTGATCGGTACCGCACATTCGATTGATCGGTACCGCACTTTCGATTGATCGGTACCGCACATTCGATAGATAGGTACCGAACATTCGATTGATCGGTACCGAACTTTGGATTGATCGGTACCGAACATTCGATTGATCGGTACCGAACATTGGATTGATCGGCACCGAACATTCGATTGTTCGGTACCGAACATTCGATTGATCGGTACCGCACATTCGATTGATCGGTACCTCACATCCGATTGATCGGTACCGAAAATTCGATTGGTCGGTATTGCACATTCGATTGTTCGGTACCGCACATTCGATAGAGAGGTACCGCACATTCCATTGATCGGTACCGAACATTCGATTTGTCGGTACCGCACATTCGATTGATTGGCATCGCACATTCGATTGATCGGTACCGAATATTCGATTGATTGGTACCGAACATTCGATAGATAGGTACCGAACATTCGATTGATCGGTACAGAACATTCGATTGATCGGTACCGCACATTCGATTGATCGGTAAAGAACATTCGATTGATCGGTACCGCACATTCGATTGATCGGTACCGCACATTCGATTGATCGGTACCGAACATTCGATTGATCGGCACCGAACATTCGAATGTTCGGTATCGCACATTCGATTGATCGGTACCGAACATTCGATAGATCGGTACCGAACATTCGATTGATCGGTACCGAACATTCGATTGATCGGTACCGAACATTGGATTGATCGGCACCGAACATTCGATTGTTCGGTACCGAACATTCGATTGATCGGTACCGCACATTCGATTGATCGGTACCGCACATTCGATTAATCGGTACCGAACATTCGAACGATCGGTAACGCACATTCGATTGATCGGTACCGCATATTCGATTGATCGGTACCGCACATTCGATTGATCGGTACCGAACATTCGATAGATAGGTACCGAACATTCGATTGATCGGTACCGAACATTCGATTGATCGGTACCTAACATTGGATTGATCAGCACCGAACATTGGATTGTTCGGTACCGAACATTCGATTGATCGGTACCGCACATTCGATTGGTCGGTACCGCAAATTCGATTGATCGGTATCGCACATTCGATTGATCGGTACCCCACATTCGATTGATCGGTACCGAACATTCCATTGATCGATACCTCACATCCGATTGATCGGTACCGAAAATTCGATTGGTCGGTATCGCACATTCGATTGTTCGGTACCGCACATTCGATAGATAGGTACCGAACATTCGATTGATCGGTACCGAACATTCGATTGATCGGTACCGAACATTCGATAGATAGGTACCGAACATTCGATTGATCGGTACCGAATATTCGATTGATCGATACCTCACATCCGATTGATCGGTACCGAAAATTCGATTGGTCGGTATCGCACATTCGATTGTTCGGTACCGCACATTCGATAGATAGGTACCGAACATTCGATTGATCGGTACCGAACATTCGATTGATCGGTACCGCACATTCCATTGATCGGTACCTCACATTCGATTGATCGGTACCGAACATTCGATTGATCGGTACCGAACATTCGATTGATCGGTACCGAACATTCGATAGATAGGTACCGAACATTCGATTGATCGGTACCGAATATTCGATTGATCGGTACCGAACATTCGATTGATCGGTAACGAACATTCGATTGATCGGTACCGAACATTTGATTGCTCAGGACCGCACATTCGATTGATCGGTATCGCACATTCGATACATCGATACGGTACATTCGATTGATCGGTACCGCACATTCGATTGATCGGTACCGCACATTCGATTGGTCGGTACCGCACATTCGATAGATAGGTACCGAACATTCGATTGATCGGTACCGAACATTGGATTGATCGGCACCGAACATTCGAATGTTCGGTATCGCACATTCGATTGATCGGTACCGAACATTCGATAGATAGGTACCGAACATTGGATTGATCATCACCGAACATTCGATTGTTCGGTAACGAACATTCGATTGATCGGTACCGCACATTCGATTGATCGGTACCGCACATTCGATTAATCGGTACCGAACATTCGAACGATCGGTAACACACATTCGATTGATCGGTACCGCATATTCGATTGATCGGTACCGCACATTCGATTGATCGGTACCGCACATTCGATAGATAGGAACCGAATATTCGATGATCGGTACCGAACATTCGATTGATCGGTACCGAACATTGGATTGATCAGCACCGAACATTCGATTGTTCGGTACCGAAAATTCGATTGATCGGTACCGCACATTCGATTGATCGGTACCGCACATTCGATTGATCGATACCGAACATTCGATTGATCGGTATCGCACATTCGATTGGTCGGTACCGCAAATTCGATTGATCGGTATCGCACATTCGATTGATCGGTACCCCACATTCGATTGATCGGTACCGAACATTCGATAGATAGGTACCGAACATTCGATTGATCGGTACCGAATATTCGATTGATCGGTACCGAACATTCGATTGATCGGTAACGAACATTCGATTGATCGGTTCCGAACATTTGATTGATCAGTACCGCACATTCGATTGATCGGTATCGCACATTCGATACATCGATACCCTACATTCGATTGATCGGTACCGCACATTCGATTGATCGGTACCGCACATTCGATTGGTCGGTACCGCACATTCGATAGATAGGTACCGAACATTCGATTGATCGGTACCGAACATTGGATTGATCGGCACCGAACATTCGAATGTTCGGTATCGCACATTCGATTGATAGGTACCGAACATTCGATAGATAGGTACCGAACATTCGATTGATCGGTACCGAACATTCGATTGATCGGTACCGAACATTCGATTGATCAGCACCGAACATTCGATTGTTCGGTACCGAACATTCGATTGATCGGTACCGCACATTCGATTGATCGGTACCGCACATTCGATTAATCGGTACCGAACATTCGAACGATCGGTAACACACATTCGATTGATCGGTACCGCATATTCGATTGATCGGTACCGCACATTCGATTGATCGGTACCGCACATTCGATAGATAGGAACCGAACATTCGATTGATCGGTACCGAACATTCGATTAATCGGTACCGAACATTGGATTGATCAGCACCGAACATTCGATTGTTCGGTACCGAACATTCGATTGATCGGTACCGCACATTCGATTGATCGATAGCGAACATTCGATTGATCGGTATCGCACATTCGATTGATCGGTACCGCACATTCGATTGGTCGGTACCGCAAATTCGATTGATCGGTATCGCACATTCGATTGATCGGTACCCCACATTCGATTGATCGGTACCGAAAATTCGATTGGTCGGTATTGCACATACGATTGTTCGGTACCGCACATTCGATAGATAGGTACCGAACATTCGATTGATCGGTACCTCACATTCGATTGATCGGTACCGCACATTCCATTGATCGGTACCTCACATTCGATTGATCGGTACCGAACATTCGATTTGTCGGTACCGCACATTCGATTGATCGGTATCGCACATTGGATTGATCGGTACCGAATATTCGATTGATCGGTACCGAACATTCGATAGATATGTAATGAACATTCGATTGATCGGTACCGAACATTCGATTGATCGGTAACGAACATTCGATTGATCGGTAACGAACATTCGATTGATCGGTAAAGAACATTCGATTGATCGGTACCGCACATTCCATTGATCGGTAACGCACATTCGATTGATCGGTAGCGAACATTCGATTGATCGGTAGCGAACATTCGATTGTTCGGTAGCGAACATTCGATTGATCGGTACCGAACATTCGATTGATCGGTACCGAACATTCGATAGATAGGTACCGAACATTCGATTGATCGGTATCGAACATACGATTGATCGGTAACGCACATTCGATTGATCGGTAACGAACATTCTATTGATCGCTACCGAACATTCGATTGATCGGTACCGCACATTCCATTGATCGGTACCGAACATTCGATTGATCGGTAACATACATTCGATTGATCGGTACCGCACATTCGATTGATCGGTACCCCACATTCGATTAATCGGTACCGAACATTCGATTGATACGTATCGCATATTCGATTGATCGATACCGAACATTCGATTGATACGTATCGCACATTCGATTGATCGATACCGAACATTCGATTGATCGGTATCGCACATTCGATTGATCGGTACCGCACATTCGATTGGTCGGTACCGCAAATTCGATTTATCGGTATCGCACATTCGATTGATCGGTACCGCACATTCGATTGGTCGGTACCGCACATTCGATAGATAGGTACCGAACATTCGATTGATCGGTACCGAACATTGGATTGATCGGCACCGAACATTCGAATGTTCGGTATCGCACATTCGATTGATCGGTACCGAACATTCGATAGATAGGTACCGAACATTCGATTGATCGGTACCGAACATTCGATTGATCGGTACCGAACATTGGATTGATCAGCACCGAACATTCGATTGTTCGGTACCGAACATTCGATTGATCGGTACCGCACATTCGATTGATCGGTACCGCACATTCGATTAATCGGTACCGAACATTCGAACGATCGGTAACACACATTCGATTGATCGGTACCGCATATTCGATTGATCGGTACCGCACATTCGATTGATCGGTACCGCACATTCGATAGATAGGAACCGAACATTCGATTGATCGGTACCGAACATTCGATTAATCGGTACCGAACATTGGATTGATCAGCACCGAACATTCGATTGTTCGGTACCGAACATTCGATTGATCGGTACCGCACATTCGATTGATCGATAGCGAACATTCCATTGATCGGTATCGCACATTCGATTGATCGGTACCGCACATTCGATTGGTCGGTACCGCAAATTCGATTGATCGGTATCGCACATTCGATTGATCGGTACCCCACATTCGATTGATCGGTACCGAAAATTCGATTGGTCGGTATTGCACATTCGATTGTTCGGTACCGCCGTTCGATAGATAGGTACCGAACATTCGATTGATCGGTACCTCACATTCGATTGATCGGTACCGCACATTCCATTGATCGGTACCTCACATTCGATTGATCGGTACCGAACATTCGATTTGTCGGTACCGCACATTCGATTGATCGGTATCGCACATTGGATTGATCGGTACCGAATATTCGATTGATCGGTACCGAACATTCGATAGATATGTAATGAACATTCGATTGATCGGTACCGAACATTCGATTGATCGGTAACGAACATTCGATTGATCGGTAACGAACATTGGATTGATCGGTAAAGAACATTCGATTGATCGGTACCGCACATTCCATTGATCGGTAACGCACATTCGATTGATCGGTAGCGAACATTCGATTGATCGGTAGCGAACATTCGATTGTTCGGTACCGAACATTCGATTGATCGGTACCGAACATTCGATTGATCGGTACCGAACATTCGATAGATAGGTACCGAACATTCGATTGATCGGTATCGAACATACGATTGATCGGTAACGCACATTCGATTGATCGGTAACGAACATTCTATTGATCGGTACCGAACATTCGATTGATACGTATCGCATATTCGATTGATCGATACCGAACATTCGATTGATACGTATCGCACATTCGATTGATCGATACCGAACATTCGATTGATCGGTATCGCACATTCGATTGATCGGTACCGCACATTCGATTGGTCGGTACCGCAAATTCGATTTATCGGTATCGCACATTCGATTGATCGGTACCGCACATTCGATTGATCGGTACCGAACATTCGATTGATCGATACCTCACATTCGATTGATCGGTACCGAAAATTCGATTGGTCGGTATCGCACATTCGATTGTTCGGTACCGAACATTCGATTGATCGGTAACGCACATTCGATAGATAGGTACCGAACATTCGATTGATCGGTACCGAACATTCGATTGATCGGTACCGCACATTCCATTGATCGGTACCTCACATTCGATTGATCGGTACCGAACATTCGATTTGTCGGTACCGCACATTCGATTGATCGGTATCGCACATTCGATTGATCGGTACCGAATATTCGATTGATCGGTACCGAACATTCGATAGATAGGTACCGAACATTCGATTGATCGGTACCGAACATTCGATTGATCGGTAACGCCCATTCGATTGATCGGTAACGAACATTCGATTGATCGGTAAAGAACATTCGATTGATCGCTACCGCACATTCCATTGATAGGTACCGAACATTCGATTGGTCGGTACCGTACATTCGATTGATCGGTATCGCACATTCGATTAATCGGTACCGAACATTCGATTGATCGGTACCGAACATTCGATTGATCGGTACCGCACATTCCATTGATCGGTATAGAACATTCGAATGATCGGTAACGCACATTCGATTGATCGGTACCGAACATTCGATAGATAGGTACCGAACATTCGATTGATCGGTACCGAACATTCGATTGATCGGTACCGAACATTGGATTGATCAGCACCGAACATTCGATTGTTCGGTACCGAACATTCGATTGATCGGTACCGCACATTCGATTGATCGGTACCGCACATTCGATTAATCGGTACCGAACATTCGAACGATCGGTAACACACATTCGATTGATCGGTACCGCATATTCGATTGATCGGTACCGCACATTCGATTGATCGGTACCGCACATTCGATAGATAGGAACCGAACATTCGATTGATCGGTACCGAACATTCGATTGATCGGTACCGAACAGTGGATTGATCAGCACCGAACATTCGATTGTTCGGTACCGAACATTCGATTGATCGGTACCGAAAATTCGATTGATCGGTATTGCACATTCGATTGATCGGTACCGAACAGTGGATTGATCAGCACCGAACATTCGATTGTTCGGTACCGAACATTCGATTGATCGGTACCGAACATTCGATTGATCGGTACCGAACAGTGGATTGATCAGCACCGAACATTCGATTGTTCGGTACCGAACATTCGATTGATCGGTACCTCACATTCGATTGATCGGTACCGCACATTCCATTGATCGGTACCTCACATTCGATTGATCGGTACCGAACATTCGATTGATCAGTACCGCACATTCCATTGATCGGTATAGAACATTCGATTGATCGGTAACGCACATTCGATTGATCGGTACCGCACATTCGATTGATCGGTACCGCACATTCGATTGATCGGTACCGCACATTCGATTGATCGGTAACGCACATTCGATTGATCGGTACCGCACATTCGATTGATCGGTACCGCACATTCGATTGGTCGGTAACGAACATTCGATTGATCGGTACCGAACATTCGATTGATCGGTATAGAACATTCGAATGATCGGTAACGCACATTCGATTGATCGGTACCGCACATTCGATTGATCGGTACCGCACATTCGATTGATCGGTACCGCACATTCGATTGATCGGTACCCCACATTCGATTGATCGGTACCGAAAATTCGATTGGTCGGTATTGCACATTCGATTGTTCGGTACCGCACATTCGATAGATAGGTACCGAACATTCGATTGATCGGTACCTCACATTCGATTGATCGGTACCGCACATTCCATTGATCGGTACCTCACATTCGATTGATCGGTACCGAACATTCGATTTGTCGGTACCGCACATTCGATTGATCGGTATCGCACATTGGATTGATCGGTACCGAATATTCGATTGATCGGTACCGAACATTCGATATATATGTAATGAACATTCGATTGATCGGTACCGAACATTCGATTGATCGGTAACGAACATTCGATTGATCGGTAACGAACATTCGATTGATCGGTAAAGAACATTCGATTGATCGGTACCGCACATTCCATTGATCGGTAACGCACATTCGATTGATCGGTAGCGAACATTCGATTGATCGGTAGCGAACATTCGATTGTTCGGTACCGAACATTCGATTGATCGGTACCGAACATTCGATTGATCGGTACCGAACATTCGATAGATAGGTACCGAACATTCGATTGATCGGTATCGAACATACGATTGATCGGTAACGCACATTCGATTGATCGGTAACGAACATTCTATTCATCGGTACCGAACATTCGATTGATCGGTACCGCACATTCCATTGATCGGTACCGAACATTCGATTGATCGGTAACATACATTCGATTGATCGGTACCGCACATTCGATTGATCGGTACCCCACATTCGATTAATCGGTACCGAACATTCGATTGATACGTATCGCATATTCGATTGATCGATACCGAACATTCGATTGATACGTATCGCACATTCGATTGATCGATACCGAACATTCGATTGATCGGTATCGCACATTCGATTGATCGGTACCGCACATTCGATTGGTCGGTACCGCAAATTCGATTTATCGGTATCGCACATTCGATTGATCGGTACCGCACATTCGATTGATCGGTACCGAACATTCGATTGATCGATACCTCACATTCGATTGATCGGTACCGAAAATTCGATTGGTCGGTATCGCACATTCGATTGTTCGGTACCGAACATTCGATTGATCGGTAACGCACATTCGATAGATAGGTACCGAACATTCGATTGATCGGTACCGAACATTCGATTGATCGGTACCGCACATTCCATTGATCGGTACCTCACATTCGATTGATCGGTACCGAATATTCGATTTGTCGGTACCGCACATTCGATTGATCGGTATCGCACATTCGATTGATCGGTACCGAATATTCGATTGATCGGTACCGAACATTCGATAGATAGTTACCGAACATTCGATTGATCGGTACCGAACATTCGATTGATCGGTAACGCCCATTCGATTGATCGGTAACGAACATTCGATTGATCGGTAAAGAACATTCGATTGATCGCTACCGCACATTCCATTGATCGGTACCGAACATTCGATTGGTCGGTACCGTACATTCGATTGATCGGTATCGCACATTCGATTAATCGGTACCGAACATTCGATTGATCGGTACCGAACATTCGATTGATCGGTACCGCACATTCGATTGATCGGTATAGAACATTCGAATGATCGGTAACGCACATTCGATTGATCGGTACCGAACATTCGATAGATAGGTACCGAACATTCGATTGATCGGTACCGAACATTCGATTGATCGGTACCGAACATTGGATTGATCAGCACCGAACATTCGAGTGTTCGGTACCGAACATTCGATTGATCGGTACCGCACATTCGATTGATCGGTACCGCACATTCGATTAATCGGTACCGAACATTCGAACGATCGGTAACACACATTCGATTGATCGGTACCGCATATTCGATTGATCGGTACCGCACATTCGATTGATCGGTACCGCACATTCGATAGATAGGAACCGAACATTCGATTGATCGGTACCGAACATTCGATTGATCGGTACCGAACAGTGGATTGATCAGCACCGAACATTCGATTGTTCGGTACCGAACATTCGATTGATCGGTACCGAAAATTCGATTGATCGGTATTGCACATTCGATTGTTCGGTACCGCACATTCGATAGATAGGTACCGAACATTCGATTGATCGGTACCTCACATTCGATTGATCGGTACCGCACATTCCATTGATCGGTACCTCACATTCGATTGATCGGTACCGAACATTCGATTGATCGGTATAGAACATTCGAATGATCGGTAACGCACATTCGATTGATCGGTACCGCACATTCGATTGATCGGTACCGCACATTCGATTGATCGGTACCGCACATTCGATTAATCGGTAACGCACATTCGATTGATCGGTTCCGCACATTCGATTGATCGGTACCGCACATTCGATTGGTCGTTAACGAACATTCGATTGATCGGTAACGCACATTCGATTGATCGGTAACGAACATTCGATTGATCGGTAAAGAACATTCGATTGATCGGTACCGCACATTCCATTGATCGGTACCGAACATTCGATTGGTCGGTACCGTACATTCGATTGATCGGTATCGCACATTCCATTGATCGGTACCTCACATTCGATTGATCGGTACCGAACATTCGATTGATCGGTACCGAACATTCCATTGATCGATACCGAACATTCGATTGATCGGTAACGCACATTCGATTGATCGGTAACGAACATTCGATTGATCGGTAAAGAACATTCGATTGATCGCTACCGCACATTCCATTGATCGGTACCGAACATTCGATTGGTCGGTACCGTACATTCGATTGATCGGTATCGCACATTCGATTAATCGGTACCGAACATTCGATTGATCGGTACCGAACATTCGATTGATCGGTACCGCACATTCGATTGATCGGTATAGAACATTCGAATGATCGGTAACGCACATTCGATTGATCGGTACCGAACATTCGATAGATAGGTACCGAACATTCGATTGATCGGTACCGAACATTCGATTGATCGGTACCGAACATTGGATTGATCAGCACCGAACATTCGAGTGTTCGGTACCGAACATTCGATTGATCGGTACCGCACATTCGATTGATCGGTACCGCACATTCGATTAATCGGTACCGAACATTCGAACGATCGGTAACACACATTCGATTGATCGGTACCGCATATTCGATTGATCGGTACCGCACATTCGATTGATCGGTACCGCACATTCGATAGATAGGAACCGAACATTCGATTGATCGGTACCGAACATTCGATTGATCGGTACCGAACAGTGGATTGATCAGCACCGAACATTCGATTGTTCGGTACCGAACATTCGATTGATCGGTACCGAAAATTCGATTGATCGGTATTGCACATTCGATTGTTCGGTACCGCACATTCGATAGATAGGTACCGAACATTCGATTGATCGGTACCTCACATTCGATTGATCGGTACCGCACATTCCATTGATCGGTACCTCACATTCGATTGATCGGTACCGAACATTCGATTGATCGGTATAGAACATTCGAATGATCGGTAACGCACATTCGATTGATCGGTACCGCACATTCGATTGATCGGTACCGCACATTCGATTGATCGGTACCGCACATTCGATTAATCGGTAACGCACATTCGATTGATCGGTTCCGCACATTCGATTGATCGGTACCGCACATTCGATTGGTCGTTAACGAACATTCGATTGATCGGTAACGCACATTCGATTGATCGGTAACGAACATTCGATTGATCGGTAAAGAACATTCGATTGATCGGTACCGCACATTCCATTGATCGGTACCGAACATTCGATTGGTCGGTACCGTACATTCGATTGATCGGTATCGCACATTCCATTGATCGGTACCTCACATTCGATTGATCGGTACCGAACATTCGATTGATCGGTACCGAACATTCCATTGATCGATACCGAACATTCGATTGATCGGTAACGCACATTCGATTGATCGGTAACGAACATTCGATTGATCGGTAAAGAACATTCGATTGATCGCTACCGCACATTCCATTGATCGGTACCGAACATTCGATTGGTCGGTACCGTACATTCGATTGATCGGTATCGCACATTCGATTAATCGGTACCGAACATTCGATTGATCGGTACCGAACATTCGATTGATCGGTACCGCACATTCCATTGATCGGTATAGAACATTCGAATGATCGGTAACGCACATTCGATTGATCGGTACCGAACATTCGATAGATAGGTACCGAACATTCGATTGATCGGTACCGAACATTCGATTGATCGGTACCGAACATTGGATTGATCAGCACCGAACATTCGATTGTTCGGTACCGAACATTTGATCGATCGGTACCGCACATTCGATTGATCGGTACCGCACATTCGATTAATCGGTACCGAACATTCGCACGATCGGTAACACACATTCGATTGATCGGTACCGCATATTCGATTGATCGGTACCGCACATTCGATTGATCGGTACCGCACATTCGATAGATAGGAACCGAACATTCGATTGATCGGTACCGAACATTCGATTGATCGGTACCGAACATTGGATTGATCAGCACCGAACATTCGATTGTTCGGTACCGAACATTCGATTGATCGGTACCGCACATTCGATTGATCGGTACCGCACATTCGATTGATCGATAGCGAACATTCGATTGGTCGGTACCGCACATTCGATTGATCGGTACCCCACATTCGATTGATCGGTACCGAACATTCCATTGATCGATACCTCACATCCGATTGATCGGTACCGAAAATTCGATTGATCGGTATTGCACATTCGATTGTTCGGTACCGCACATTCGATAGATAGGTACCGAACATTCGATTGATCGGTACCTCACATTCGATTGATCGGTACCGCACATTCCATTGATCGGTACCCCACATTCGATTGATCGGTACCGAACATTCGATTGATCGGTACCGCACATTCCATTGATCGGTATAGAACATTCGATTGATCGGTAACGCACATTCGATTGATCGGTACCGCACATTCGATTGATCGGTACCGCACATTCGATTGATCGGTACCGCACATTCGATTGATCGGTAACGCACATTCGATTGATCGGTACCGAACATTCGATTGATCGGTACCGCACATTCGATTGGTCGGTAACGAACATTCGATTGATCGGTACCGAACATTCGATTGATCGGTATAGAACATTCGAATGATCGGTAACGCACATTCGATTGATCGGTACCGCACATTCGATTGATCGGTACCGCACATTCGATTGATCGGTACCGCACATTCGATTAATCGGTAACGCACATTGGATTGATCGGTACCGCACATTCGATTGATCGGTACCGCACATTCGATTGGTCGGTAACGAACATTCGATTGATCGGTAACGCACATTCGATTGATCGGTAACGAACATTCGATTGATCGGTAAAGAACATTCGATTGATCGGTACCGCACATTCCATTGATCGGTACCGAACATTCGATTGGTCGGTACCGTACATTCGATTGATCGGTATCGCACATTCCATTGATCGGTACCTCACATTCGATTGATCGGTACCTCACATTCGATTTGTCGGTACCGCACATTCGATTGATCGGTATCGCACATTCGATTGATCGGTACCGAATATTCGATTGATCGGTACCGCACATTCGATTGATCGGTACCGCACATTCGATTAATCGGTACCGAACATTCGATTGGTCGGTAACGCACATTCGATTGATCGGTACCGCACATTCGATTGATCGGTACCGCACGTTCGATAGATAGGTACCGAACATGCGATTGATCGGTACTGCACATTCGATTGATCGGTACCGAACATTCGATTGATCGGTACCGAACATTCGATTTGTCGGTACCGCACATTCGATTGATCGGTATCGCACATTCGATTGATCGGTACCGAATATTCGATTGATCGGTACCGAACATTCGATAGATAGGTACCGAACATTCGATTGATCGGTACCGAACATTCGATAGATCGGTAACGCACATTCGATTGATCGGTAACGAACATTCGATTGATCGGTAAAGAACATTCGATTGATCGGTACCGCACATTCCATTGATCGGTACCGAACATTCGATTGATCGGTACCGTACATTCGATTGATCGGTACCGAACATTCGATTGGTCGGTAACGCACATTCGATTGATCGGTACCGCACATTCGATTGATCGGTACCGCACGTTCGATAGATAGGTACCGAACATGCGATTGATCGGTACCGCACATTCGATTGATCGGTACCGAACATTCGATTGATCGGTACCGAACATTCGATTTGTCGGTACCGCACATTCGATTGATCGGTATCGCACATTCGATTGATCGGTACCGAATATTCGATTGATCGGTACCGAACATTCGATAGATAGGTACCGAACATTCGATTGATCGGTACCGAACATTCGATAGATCGGTAACGCACATTCGATTGATCGGTAACGAACATTCGATTGATCGGTAAAGAACATTCGATTGATCGGTACCGCACATTCCATTGATCGGTACCGAACATTCGATTGATCGGTACCGTACATTCGATTGATCGGTACCGAACATTCGATTGATCGGTACCGAACATTCGATTGATCGGTACCGCACATTCGATTGATCGGTATAGAACATTCCAATGATCGGTAACGCAGATTCGATTAATCGGTACCGCACATTCTATTGATCTGTACCGCACATTCGATTGATCGGTACCGAACATTCGATTGATCGGTACCGAACATTGGATTGATCGGTAACGAACATTCCATTGATCGGTACCGAACATTGGATTGATCAGTACCGCACATTTGATTGATCGGTATCGCACATTCGATACATCGATACGGTACATTCGATTGATCGGTACCGCACATTCGATTGATCGGTACCGCACATTCGATTGGTCGGTACCGCACATTCGATAGATAGGTACCGAACATTCGATTGATCGGTACCGAACTTTGGATTGATCGGTACCGAACATTGGAATGATCGTCACCGAACATTCGAATGTTCGGTATCGCACATTCGATTGATCGGTACCGAACATTCGATAGATAGGTACCGAACATTCGATTGATCGGTACCGAACATTCGATTGATCGGTACCAAACATTGGATTGATCAGCACCGAACATTCGATTGTTCGGTACCGAACATTCGATTGATCGGTACCGCACATTCGATTGATCGGTACCGCACATTCGATTAATCGGTACCGAACATTCGATTGGTCGGTAACGCACATTCGATTGATCGGTACCGCATATTCGATTGATCGGTACCGCACATTCGATTGATCGGTACCGCACGTTCGATAGATAGGTACCGAACATTCGATTGATCGGTACCGCACATTCGATTGATCGGTACCGCACATTCGATTGATCGGTATAGAACATTCGATTGATCGGTAACGCACATTCGATTGATCGGTACCGCACATTCGATTGATCGGTACCGCACATTCGATTGATCGGTACCGCACATTCGATTGATCGGTAACGCACATTCGATTGATCGGTACCGAACATTCGATTGATCGGTACCGCACATTCCATTGATCGGTATAGAACATTCGATTGATCGGTAACGCACATTCGATTGATCGGTACCGCACATTCGATTGATCGGTACCGCACATTCGATTGATCGGTAACGCACATTCGATTGATCGGTACCGAACATTCGATTGATCGGTACCGCACATTCGATTGGTCGGTAACGAACATTCGATTGATCGGTACCGAACATTCGATTGATCGGTATAGAACATTCGAATGATCGGTAACGCACATTCGATTGATCGGTACCGCACATTCGATTGTTCGGTACCGCACATTCGATTGATCGGTACCGCACATTCGATTAATCGGTAACGCACATTGGATTGATCGGTACCGCACATTCGATTGATCGGTACCGCACATTCGATTGGTCGGTAACGAACATTCGATTGATCGGTAACGCACATTCGATTGATCGGTAACGAACATTCGATTGATCGGTAAAGAACATTCGATTGATCGGTACCGCACATTCCATTGATCGGTACCGAACATTCGATTGGTCGGTACCGTACATTGGATTGATCAGCACCGAACATTCGATTGTTCGGTACCGAACATTCGATTGATCGGTACCGCACATTCGATTGATCGGTACCGCACATTCGATTAATCGGTACCGAACATTCGATTGGTCGGTAACGCACATTCGATTGATCGGTACCGCATATTCGATTGATCGGTACCGCACATTCGATTGATCGGTACCGCACGTTCGATAGATAGGTACCGAACATTCGATTGATCGGTACCGCACATTCGATTGATCGGTACCGCACATTCCATTGATCGGTATAGAACATTCGATTGATCGGTAACGCACATTCGATTGATCGGTACCGCACATTCGATTGATCGGTACCGCACATTCGATTGATCGGTACCGCACATTCGATTGATCGGTAACGTACATTCGATTGATCGGTACCGAACATTCGATTGATCGGTACCGCACATTCCATTGATCGGTATAGAACATTCGATTGATCGGTAACGCACATTCGATTGATCGGTACCGCACATTCGATTGATCGGTACCGCACATTCGATTGATCGGTACCGCACATTCGATTGATCGGTAACGCACATTCGATTGATCGGTACCGAACATTCGATTGATCGGTACCGCACATTCGATTGGTCGGTAACGAACATTCGATTGATCGGTACCGAACATTCGATTGATCGGTATAGAACATTCGAATGATCGGTAACGCACATTCGATTGATCGGTACCGCACATTCGATTGATCGGTACCGCACATTCGATTGATCGGTACCGCACATTCGATTAATCGGTAACGCACATTGGATTGATCGGTACCGCAAATTCGATTGATCGGTACCGCACATTCGATTGGTCGGTAACGAACATTCGATTGATCGGTAACGCACATTCGATTGATCGGTAACGAACATTCGATTGATCGGTAAAGAACATTCGATTGGTCGGTACCGCACATTCCATTGATCGGTACCGAACATTCGATTGGTCGGTACCGTACATTGGATTGATCAGCACCGAACATTCGATTGTTCGGTACCGAACATTCGATTGATCGGTACCGCACATTCGATTGATCGGTACCGCACATTCGATTAATCGGTACCGAACATTCGATTGGTCGGTAACGCACATTCGATTGATCGGTACCGCATATTCGATTGATCGGTACCGCACATTCGATTGATCGGTACCGCACGTTCGATAGATAGGTACCGAACATTCGATTGATCGGTACCGCACATTCGATTGATCGGTACCGCACATTCCATTGATCGGTATAGAACATTCGATTGATCGGTAACGCACATTCGATTGATCGGTAACTAACATTCGATTGATCGGTAAAGAACATTCGATTGATCGGTAACGCACATTCGATTGATCGGTAACGAACATTCGATTGATCGGTAAAGAACATTCGATTGATCGGTACCGCACATTCCATTGATCGGTACCGAACATTCGATTGGTCGGTACCGTACATTCGATTGATCGGTATCGCACATTCCATTGATCGGTACCTCACATTCGATTGATCGGTACCGAACATTCGATTTGTCGGTACCGCACATTCGATTGATCGGTATCGCACATTCGATTAATCGGTACCGAACATTCGATTGGTCGGTAACGCACATTCGATTGATCGGTACCGCACATTCGATTGATCGGTACCGCACGTTCGATAGATAGGTACCGAACATGCGATTGATCGGTACTGCACATTCGATTGATCGGTACCTCACATTCGATTGATCGGTACCGAACATTCGATTTGTCGGTACCGCACATTCGATTGATCGGTATCGCACATTCGATTGATCGGTACCGAATATTCGATTGATCGGTACCGAACATTCGATAGATAGGTACCGAACATTCGATTGATCGGTACCGAACATTCGATAGATCGGTAACGCACATTCGATTGATCGGTAACGAACATTCGATTGATCGGTAAAGAACATTCGATTGATCGGTACCGCACATTCCATTGATCGGTACCGAACATTCGATTGATCGGGACCGTACATTCGATTGATCGGTACCGAACATTCGATTGGTCGGTAACGCACATTCGATTGATCGGTACCGCACATTCGATTGATCGGTACCGCACGTTCGATAGATAGGTACCGAACATGCGATTGATCGGTACCGCACATTCGATTGATCGGTACCGAACATTCGATTGATCGGTACCGAACGTTCGATTTGTCGGTACCGCACATTCGATTGATCGGTATCGCACAATCGATTGATCGGTACCGAATATTCGATTGATCGGTACCGAACATTCGATAGATAGGTACCAAACATTCGATTGATCGGTACCGAACATTCGATAGATCGGTAACGCACATTCGATTGATCGGTAACGAACATTCGATTGATCGGTAAAGAACATTCGATTGATCGGTACCGCACATTCCATTGATCGGTACCGAACATTCGATTGATCGGTACCGTACATTCGATTGATCGGTACCGAACATTCGATTGATCGGTACCGAACATTCGATTGATCGGTACCGCACATTCCATTGATCGGTATAGAACATTCCAATGATCGGTAACGCACATTCGATTGATCGGTACCGCACATTCGAATGATCGGTACCGAACATTCGATTGGTCGGTACCGAACATTCGATTAATCGGTACCGCACATTCTATTGATCTGTACCGCACATTCGATTGATCGGTACCGAACATTCGATTGATCGGTACCGAACATTGGATTGATCGGTAACGAACATTCCATTGATCGGTACCGAACATTGGATTGATCAGTACCGCACATTCGATTGATCGGTATCGCACATTCGATACATCGATACGGTACATTCGATTGATCGGTACCGCACATTCGATTGATCGGTACCGCACATTCGATTGGTCGGTACCGCACATTCGATAGATAGGTACCGAACATTCGATTGATCGGTACCGAACTTTGGATTGATCGGTACCGAACATTGGAATGATCGTCACCGAACATTCGAATGTTCGGTATCGCACATTCGATTGATCGGTACCGAACATTCGATAGATAGGTACCGAACATTCGATTGATCGGTACCGAACATTCGATTGATCGGTACCAAACATTGGATTGATCAGCACCGAACATTCCATTGTTCGGTACCGAACATTCGATTGGTCGGTACCGAACATTCGATTGATCGATACCGAACATTCGATGATCGGTATCGCACATTCGATTGATCGGTACCGCACATTCGATTGATCGGTACCGCACATTCGATTAATCGGTAACGCACATTCGATTGATCGCTACCGCACATTCGATTGATCGGTACCGCACATTCGATTGGTCGGTAACGAACATCGATTGATCGGTAAAGAACATTCGATTTATCGGTACCGAACATTCGATTGATCGGTAAAGAACATTCGATTGATCGGTACCGCACATTCCATTGATCGGTACCGAACATTCGATTGGTCGGTACCGAACATTCGATTAATCGTTACCGCACATTCTATTGATCGGTACCGCACATTCGATTGATCGGTACCGAACATTCGATTGATCGGTACCGAACATTCGATTGATCGGTAACGAACATTCGATTGATCGGTACCGAACATTGGATTGATCAGTACCGCACATTCGATTGATCGGTATCGCACATTCGATACATCGATACGGTACATTCGATTTATCGGTACCGCACATTGGATTGATCAGCACCGAACATTCGATTGTTCGGTACCGAACATTCGATTGATCGGTACCGCATATTCGATTAATCGGTACCGAACATTCGAATGATCGGTAACGCACATTCGATTGATCGGTACCGCATATTCGATTGATCGGTACCGCACATTCGATTGATCGGTACCGCACATTCGATAGATATGTACCGAACATTCGATTGATCGGTACCGAACATTCGATTGATCGGTACCGAACATTGGATTGATCAGCACCGAACATTCGATTGTTCGGTACCGAACATTCGATTGATCGGTACTGCACATTCGATTGATCGGTACCGCACATTCGATTGGTCGGTACCGAACATTCGATTGATCGATACCGAACATTCGATGATCGGTATCGCACATTCGATTGATCGGTACCGCACATTCGATTGGTCGGTACCGCAAATTCGATTGATCGGTATCGCACATTCGATTGATCGGTACCGAACATTCGATTGATCGGTACCGAACATTCGATTGATCGGTACCGCACATTCCATTGATCGGTACCGAACATTCGATTGATCGGTACCGAACATTCGATTTGTCGGTACCGCACATTCGATTGATCGGTATCGCACATTCGATTGATCGGTACCGAATATTCGATTGATCGGTACCGAACATTCGATAGATAGGTACCGAACATTCGATTGATCGGTACCGAACATTCGATTGATCGGTAACGCACATTCGATTGATCGGTAACGAACATTCGATTGATCGGTAAAGAACATTCGATTGATCGCTACCGAACATTCCATTGATCGGTACCGAACATTCGATTGGTCGGTTCCGTACATTCGATTGATCGGTATCGCACATTCGATTAATCGGTACCGAACATTCGATTGATCGGTAACGCACATTCGATTGATCGGTACCGCACATTCCATTGATCGGTATAGAACATTCGAATGATCGGTAACGCACATTCGATTGATCGGTACCGCACATTCGATTGATCGGTACCGAACATTCGATTGATCGGTACCGCACATTCGATTGGTCGGTACCGCACATTCGATTGATCGGTACCGCACATTCGATTGGTCGGTAACGAACATTCGATTGATCGGTAACGCACATTCGATTGATCGGTAACGAACATTCGATTGATCGGTAAAGAACATTCCATTGATCGGTACCGAACATTCGATTGGTCGGTAAAGAACATTCGATTGATCGGTACCGCACATTCCATTGATCGGTACCGAACATTCGATTGGTCGGTACCGTACATTCGATTGATCGGTATCGCACATTCGATTAATCGGTACCGAACATTTGATTCAACGGTACCGAACATTCGATTGATCGGTACCGCACATTCCATTGATCGGTATAGAACATTCCAATGATCGGTAATGCACATTCGATTGATCGGTACCGAACATTCGATTGATCGGTACCGCACATTCGATAGATAGGTACCGAACATTCGATTGATCGGTACCGAACATTCGATTGATCGGTACCGCACATTCCATTGATCGGTACCGAACATTCGATTGATCGGTACCGAACATTCGATTTGTCGGTACCGCACATTCGATTGATCGGTATCGCACATTCGATTGATCGGTACCGAATATTCGATTGATCGGTACCGAACATTCGATAGATAGGTACCGAACATTCGATTGATCGGTACCGAACATTCGATTGATCGGTAACGCACATTCGATTGATCGGTAACGAACATTCGATTGATCGGTAAAGAACATTCGATTGATCGCTACCGAACATTCCATTGATCGGTACCGAACATTCGATTGGTCGGTTCCGTACATTCGATTGATCGGTATCGCACATTCGATTAATCGGTACCGAACATTCGATTGATCGGTAACGCACATTCGATTGATCGGTACCGCACATTCCATTGATCGGTATAGAACATTCGAATGATCGGTAACGCACATTCGATTGATCGGTACCGCACATTCGATTGATCGGTACCGAACATTCGATTGATCGGTACCGCACATTCGATTGGTCGGTACCGCACATTCGATTGATCGGTACCGCACATTCGATTGGTCGGTAACGAACATTCGATTGATCGGTAACGCACATTCGATTGATCGGTAACGAACATTCGATTGATCGGTAAAGAACATTCCATTGATCGGTACCGAACATTCGATTGGTCGGTAAAGAACATTCGATTGATCGGTACCGCACATTCCATTGATCGGTACCGAACATTCGATTGGTCGGTACCGTACATTCGATTGATCGGTATCGCACATTCGATTAATCGGTACCGAACATTTGATTCAACGGTACCGAACATTCGATTGATCGGTACCGCACATTCCATTGATCGGTATAGAACATTCCAATGATCGGTAATGCACATTCGATTGATCGGTACCGCACATTCGATTGGTCGGTAACGAACATTCGATTGATCGGTACCGCACATTCGATTGATCGGTACCGAACATTCGATTGATCGGTACCGAACATTCGATTGATCGGTACCGCACATTCCATTGATCGGTATAGAACATTCGAATGATCGGTAACGCACATTCGATTGATCGGTACCGCACATTCGATTGATCGGTACCGCACATTCGATTGATCGGTACCGCACATTCGACTAATCGGTAACGCACATTCGATTGATCGGTACCGCACATTCGATTAATCGTTACCGCACATTCTATTGATCGGTACCGCACATTCGATTGATCGGTAACGAACATTGGATTGATCGGTACCGAACATTGGATTGATCAGTACCGCACATTCGATTGATCGGTATCGCACATTCGATACATCGATACGGTACATTCGATTTATCGGTACCGCACATTCGATTGATCGGTACCGAACATTCGATTGAT
Source organism: Apostichopus japonicus (assembly GCF_037975245.1). NCBI lineage: Eukaryota > Metazoa > Echinodermata > Holothuroidea > Aspidochirotida > Stichopodidae > Apostichopus > Apostichopus japonicus. The sequence goes on along the minus strand of NC_092578.1, from coordinate 11,245,205 downwards.
CGGTACCGAACATTGGATTGATCGGCACCGAACATTCGAATGTTCGGTATCGCACATTCGATTGATCGGTACCGAACATTCGATAGATAGGTACCGAACATTCGATTGATCGGTACCGAACATTCGATTTATCGGTACCGCACATTGGATTGATCAGCACCGAACATTCGATTGTTCGGTACCGAACATTCGATTGATCGGTACCGCATATTCGATTAATCGGTACCGAACATTCGAATGATCGGTAACGCACATTCGATTGATCGGTACCGCATATTCGATTGATCGGTACCGCATATTCGATTGATCGGTACCGCATATTCGATAGATATGTACCGAACATTCGATTGATCGGTACCGAACATTCGATTGATCGGTACCGAACATTGGATTGATCAGCACCGAACATTCGATTGTTCGGTACCAAACATTCGATTGATCGGTACTGCACATTCGATTGATCGGTACCGCACATTCGATTGATCGGTACCGCACATTCGACTAATCGGTAACGCACATTCGATTGATCGGTACCGCACATTCGATTAATCGTTACCGCACATTCTATTGATCGGTACCGCACATTCGATTGATCGGTAACGAACATTGGATTGATCGGTACCGAACATTGGATTGATCAGTACCGCACATTCGATTGATCGGTATCGCACATTCGATACATCGATACGGTACATTCGATTGATCGGTACCGCACATTCGATTGATCGGTACCGAACATTCGATTGATCGGTACCGAACATTGGATTGATCGGCACCGAACATTCGAATGTTCGGTATCGCACATTCGATTGATCGGTACCGAACATTCGATAGATAGGTACCGAACATTCGATTGATCGGTACCGAACATTCGATTTATCGGTACCGCACATTGGATTGATCAGCACCGAACATTCGATTGTTCGGTACCGAACATTCGATTGATCGGTACCGCATATTCGATTAATCGGTACCGAACATTCGAATGATCGGTAACGCACATTCGATTGATCGGTACCGCATATTCGATTGATCGGTACCGCACATTCGATTGATCGGTACCGCACATTCGATAGATATGTACCGAACATTCGATTGATCGGTACCGAACATTCGATTGATCGGTACCGAACATTGGATTGATCAGCACCGAACATTCGATTGTTCGGTACCGAACATTCGATTGATCGGTACTGCACATTCGATTGATCGGTACCGCACATTCGATTGGTCGGTACCGAACATTCGATTGATCGATACCGAACATTCGATGATCGGTATCGCACATTCGATTGATCGGTACGGCACATTCGATTGGTCGGTACCGCAAATTCGATTGATCGGTATCGCACATTCGATTGATCGGTACCGCACATTCGATTGATCGGTACCGAACATTCCATTGATCGATACCTCACATTCGATTGATCGGTACCGAAAATTCGATTGGTCGGTATCGCACATTCGATTGTTCGGTACCGAACATTCGATTGATCGGTACCGCACATTCGATTGATAGGTACCGAACATTCGATTGATCGGTACCGAACATTCGATTGATCGGTACCCCACATTCCATTGATCGGTACCGAACATTCGATTGATCGGTACCGAACATTCGATTTGTCGGTACCGCACATTCGATTGATCGGTACCGAACATTCGATTGATCGGTACCGAACATTCGATTTGTCGGTACCGCACATTCGATTGATCGGTACCGAATATTCGATTGATCGGTACCGAACATTCGATAGATACGTACCGAACATTCGATTGATCGGTACCGAACATTCGATTGATCGGTAACGCACATTCGATTGATCGGTAACGAACATTCGATTGATCGGTAAAGAACATTCGATTGATCGCTACCGCACATTAAATTGATCGGTACCGAACATTCGATTGGTCGGTTCCGTACATTCGATTGATCGGTATCGCACATTCGATTAATCGGTACCGAACATTCGATTGATCGGTACCGAACATTCGATTGATCGGTACCGCACATTCCATTGATCGGTACCGCACATTCCATTGATCGGTACCGCCCATTCGATTGATCGGTAACGCACATTCGATTGATCGGTACAGCACATTCGATTGATCGGTACCGCACATAAGATTGGTCGGTAACGAACATTCGATTGATCGGTACCGAACATTCGATTGATCGGTATAGAACATTCGAATGATCGGTATAGAACATTCGAATGATCGGTAACGCACATTCGATTGATCGGTACCGCACATTCGATTGATCGGTACCGCACATTCGATTGATCGGTACCGCACATTCGATTCATCGGTAACGCACATTCGATTGATCGGTACCGCACATTCGATTGATCGGTACCGCACATTCGATTGGTCGGTAACGAACATTCGATTGATCGGTAACGCACATTCGATTGATCGGTAACGAACATTCGATTGATCGGTAAAGAACATTCGATTGATCGGTACCGCACATTCCATTGATCGGTACCGAACATTCGATTGGTCGGTAAAGAACATTCGATTGATCGGTACCGAACATTCCATTGATCGGTACCGAACATTCGATTGGTCGGTACCGTACATTCGATTGATCGGTATCGCACATTCGATTAATCGGTACCGAACATTCGATTGATCGGTACCGAACATTCGATTGATCGGTACCGCACATTCCATTGATCGGTATAGAACATTCCAATGATCGGTAACGCACATTCCATTGATCGGTATAGAACATTCGATTGATCGGTACCGCACATTCGATTGGTCGGTACCGAACATTCGATTAATCGGTACCGCACATTCTATTGATCTGTACCGCACATTCGATTGATCGGTACCGAACATTCTATTGATCGGTACCGAACATTCGATTGATCGGTAACGAACATTCCATTGATCGGTACCGAACATTGGATTGATCAGTACCGCACATTCGATTGATCGGTATCGCACATTCGATACATCGATACGGTACATTCGATTGATCGGTACCGCACATTCGATTGATCGGTACCGCACATTCGATTGGTCGGTACCGCACATTCGATAGATAGGTACCGAACATTCGATTGATCGGTACCGAACATTGGATTGGTCGGTACCGTACATTCGATTGATCGGTATCGCACATTCGATTAATCGGTACCGAACATTTGATTCAACGGTACCGAACATTCGATTGATCGGTACCGCACATTCCATTGATCGGTATAGAACATTCCAATGATCGGTAATGCACATTCGATTGATCGGTACCGCACATTCGATTGGTCGGTAACGAACATTCGATTGATCGGTACCGCACATTCGATTGATCGGTACCGAACATTCGATTGATCGGTACCGAACATTCGATTGATCGGTACCGCACATTCCATTGATCGGTATAGAACATTCGAATGATCGGTAACGCACATTCGATTGATCGGTACCGCACATTCGATTGATCGGTACCGCACATTCGATTGATCGGTACCGCACATTCGACTAATCGGTAACGCACATTCGATTGATCGGTACCGCACATTCGATTAATCGTTACCGCACATTCTATTGATCGGTACCGCACATTCGATTGATCGGTAACGAACATTGGATTGATCGGTACCGAACATTGGATTGATCAGTACCGCACATTCGATTGATCGGTATCGCACATTCGATACATCGATACGGTACATTCGATTGATCGGTACCGCACATTCGATTGATCGGTACCGAACATTCGATTGATCGGTACCGAACATTGGATTGATCGGCACCGAACATTCGAATGTTCGGTATCGCACATTCGATTGATCGGTACCGAACATTCGATAGATAGGTACCGAACATTCGATTGATCGGTACCGAACATTCGATTTATCGGTACCGCACATTGGATTGATCAGCACCGAACATTCGATTGTTCGGTACCGAACATTCGATTGATCGGTACCGCATATTCGATTAATCGGTACCGAACATTCGAATGATCGGTAACGCACATTCGATTGATCGGTACCGCATATTCGATTGATCGGTACCGCATATTCGATTGATCGGTACCGCACATTCGATAGATATGTACCGAACATTCGATTGATCGGTACCGAACATTCGATTGATCGGTACCGAACATTGGATTGATCAGCACCGAACATTCGATTGTTCGGTACCAAACATTCGATTGATCGGTACTGCACATTCGATTGATCGGTACCGCACATTCGATTGATCGGTACCGCACATTCGACTAATCGGTAACGCACATTCGATTGATCGGTACCGCACATTCGATTAATCGTTACCGCACATTCTATTGATCGGTACCGCACATTCGATTGATCGGTAACGAACATTGGATTGATCGGTACCGAACATTGGATTGATCAGTACCGCACATTCGATTGATCGGTATCGCACATTCGATACATCGATACGGTACATTCGATTGATCGGTACCGCACATTCGATTGATCGGTACCGAACATTCGATTGATCGGTACCGAACATTGGATTGATCGGCACCGAACATTCGAATGTTCGGTATCGCACATTCGATTGATCGGTACCGAACATTCGATAGATAGGTACCGAACATTCGATTGATCGGTACCGAACATTCGATTTATCGGTACCGCACATTGGATTGATCAGCACCGAACATTCGATTGTTCGGTACCGAACATTCGATTGATCGGTACCGCATATTCGATTAATCGGTACCGAACATTCGAATGATCGGTAACGCACATTCGATTGATCGGTACCGCATATTCGATTGATCGGTACCGCACATTCGATTGATCGGTACCGCACATTCGATAGATATGTACCGAACATTCGATTGATCGGTACCGAACATTCGATTGATCGGTACCGAACATTGGATTGATCAGCACCGAACATTCGATTGTTCGGTACCGAACATTCGATTGATCGGTACTGCACATTCGATTGATCGGTACCGCACATTCGATTGGTCGGTACCGAACATTCGATTGATCGATACCGAACATTCGATGATCGGTATCGCACATTCGATTGATCGGTACGGCACATTCGATTGGTCGGTACCGCAAATTCGATTGATCGGTATCGCACATTCGATTGATCGGTACCGCACATTCGATTGATCGGTACCGAACATTCCATTGATCGATACCTCACATTCGATTGATCGGTACCGAAAATTCGATTGGTCGGTATCGCACATTCGATTGTTCGGTACCGAACATTCGATTGATCGGTACCGCACATTCGATTGATAGGTACCGAACATTCGATTGATCGGTACCGAACATTCGATTGATCGGTACCCCACATTCCATTGATCGGTACCGAACATTCGATTGATCGGTACCGAACATTCGATTTGTCGGTACCGCACATTCGATTGATCGGTACCGAACATTCGATTGATCGGTACCGAACATTCGATTTGTCGGTACCGCACATTCGATTGATCGGTACCGAATATTCGATTGATCGGTACCGAACATTCGATAGATACGTACCGAACATTCGATTGATCGGTACCGAACATTCGATTGATCGGTAACGCACATTCGATTGATCGGTAACGAACATTCGATTGATCGGTAAAGAACATTCGATTGATCGCTACCGCACATTAAATTGATCGGTACCGAACATTCGATTGGTCGGTTCCGTACATTCGATTGATCGGTATCGCACATTCGATTAATCGGTACCGAACATTCGATTGATCGGTACCGAACATTCGATTGATCGGTACCGCACATTCCATTGATCGGTACCGCACATTCCATTGATCGGTACCGCCCATTCGATTGATCGGTAACGCACATTCGATTGATCGGTACAGCACATTCGATTGATCGGTACCGCACATTCGATTGGTCGGTAACGAACATTCGATTGATCGGTACCGAACATTCGATTGATCGGTATAGAACATTCGAATGATCGGTATAGAACATTCGAATGATCGGTAACGCACATTCGATTGATCGGTACCGCACATTCGATTGATCGGTACCGCACATTCGATTGATCGGTACCGCACATTCGATTCATCGGTAACGCACATTCGATTGATCGGTACCGCACATTCGATTGATCGGTACCGCACATTCGATTGGTCGGTAACGAACATTCGATTGATCGGTACCGCACATTCCATTGATCGGTAACGAACATTCGATTGATCGGTAAAGAACATTCGATTGATCGGTACCGCACATTCCATTGATCGGTACCGAACATTCGATTGGTCGGTAAAGAACATTCGATTGATCGGTACCGAACATTCCATTGATCGGTACCGAACATTCGATTGGTCGGTACCGTACATTCGATTGATCGGTATCGCACATTCGATTAATCGGTACCGAACATTCGATTGATCGGTACCGAACATTCGATTGATCGGTACCGCACATTCCATTGATCGGTATAGAACATTCCAATGATCGGTAACGCACATTCCATTGATCGGTATAGAACATTCGATTGATCGGTACCGCACATTCGATTGGTCGGTACCGAACATTCGATTAATCGGTACCGCACATTCTATTGATCTGTACCGCACATTCGATTGATCGGTACCGAACATTCTATTGATCGGTACCGAACATTCGATTGATCGGTAACGAACATTCCATTGATCGGTACCGAACATTGGATTGATCAGTACCGCACATTCGATTGATCGGTATCGCACATTCGATACATCGATACGGTACATTCGATTGATCGGTACCGCACATTCGATTGATCGGTACCGCACATTCGATTGGTCGGTACCGCACATTCGATAGATAGTTACCGAACATTCGATTGATCGGTACCGAACATTGGATTGATCGGTACCGAACATTGGATTGATCGTCACCGAACATTCGAATGTTCGGTATCGCACATTCGATTGATCGGTACCGAACATTCGATAGATAGGTACCGAACATTCGATTGATCGGTACCGAACATTCGATTGATCGGTACCAAACATTGGATTGATCAGCACCGAACATTCGATTGTTCGGTACCGAACATTCGATTGATCGGTACCGCACATTCGATTGATCGGTACCGCACATTCGATTAATCGGTACCGAACATTCGATTGGTCGGTACCGAACATTCGATTGATCGGTACCGCACATTCCATTGATCGGTACCTCACATTCGATTGATCCGTACCGAACATTCGATTTGTCGGTACCGCACATTCGATTGGTCGGTATCGCACATTCGATTGATCGGTAACGAACATTCGATTGATCGGGAAAGCACATTCGTTTGATCGGTACCGCACATTCCATTGATCAGTACCGAACATTCGATTGGTCGGTACCGTACATTCGATTGATCGGTATCGCACATTCGATTAATCGGTACCGAACATTCGATTGATCGGTACCGAACATTCGATTGATCGGTACCGCACATTCCATTGATCGGTATAGAACATTCGAATGATCGGTAACGCACATTCGATAGATAGGTACCGAACATTCGATTGATCGGTACCGAACATTCGATTGATCGGTACCGAACATTGGATTGATCAGCACCGAACATTCGATTGTTCGGTAACGCACATTCGATTGATCGGTACCGCATGTTCGATTGATCGGTACCGCACATTCGATTGGTCGGTAACGAACATCGATTGATCGGTAAAGAACATTCGATTGATCGGTACCGAACATTCGATTGATCGGTAAAGAACATTCGATTGATCGGAACCGCACATTCCATTGATCGGTATAGAACATTCGATTGATCGGTAAAGAACATTCGATTGATCGGTACCGCACATTCCATTGATCGGTACCGAACTATCGATTGATCGGTACCGCACATTCCATTGATCGGTACCGAACATTCGATTAATCGTTACCGCACATTCTATTGATCGGTACCGCACATTCGATTGATCGGTACCGAACATTCGATTGATCGGTACCGAACATTCGATTGATCGGTAACGAACATTCGATTGTTCGGTACCGAACATTGGATTGATCGGTACCGCACATTCGATTGATCGGTACCGCACATTCGATTGATCGATAGCGAACATTCGATTGGTCGGTACCGCACATTCGATTGATCGGTACCCCACATTCGATTGATCGGTACCGAACATTCCATTGATCGATACCTCACATCCGATTGATCGGTACCGAAATTTCGATTGATCGGTATTGCACATTCGATTGTTCGGTACCGCACATTCGATAGATAGGTACCGAACATTCGATTGATCGGTACCTCACATTCGATTGATCGGTACCGCACATTCCATTGATCGGTACCCCACATTCGATTAATCGGTACCGAACATTCGATTGATCGGTACCGCACATTCCATTGATCGGTATAGAACATTCGATTGATCGGTAACGCACATTCGAGTGATCGGTACCGCACATTCGATTGATCGGTACCGCACATTCGATTGATCGGTACCGCACATTCGATTGATCGGTAACGCACATTCGATTGATCGGTACCGCACATTCGATTGATCGGTACCGCACATTCGATTGGTCGGTAACGAACATTCGATTGATCGGTACCGAACATTCGATTGATCGGTATAGAACATTCGAATGATCGGTAACGCACATTCGATTGATCGGTACCGCACATTCGATTGATCGGTACCGCACATTCGATTGATCGGTACAGCACATTCGATTAATCGGTAACGCACATTGGATTGATCGGTACCGCACATTCGATTGATCGGTACCGCACATTCGATTGGTCGGTAACGAACATTCGATTGATCGGTAACGCACATTCGATTGATCGGTAACGAACATTCGATTGATCGGTAAAGAACATTCGATTGATCGGTACCGCACATTCCATTGATCGGTACCGAACATTCGATTGGTCGGTACCGTACATTCGATTGATCGGTATCGCACATTCCATTGATCGGTACCTCACATTCGATTGATCGGTACCGAACATTCGATTTGTCGGTACCGCACATTCGATTGATCGGTATCGCACATTCGATTGATCGGTACCGAATATTCGATTGATCGGTACCGCACATTCGATTGATCGGTACCGAACATGCGATTGATCGGTACCGCACATTCGATTGATCGGTACCGAACATTCGATTGATCGGTACCGCACATTCGATTTGTCGGTACCGCACGTTCGATAGATAGGTATCGCACATTCGATTGATCGGTACCGAATATTCGATTGATCGGTACCGAACATTCGATAGATAGGTACCGAACATTCGATTGATCGGTACCGAACATTCGATAGATCGGTAACGCACATTCGATTGATCGGTAACGAACATTCGATTGATCGGTAAAGAACATTCGATTGATCGGTACCGCACATTCCATTGATCGGTACCGAACATTCGATTGATCGGTACCGTACATTCGATTGATCGGTACCGCACATTCGATTGGTCTGTACCGCACATTCGATTGATCGGTACCGAACATTCGATTGATCGGTACCGCACATTCGATTGGTCGGTAACGAACATTCGATTGATCGGTAACGCACATTCGATTGATCGGTAACGAACATTCGATTGATCGGTAAAGAACATTCGATTGATCGGTACCGCACATTCCATTGATCGGTACCGAACATTCGATTGGTCGGTACCGTACATTCGATTGATCGGTATCGCACATTCCATTGATCGGTACCTCACATTCGATTGATCGGTACCGAACATTCGATTTGTCGGTACCGCACATTCGATTGATCGGTATCGCACATTCGATTGATCGGTACCGAATATTCGATTGATCGGTACCGCACATTCGATTGATCGGTACCGAACATGCGATTGATCGGTACCGCACATTCGATTGATCGGTACCGAACATTCGATTGATCGGTACCGCACATTCGATTTGTCGGTACCGCACGTTCGATAGATAGGTATCGCACATTCGATTGATCGGTACCGAATATTCGATTGATCGGTACCGAACATTCGATAGATAGGTACCGAACATTCGATTGATCGGTACCGAACATTCGATAGATCGGTAACGCACATTCGATTGATCGGTAACGAACATTCGATTGATCGGTAAAGAACATTCGATTGATCGGTACCGCACATTCCATTGATCGGTACCGAACATTCGATTGATCGGTACCGTACATTCGATTGATCGGTACCGCACATTCGATTGGTCTGTACCGCACATTCGATTGATCGGTACCGAACATTCGATTGATCGGTACCGAACATTCGATTGATCGGTAACGAACATTCCTATGATCGGTACCGAATATTGGATTGATCAGTACCGCACATTCGATTGATCGGTATCGCACATTCGATACATCGATACGGTACATTCGATTGATCGGTACCGCACATTCGATTGATCGGTACCGCACATTCGATTGGTCGGTACCGCACATTCGATAGATAGGTACCGAACATTCGATTGATCGGTAACGCACATTCGATTGATCGGTAACGAACATTCGATTGATCGGTAAAGAACATTCGATTGATCGGTACCGCACATTCCATTGATCGGTACCGAACATTCGATTGGTCGGTACCGTACATTCGATTGATCGGTATCGCACATTCGATTAATCGGTACCGTACATTCGATTGGTCGATACCGAACATTCGATTAATCGTTACCGCACATTCTATTGATCGGTATAGAACATTCGATTGATCGGTATCGAACATTCGATTGATCGGTACCGAACATTCGATTGATCGGTAACGAACATTCGATTGATCGGTACCGAACATTGGATTGATCAGTACCGCACATTCGATTGATCGGTATCGCACATTCGATACATCGAGACGGTACATTCGATTGATCGGTACCGCACATTCGATTGATCGGTACCGTACATTCGATTGGTCGGTACCGCACATTCGATAGATAGGTACCGAACATTCGATTGATCGGTACCGAACATTCGATTGATCGGTACCGAACATTCGATTGATCGGTACCGAACATTGGATTGATCAGTACCGCACATTCGATTGATCGGTATCGCACATTCGATACATCGATACGGTACATTCGATTGATCAGTACCGCACATTCGATTAATCGGTACCACACATTCGATTGGTCGGTAACGCACATTCGATTGATCGGTACCGCATATTCGATTGATCGGTACCGAACATTCGATTGATCGGTACCGCACATTCGATAGATAGGTACCGAACATTCGATTGATCGGTACCGCACATTCCATTGATCGGTACCTCACATTCGATTGATCGGTACCGAACATTCGATTTGTCGGTACCGCACATTCGATTGATCGGTATCGCACATTCGATTGATCGCTACCGAATATTCGATTGATCAGTACCGCACATTCGATTGGTCGGTAACGAACATTCGATTGATCGGTAAAGAACATTCGATTGATCGGTACCGAAAATTCGATTGGTCGGTAACGCACATTCGATTGATCGGTACCGCACATTCGATTGATCGGTACCGCACGTTCGATAGATAGGTACCGAACATGCGATTGATCGGTACCGCACATTCGATTGATCGGTACCGAACATTCGATTGATCGGTACCGAACATTCGATTTGTCGGTACCGCACATTCGATTGATCGGTATCGCACATTCGATTGATCGGTACCGAATATTCGATTGATCGGTACCGAACATTCGATAGATAGGTACCGAACATTCGATTGATCGGTACCGAACATTCGATAGATCGGTGACGCACATTCGATTGATCGGTAACGAACATTCGATTGATCGGTAAAGAACATTCGATTGATCGGTACCGCACATTCCATTGATCGGTACCGAACATTCGATTGATCGGTACCGTACATTCGATTGATCGGTATCGCACATACGATTAATCGGTACCGAACATTCGATTGATCGGTACCGAACATTCGATTGATCGGTACCGCACATTCGATTGATCGGTATAGAACTTTCCAATGATCGGTAACGCACATTCGATTGATCGGTACCGCACATTCGAATGATCGGTACCGCACATTCGATTGGTCGGTACCGAACATTCGATTAATCGGTACCGCACATTCTATTGATCTGTACCGCACATTCGATTGATCGGTACCGAACATTCGATTGATCGGTACCGAACATTCGATTGATCGGTAACGAACATTCCACTGATCGGTACCGAACATTGGATTGATCAGTACCGCACATTCGATTGATCGGTACCGCATGTTCGATTGATCGGTACCGCACATTCGATTGGTCGGTAACGAACATCGATTGATCGGTAAAGAACATTCGATTGATCGGTACCGAACATTCGATTGATCGGTAAAGAACATTCGATTGATCGGAACCGCACATTCCATTGATCGGTATAGAACATTCGATTGATCGGTAAAGAACATTCGATTGATCGGTACCGCACATTCCATTGATCGGTACCGAACTATCGATTGATCGGTACCGCACATTCCATTGATCGGTACCGAACATTCGATTAATCGTTACCGCACATTCTATTGATCGGTACCGCACATTCGATTGATCGGTACCGAACATTCGATTGATCGGTACCGAACATTCGATTGATCGGTAACGAACATTCGATTGTTCGGTACCGAACATTGGATTGATCGGTACCGCACATTCGATTGATCGGTACCGCACATTCGATTGATCGATAGCGAACATTCGATTGGTCGGTACCGCACATTCGATTGATCGGTACCCCACATTCGATTGATCGGTACCGAACATTCCATTGATCGATACCTCACATCCGATTGATCGGTACCGAAAATTCGATTGATCGGTATTGCACATTCGATTGTTCGGTACCGCACATTCGATAGATAGGTACCGAACATTCGATTGATCGGTACCTCACATTCGATTGATCGGTACCGCACATTCCATTGATCGGTACCCCACATTCGATTAATCGGTACCGAACATTCGATTGATCGGTACCGCACATTCCATTGATCGGTATAGAACATTCGATTGATCGGTAACGCACATTCGAGAGATCGGTACCGCACATTCGATTGATCGGTACCGCACATTCGATTGATCGGTACCGCACATTCGATTGATCGGTAACGCACATTCGATTGATCGGTACCGCACATTCGATTGATCGGTACCGCACATTCGATTGGTCGGTAACGAACATTCGATTGATCGGTACCGAACATTCGATTGATCGGTATAGAACATTCGAATGATCGGTAACGCACATTCGATTGATCGGTACCGCACATTCGATTGATCGGTACCGCACATTCGATTGATCGGTACAGCACATTCGATTGATCGGTAACGCACATTGGATTGATCGGTACCGCACATTCGATTGATCGGTACCGCACATTCGATTGGTCGGTAACGAACATTCGATTGATCGGTAACGCACATTCGATTGATCGGTAACGAACATTCGATTGATCGGTAAAGAACATTCGATTGATCGGTACCGCACATTCCATTGATCGGTACCGAACATTCGATTGGTCGGTACCGTACATTCGATTGATCGGTATCGCACATTCCATTGATCGGTACCTCACATTCGATTGATCGGTACCGAACATTCGATTTGTCGGTACCGCACATTCGATTGATCGGTATCGCACATTCGATTGATCGGTACCGAACATGCGATTGATCGGTACCGCACATTCGATTGATCGGTACCGAACATTCGATTGATCGGTACCGCACATTCGATTGATCGGTACCGAACATTCGATTGATCGGTACCGCACATTCGATTTGTCGGTACCGCACGTTCGATAGATAGGTATCGCACATTCGATTGATCGGTACCGAATATTCGATTGATCGGTACCGAACATTCGATAGATAGGTACCGAACATTCGATTGATCGGTACCGAACATTCGATTGATCGGTACCGAACATTCGATAGATCGGTAACGCACATTCGATTGATCGGTAACGAACATTCGATTGATCGGTAAAGAACATTCGATTGATCGGTACCGCACATTCCATTGATCGGTACCGAACATTCGATTGATCGGTACCGTACATTCGATTGATCGGTATCGCACATTCGATTAATCGGTACCGAACATTCGATTGATCGGTACCGAACATTCGATTGATCGGTACCGCACATTCGATTGATCGGTATAGAACATTCCAATGATCGGTAACGCACATTCGATTGATCGGTACCGCACATTCGAATGATCGGTACCGCACATTCGATTGGTCGGTACCGAACATTCGATTAATCGGTACCGCACATTCTATTGATCTGTACCGCACATTCGATTGATCGGTACCGAACATTCGATTGATCGGTACCGAACATTCGATTGATCGGTAACGAACATTCCTATGATCGGTACCGAATATTGGATTGATCAGTACCGCACATTCGATTGATCGGTATCGCACATTCGATACATCGATACGGTACATTCGATTGATCGGTACCGCACATTCGATTGATCGGTACCGCACATTCGATTGGTCGGTACCGCACATTCGATAGATAGGTACCGAACATTCGATTGATCGGTAACGCACATTCGATTGATCGGTAACGAACATTCGATTGATCGGTAAAGAACATTCGATTGATCGGTACCGCACATTCCATTGATCGGTACCGAACATTCGATTGGTCGGTACCGTACATTCGATTGATCGGTATCGCACATTCGATTAATCGGTACCGTACATTCGATTGGTCGATACCGAACATTCGATTAATCGTTACCGCACATTCTATTGATCGGTATAGAACATTCGATTGATCGGTATCGAACATTCGATTGATCGGTACCGAACATTCGATTGATCGGTAACGAACATTCGATTGATCGGTACCGAACATTGGATTGATCAGTACCGCACATTCGATTGATCGGTATCGCACATTCGATACATCGAGACGGTACATTCGATTGATCGGTACCGCACATTCGATTGATCGGTACCGCACATTCGATTGGTCGGTACCGCACATTCGATAGATAGGTACCGAACATTCGATTGATCGGTACCGAACATTCGATTGATCGGTACCGAACATTCGATTGATCGGTACCGAACATTGGATTGATCAGTACCGCACATTCGATTGATCGGTATCGCACATTCGATACATCGATACGGTACATTCGATTGATCAGTACCGCACATTCGATTAATCGGTACCACACATTCGATTGGTCGGTAACGCACATTCGATTGATCGGTACCGCATATTCGATTGATCGGTACCGAACATTCGATTGATCGGTACCGCACATTCGATAGATAGGTACCGAACATTCGATTGATCGGTACCGCACATTCCATTGATCGGTACCTCACATTCGATTGATCGGTACCGAACATTCGATTTGTCGGTACCGCACATTCGATTGATCGGTATCGCACATTCGATTGATCGCTACCGAATATTCGATTGATCAGTACCGCACATTCGATTGGTCGGTAACGAACATTCGATTGATCGGTAAAGAACATTCGATTGATCGGTACCGAACATTCGATTGGTCGGTAACGCACATTCGATTGATCGGTACCGCACATTCGATTGATCGGTACCGCACGTTCGATAGATAGGTACCGAACATGCGATTGATCGGTACCGCACATTCGATTGATCGGTACCGAACATTCGATTGATCGGTACCGAACATTCGATTTGTCGGTACCGCACATTCGATTGATCGGTATCGCACATTCGATTGATCGGTACCGAATATTCGATTGATCGGTACCGAACATTCGATAGATAGGTACCGAACATTCGATTGATCGGTACCGAACATTCGATAGATCGGTAACGCACATTCGATTGATCGGTAACGAACATTCGATTGATCGGTAAAGAACATTCGATTGATCGGTACCGCACATTCCATTGATCGGTACCGAACATTCGATTGATCGGTACCGTACATTCGATTGATCGGTATCGCACATTCGATTAATCGGTACCGAACATTCGATTGATCGGTACCGAACATTCGATTGATCGGTACCGCACATTCGATTGATCGGTATAGAACTTTCCAATGATCGGTAACGCACATTCGATTGATCGGTACCGCACATTCGAATGATCGGTACCGCACATTCGATTGGTCGGTACCGAACATTCGATTAATCGGTACCGCACATTCTATTGATCTGTACCGCACATTCGATTGATCGGTACCGAACATTCGATTGATCGGTACCGAACATTCGATTGATCGGTAACGAACATTCCATTGATCGGTACCGAACATTGGATTGATCAGTACCGCACATTCGATTGATCGGTATCGCACATTCGATACATCGATACGGTACATTCGATTGATCGGTACCGCACATTCGATTGATCGGTACCGCACATTCGATTGGTCGGTACCGCACATTCGATAGATAGGTACCGAACATTCGATTGATCGGTACCGAACATTCGATTGATCGGTACCAAACATTGGATTGATCAGCACCGAACATTCGATTGTTCGGTACCGAACATTGGATTGATCGGCACCGAACATTCGATTGGTCGGTATCGCACATTCGATTGATCGGTACCGCACATTCCATTGATCAGTACCGAACATTCGATTGGTCGGTACCGTACATTCGATTGATCGGTATCGCACATTCGATTAATCGGTACCGAACATTCGATTGATCGGTATCGCACATTCGATTGATCGGTACCGAACATTCGATAGATAGGTACCGAACATTCGATTGATCGGTACCGAACATTCGATTGATCGGTACCAAACATTGGATTGATCAGCACCGAACATTCGATTGATCGGTACCGAACATTGGATTGATCAGCACCGAACATTTGATTGTTCGGTAACGCACATTCGATTGATCGGTACCGCATGTTCGATTGATCGGTACCGCACATTCGATTGGTCGGTAACGAACATCGATTGATCGGTAAAGAACATTCGATTGATCGGTACCGAACATTCGATTGATCGGTAAAGAACATTCGATTGATCGGAACCGCACATTCCATTGATCGGTATAGAACATTCGATTGATCGGTAAAGAACATTCGATTGATCGGTACCGCACATTCCATTGATCGGTACCGAACTATCGATTGATCGGTACCGCACATTCCATTGATCGGTACCGAACATTCGATTAATCGTTACCGCACATTCTATTGATCGGTACCGCACATTCGATTGATCGGTACCGAACATTCGATTGATCGGTACCGAACATTCGATTGATCGGTAACGAACATTCGATTGTTCGGTACCGAACATTGGATTGATCGGTACCGCACATTCGATTGATCGGTACCGCACATTCGATTGATCGATAGCAAACATTCGATTGGTCGGTACCGCACATTCGATTGATCGGTACCCCACATTCGATTGATCGGTACCGAACATTCCATTGATCGATACCTCACATCCGATTGATAGGTACCGAACATTCGATTGATCGGTACCTCACATTCGATTGATCGGTACCGCACATTCCATTGATCGGTACCCCACATTCGATTAATCGGTACCGAACATTCGATTGATCGGTACCGCACATTCCATTGATCGGTATAGAACATTCGATTGATCGGTAACGCACATTCGAGTGATCGGTACCGCACATTCGATTGATCGGTACCGCACATTCGATTGATCGGTACCGCACATTCGATTGATCGGTAACGCACATTCGATTGATCGGTACCGCACATTCGATTGATCGGTACCGCACATTCGATTGGTCGGTAACGAACATTCGATTGATCGGTACCGAACATTCGATTGATCGTTATAGAACATTCGAATGATCGGTAACGCACATTCGATTGATCGGTACCGCACATTCGATTGATCGGTACCGCACATTCGATTGATCGGTACAGCACATTCGATTAATCGGTAACGCACATTGGATTGATCGGTACCGCACATTCGATTGATCGGTACCGCACATTCGATTGGTCGGTAACGAACATTCGATTGATCGGTAACGCACATTCGATTGATCGGTAACGAACATTCGATTGATCGGTAAAGAACATTCGATTGATCGGTACCGCACATTCCATTGATCGGTACCGAACATTCGATTGGTCGGTACCGTACATTCGATTGATCGGTATCGCACATTCCATTGATCGGTACCTCACATTCGATTGATCGGTACCGAACATTCGATTTGTCGGTATCGCACATTCGATTGATCGGTATCGCACATTCGATTGATCGGTACCGAATATTCGATTGATCGGTACCGCACATTCGATTGATCGGTACCGAACATGCGATTGATCGGTACCGCACATTCGATTGATCGGTACCGAACATTCGATTGATCGGTACCGCACATTCGATTTGTCGGTACCGCACGTTCGATAGATAGGTATCGCACATTCGATTGATCGGTACCGAATATTCGATTGATCGGTACCGAACATTCGATAGATAGGTACCGAACATTCGATTGATCGGTACCTCACATTCGATTGATCGGTACCGCACATTCCATTGATCGGTACCCCACATTCGATTGATCGGTACCGAACATTCGATTGATCGGTACCGCACATTCCATTGATCGGTATAGAACATTCGATTGATCGGTAACGCACATTCGAGTGATCGGTACCGCACATTCGATTGATCGGTACCGCACATTCGATTGATCGGTACCGCACATTCGATTGATCGGTAACGCACATTCGATTGATCGGTACCGCACATTCGATTGATCGGTACCGCACATTCGATTGGTCGGTAACGAACATTCGATTGATCGGTCCCGAACATTCGATTGATCGGTATAGAACATTCGAATGATCGGTAACGCACATTCGATTGATCGGTACCGCACATTCGATTGATCGGTACCGCACATTCGATTGATCGGTACAGCACATTCGATTAATCGGTAACGCACATTGGATTGATCGGTACCGCACATTCGATTGATCGGTACCGCACATTCGATTGGTCGGTAACGAACATTCGATTGATCGGTAACGCACATTCGATTGATCGGTAACGAACATTCGATTGATCGGTAAAGAACATTCGATTGATCGGTACCGCACATTCCATTGATCGGTACCGAACATTCGATTGGTCGGTACCGCACATTCGATTGATCGGTATCGCACATTCCATTGATCGGTACCTCACATTCGATTGATCGGTACCGAACATTCGATTTGTCGGTACCGCACATTCGATTGATCGGTATCGCACATTCGATTGATCGGTACCGAATATTCGATTGATCGGTACCGCACATTCGATTGATCGGTACCGAACATGCGATTGATCGGTACCGCACATTCGATTGATCGGTACCGAACATTCGATTGATCGGTACCGCACATTCGATTTGTCGGTACCGCACGTTCGATAGATAGGTATCGCACATTCGATTGATCGGTACCGAATATTCGATTGATCGGTACCGAACATTCGATAGATAGGTACCGAACATTCGATTGATCGGTACCGAACATTCGATAGATCGGTAACGCACATTCGATTGATCGGTAACGAACATTCGATTGATCGGTAAAGAACATTCGATTGATCGGTACCGCACATTCCATTGATCGGTACCGAACATTCGATTGATCGGTACCGTACATTCGATTGATCGGTATCGCACATTCGATTAATCGGTACCGAACATTCGATTGATCGGTACCGAACATTCGATTGATCGGTACCGCACATTCGATTGATCGGTATAGAACATTCCAATGATCGGTAACGCACATTCGATTGATCGGTACCGCACATTCGAATGATCGGTACCGCACATTCGATTGGTCGGTACCGAACATTCGATTAATCGGTACCGCACATTCTATTGATCTGTACCGCACATTCGATTGATCGGTACCGAACATTCGATTGATCGGTACCGAACATTCGATTGATCGGTAACGAACATTCCTATGATCGGTACCGAATATTGGATTGATCAGTACCGCACATTCGATTGATCGGTATCGCACATTCGATACATCGATACGGTACATTCGATTGATCGGTACCGCACATTCGATTGATCGGTACCGCACATTCGATTGGTCGGTACCGCACATTCGATAGATAGGTACCGAACATTCGATTGATCGGTACCGAACTTTGGATTGATCGGTACCGAACATTGGAATGATCGTCACCGAACATTCGAATGTTCGGTATCGCACATTCGATTGATCGATACCGAACATTCGATAGATAGGTACCGAACATTCGATTGATCGGTACCGAACATTCGATTGATCGGTACCAAACATTGGATTGATCAGCACCGAACATTCGATTGTTCGGTACCGAACATTCGATTGATCGGTACCGCACATTCGATTGATCGGTACCGCACATTCGATTAATCGGTACCGAACATTCGATTGGTCGGTAACGCACATTCGATTGATCGGTACCGCATATTCGATTGATCGGTACCGCACATTCGATTGATCGGTACCGCACGTTCGATAGACAGGTACCGAACATTCGATTGATCGGTACCGCACATTCCATTGATCGGTACCTCACATTCGATTGATCGGTACCGAACATTCGATTTGTCGGTACCGCACATTCGATTGATCGATATCGCACATTCGATTGATCGGTACCGAATATTCGATTGATCGGTACCGAACATTCGATAGATAGGTACCGAACATTCGATTGATCGGTACCGAACATTCGATTGATCGGTAACGCACATTCGATTGATCGGTAACGAACATTCGATTGATCGGTAAAGAACATTCGATTGATCGGTACCGCACATTCCATTGATCGGTACCGAACATTCGATTGGTCGGTACCGTACATTCGATTGATCGGTATCGCACATTCGATTAATCGGTACCGTACATTCGATTGGTCGATACCGAACATTCGATTAATCGTTACCGCACATTCTATTGATCGGTATAGAACATTCGATTGATCGGTATCGAACATTCGATTGATCGGTACCGAACATTCGATTGATCGGTAACGAACATTCGATTGATCGGTACCGAACATTGGATTGATCAGTACCGCACATTCGATTGATCGGTAACGCACATTCGATTGATCGGTAACGAACATTCGATTGATCGGTAAAGAACATTCGATTGATCGGTACCGCACATTCCATTGATCGGTACCGAACATTCGATTGATCGGTACCGTACATTCGATTGATCGGTATCGCACATACGATTAATCGGTACCGAACATTCGATTGATCGGTACCGAACATTCGATTGATCGGTACCGCACATTCGATTGATCGGTATAGAACATTCGAATGATCGGTAACGCACATTCGATTGATCGGTAACGCACATTCGAATGATCGGTACCGCACATTCGATTGGTCGGTACCGAACATTCGATTAATCGGTACCGCACATTCTATTGATCTGTACCGCACATTCGATTGATCGGTACCGAACATTCGATTGATCGGTACCGAACATTCGATTGATCGGTAACGAACATTCCATTGATCGGTACCGAACATTGGATTGATCAGTACCGCACATTCGATTGATCGGTATCAAACATTCGATACATCGATACGGTACATTCGATTGATCGGTACCGCACATTCGATTGATCGGTACCGCACATTCGATTGGTCGGTACCGCACATTCGATAGATAGGTACCGAACATTCGATTGATCGGTACCGAACTTTGGATTGATCGGTACCGAACATTGGAATGATCGTCACCGAACATTCGAATGTTCGGTATCGCACATTCGATTGATCGGTACCGAACATTCGATAGATAGGTACCGAACATTCGATTGATCGGTACCGAACATTCGATTGATCAGTACCAAACATTGGATTGATCGATACCGAACATTCGATTGTTCGGTACCGAACATTCGATTGATCGGTACCGCACATTCGATTGATCGGTACCGCACATTCGATTAATCGGTACCGAACATTCGATTGGTCAGTAACGCACATTCGATTGATCGGTACCGCATATTCGATTGATCGGTACCGCACATTCGATTGATCGGTACCGCACGTTCGATAGATAGGTACCGAACATTCGATTGATCGGTACCGCACATTCCATTGATCGGTACCGAACATTCGATTAATCGGTACCGAACATTCGATTTGTCGGTACCGTACATTCCATTGATCGGTATCGCACATTCGATTGATCGGTACCGAATATTCGATTGATCGGTACCGAACATTCGATAGATAGGTACCGAACATTCGATTGATCGGTACCGAACATTCGATTGATCGGTAACGCACATTCGATTGATCGGTAACGAACATTCGATTGATCGGTAAAGAACATTCGATTGATCGGTACCGCACATTCCATTGATCGGTACCGAACATTCGATTGGTCGGTACCGTACATTCGATTGATCGGTATCGCACATTCGATTGATCGGTACCGAACATTCGATTGATCGGTACCGAACATTCGATTGATCGGTACCACACATTCCATTGATCGGTATAGAACATTCGAATGATCGGTAACGCACATTCGATTGATCGGTACCGCACATTCGATTGATCGGTACCGCACATTCGATTGATCGGTACCGCACATTCGATTAATCGGTATCGCACATTCGATTGATCGCTACCGCACATTCGATTGATCGGTACCGCACATTCGATTGGTCGGTAACGAACATCGATTGATCGGTAAAGAACATTCGATTTATCGGTACCGAACATTCGATTGATCGGTAAAGAACATTCGATTGATCGGTACCGCACATTCCATTGATCGGTACCGAACATTCGATTGGTCGGTACCGTACATTCGATTGGTCGGTACCGAACATTCGATTAATCGTTACCGCACATTCTATTGATCGGTACCGCACATTCGATTGATCGGTACCGAACATTCGATTGATCGGTACCGAACATTCGATTGATCGGTAACGAACATTCGATTGATCGGTACCGAACATTGGATTGATCAGTACCGCACATTCGATTGATCGGTATCGCACATTCGATACATCGATACGGTACATTCGATTGATCGGTACCGCACATTCGATTGATCGGTACCGCACATTCGATTGGTCGGTACCGCACATTCGATAGATAGGTACCGAACATTCGATTGATCGGTACCGAACATTCGATTGATCGGTACCGAACATTCGATTGATCGGTACCGAACATTGGATTGATCAGTACCGCACATTCGATTGATCGGTACCGCACATTCGATACATCGATACGGTACATTCGATTGATCAGTACCGCACATTCGATTAATCGGTACCACACATTCGATTGGTCGGTAACGCACATTCGATTGATCGGTACCGCATATTCGATTGATCGGTACCGAACATTCGATTGATCGGTACCGCACATTCGATAGATAGGTACCGAACATTCGATTGATCGGTACCGCACATTCCATTGATCGGTACCTCACATTCGATTGATCGGTACCGAACATTCGATTTGTCGGTACCGCACATTCGATTGATCGGTATCGCATATTCGATTGATCGCTACCGAATATTCGATTGATCAGTACCGCACATTCGATTGGTCGGTAACGTACATTCGATTGATCGGTAAAGAACATTCGATTGATCGGTACCGAACATTCGATTGATCGGTACCGAACATTCGATTGATCGGTACCGCACATTCCATTGATCGGTATAGAACATTCGAATGATCGGTAACGCACATTCGATTGATCGGTACCGCACATTCGATTGATCGGTACCGCACATTCGATTGATCGGTACCGCACATTCGACTAATCGGTAACGCACATTCGATTGATCGGTACCGCACATTCGATTAATCGTTACCGCACATTCTATTGATCGGTACCGCACATTCGATTGATCGGTAACGAACATTCGATTGATCGGTACCGAACATTGGATTGATCAGTACCGCACATTCGATTGATCGGTATCGCACATTCGATACATCGATACGGTACATTCGATTGATCGGTACCGCACATTCGATTGATCGGTACCGAACATTCGATTGATCGGTACCGAACATTCGATTGATCGGTACCGAACATTCGATTGATCGGTAACGAACATTCGATTGATCGGTACCGAACATTGGATTGATCAGTACCGCACATTCGATTGATCGGTATCGCACATTCGATACATCGATACGGTACATTCGATTGATCGGTACCGCACATTCGATTGATCGGTACCGCACATTCGATTGGTCGGTACCGCACATTCGATAGATAGGTACCGAACATTCGATTGATCGGTACCGAACATTCGATTGATCGGTACCGAACATTCGATTGATCGGTACCGAACATTGGATTGATCAGTACCGCACATTCGATTGATCGGTACCGCACATTCGATACATCGATACGGTACATTCGATTGATCAGTACCGCATATTCGATTAATCGGTACCACACATTCGATTGGTCGGTAACGCACATTCGATTGATCGGTACCGAACATTGGATTGATCAGTACCGCACATTCGATTGATCGGTATCGCACATTCGATACATCGATACGGTACATTCGATTGATCGGTACCGCACATTCGATTGATCGGTACCGAACATTCGATTGATCGGTACCGAACATTGGATTGATCGGCACCGAACATTCGAATTATCGGTACCGCACATTGGATTGATCAGCACCGAACATTCGATTGTTCGGTACCGAACATTCGATTGATCGGTACCGCATATTCGATTAATCGGTACCGAACATTCGAATGATCGGTAACGCACATTCGATTGATCGGTACCGCATATTCGATTGATCGGTACCGCACATTCGATTGATCGGTACCGCACATTCGATAGATATGTACCGAACATTCGATTGATCGGTACCGAACATTCGATTGATCGGTACCGAACATTGGATTGATCAGCACCGAACATTCGATTGTTCGGTACCGAACATTCGATTGATCGGTACTGCACATTCGATTGATCGGTACCGCACATTCGATTGGTCGGTACCGAACATTCGATTGATCGGTATCGCACATTCGATTGATCGGTACCGCACATTCGATTGATCGGTACCGAACATTCCATTGATGGATACCTCACATTCGATTGATCGGTACCGAAAATTCGATTGGTCGGTATCGCACATTCGATTGTTCGGTACAGAACATTCGATTGATCGGTACCGCACATTCGATAGATAGGTACCGAACATTCGATTGATCGGTACCGAACATTCGATTGATCGGTACCGCACATTCCATTGATCGGTACCGCACATTCCATTGATCGGTATAGAACATTCGAATGATCGGTAACGCACATTTGATTGATCGGTACCGCACATTCGATTGATCTGTACCGCACATTCGATTGATCGGTACCGCACATTCGATTGGTCCTTAACGAACATTCGATTGATCGGTACCGAACATTCGATTGATCGGTATAGAACATTCGAATGATCGGTATAGAACATTCGAATGATCGGTAACGCACATTCGATTGATCGGAACCGCACATTCGATTGATCGGTACCGCACATTCGATTGATCGGTACGGCACATTCGATTGATCGGTAACGCACATTCGATTGATCGGTACCGCACATTCGATTGATCGGTACCGCACATTCCATTGATCGGTACCGAACATTCGATTGGTCGGTACCGTACATTCGATTGATCGGTATCGCACATTCTATTAATCGGTACCGAACATTCGATTGATCGGTACCGAACATTCGATTGATCGGTACCGCACATTCCATTGATCGGTATAGAACATTCCAATGATCGGTAACGCACATTCGATTGATCGGTACCGCACATTCGATTGGTCGGTAACGAACATTCGATTGATCGGTAAAGAACATTCGATTGATCGGTAACGAACATTCGATTGATCGGTACCGAACATTCGATTGATCGGTACCGCACATTCCATTGATCGGTATAGAACATTCGAATGATCGGTAACGTACATTCGATTGATCGGTACCGCACATTCGATTGATCGGTACCGCACATTCGATTGATCGGTACCGCACATTCGACTAATCGGTAACGCACATTCGATTGATCGGTACCGCACATTCGATTAATCGTTACCGCACATTCTATTGATCGGTACCGCACATTCGATTGATCGGTAACGAACATTGGATTGATCGGTACCGAACATTGGATTGATCAGTACCGCACATTCGATTGATCGGTATCGCACATTCGATACATCGATACGGTACATTCGATTGATCGGTACCGCACATTCGATTGATCGGTACCGAACATTCGATTGATCGGTACCGAACATTGGATTGATCGGCACCGAACATTCGAATGTTCGGTATCGCACATTCGATTGATCGGTACCGAACATTCGATAGATAGGTACCGAACATTCGATTGATCGGTACCGAACATTCGATTTATCGGTACCGCACATTGGATTGATCAGCACCGAACATTCGATTGTTCGGTACCGAACATTCGATTGATCGGTACCGCATATTCGATTAATCCGTACCGAACATTCGAATGATCGGTAACGCACATTCGATTGATCGGTACCGCATATTCGATTGATCGGTACCGCACATTCGATTGATCGGTACCGCACATTCGATAGATAGGTACCGAACATTCGATTGATCGGTACCGCACATTCCATTGATCGGTACCTCACATTCGATTGATCGGTACCGAACATTCGATTTGTCGGTACCGCACATTCGATTGATCGGTATCGCACATTCGATTGATCGCTACCGAATATTCGATTGATCAGTACCGCACATTCGATTGGTCGGTAACGTACATTCGATTGATCGGTAAAGAACATTCGATTGATCGGTACCGAACATTCGATTGATCGGTACCGAACATTCGATTGATCGGTACCGCACATTCCATTGATCGGTATAGAACATTCGAATGATCGGTAACGCACATTCGATTGATCGGTACCGCACATTCGATTGATCGGTACCGCACATTCGATTGATCGGTACCGCACATTCGACTAATCGGTAACGCACATTCGATTGATCGGTACCGCACATTCGATTAATCGTTACCGCACATTCTATTGATCGGTACCGCATATTCGATTGATCGGTAACGAACATTGGATTGATCGGTACCGAACATTGGATTGATCAGTACCGCACATTCGATTGATCGGTATCGCACATTCGATACATCGATACGGTACATTCGATTGATCGGTACCGCACATTCGATTGATCGGTACCGAACATTCGATTGATCGGTACCGAACATTGGATTGATCGGCACCGAACATTCGAATGTTCGGTATTGCACATTCGATTGATCGGTACCGAACATTCGATAGATAGGTACCGAACATTCGATTGATCGGTACCGAACATTCGATTTATCGGTACCGCACATTGGATTGATCAGCACCGAACATTCGATTGTTCGGTACCGAACATTCGATTGATCGGTACCGAACATTCGATTTGTCGGTACCGCACATTCGATTGATCGGTATCGCACATTCGATTGATCGGTACCGAATATTCGATTGATCGGTACCGAACATTCGATAGATAGGTACCGAACATTCGATTGATCGGTACCGAACATTCGATTGATCGGTAACGCACATTCGATTGATCGGTAACGAACATTCGATTGATCGGTAAAGAACATTCGATTGATCGCTACCGCACATTCCATTGATCGGTACCGAACATTCGATTGGTCGGTTCCGTACATTCGATTGATCGGTATCGCACATTCGATTAATCGGTACCGAACATTCGATTGAACGGTACCGAACATTCGATTGATCGGTACCGCACATTCCATTGATCGGTATAGAACATTCGAATGATCGGTAACGCACATTTGATTGATCGGTACCGCACATTCGATTGATCTGTACCGCACATTCGATTGATCGGTACCGCACATTCGATTGGTCCTTAACGAACATTCGATTGATCGGTACCGAACATTCGATTGATCGGTATAGAACATTCGAATGATCGGTATAGAACATTCGAATGATCGGTAACGCACATTCGATTGATCGGAACCGCACATTCGATTGATCGGTACCGCACATTCGATTGATCGGTACGGCACATTCGATTAATCGGTAACGCACATTCGATTGATCGGTACCGCACATTCGATTGATCGGTACCGCACATTCCATTGATCGGTACCGAACATTCGATTGGTCGGTACCGTACATTCGATTGATCGGTATCGCACATTCTATTAATCGGTACCGAACATTCGATTGATCGGTACCGAACATTCGATTGATCGGTACCGCACATTCCATTGATCGGTATAGAACATTCCAATGATCGGTAACGCACATTCGATTGATCGGTACCGCACATTCGATTGGTCGGTAACGAACATTCGATTGATCGGTAAAGAACATTCGATTGATCGGTAACGAACATTCGATTGATCGGTACCGAACATTCGATTGATCGGTACCGCACATTCCATTGATCGGTATAGAACATTCGAATGATCGGTAACGTACATTCGATTGATCGGTACCGCACATTCGATTGATCGGTACCGCACATTCGATTGATCGGTACCGCACATTCGACTAATCGGTAACGCACATTCGATTGATCGGTACCGCACATTCGATTAATCGTTACCGCACATTCTATTGATCGGTACCGCACATTCGATTGATCGGTAACGAACATTGGATTGATCGGTACCGAACATTGGATTGATCAGTACCGCACATTCGATTGATCGGTATCGCACATTCGATACATCGATACGGTACATTCGATTGATCGGTACCGCACATTCGATTGATCGGTACCGAACATTCGATTGATCGGTACCGAACATTGGATTGATCGGCACCGAACATTCGAATGTTCGGTATCGCACATTCGATTGATCGGTACCGAACATTCGATAGATAGGTACCGAACATTCTATTGATCGGTACCGAACATTCGATTTATCGGTACCGCACATTGGATTGATCAGCACCGAACATTCGATTGTTCGGTACCGAACATTCGATTGATCGGTACCGCATATTCGATTAATCCGTACCGAACATTCGAATGATCGGTAACGCACATTCGATTGATCGGTACCGCATATTCGATTGATCGGTACCGCACATTCGATTGATCGGTACCGCACATTCGATAGATAGGTACCGAACATTCGATTGATCGGTACCGCACATTCCATTGATCGGTACCTCACATTCGATTGATCGGTACCGAACATTCGATTTGTCGGTACCGCACATTCGATTGATCGGTATCGCACATTCGATTGATCGCTACCGAATATTCGATTGATCAGTACCGCACATTCGATTGATCGGTAACGTACATTCGATTGATCGGTAAAGAACATTCGATTGATCGGTACCGAACATTCGATTGATCGGTACCGAACATTCGATTGATCGGTACCGCACATTCCATTGATCGGTATAGAACATTCGAATGATCGGTAACGCACATTCGATTGATCGGTACCGCACATTCGATTGATCGGTACCGCACATTCGATTGATCGGTACCGCACATTCGACTAATCGGTAACGCACATTCGATTGATCGGTACCGCACATTCGATTAATCGTTACCGCACATTCTATTGATCGGTACCGCATATTCGATTGATCGGTAACGAACATTGGATTGATCGGTACCGAACATTGGATTGATCAGTACCGCACATTCGATTGATCGGTATCGCACATTCGATACATCGATACGGTACATTCGATTGATCGGTACCGCACATTCGATTGATCGGTACCGAACATTCGATTGATCGGTACCGAACATTGGATTGATCGGCACCGAACATTCGAATGTTCGGTATCGCACATTCGATTGATCGGTACCGAACATTCGATAGATAGGTACCGAACATTCGATTGATCGGTACCGAACATTCGATTTATCGGTACCGCACATTGGATTGATCAGCACCGAACATTCGATTGTTCGGTACCGAACATTCGATTGATCGGTACCGCATATTCGATTAATCGGTACCGAACATTCGAATGATCGGTAACGCACATTCGATTGATCGGTACCGCATATTCGATTGATCGGTACCGCACATTCGATTGATCGGTACCGCACATTCGATAGATATGTACCGAACATTCGATTGATCGGTACCGAACATTCGATTGATCGGTACCGAACATTGGATTGATCAGCACCGAACATTCGATTGTTCGGTACCGAACATTCGATTGATCGGTACTGCACATTCGATTGATCGGTACCGCACATTCGATTAGTCGGTACCGAACATTCGATTGATCGATACCGAACATTCGATGATCGGTATCGCACATTCGATTGATCGGTACCGCACATTCGATTGGTCGGTACCGCAAATTCGATTGATCGGTATCGCACATTCGATTGATCGGTACCGCACATTCGATTGATCGGTACCGAACATTCCATTGATCGATACCTCACATTCGATTGATCGGTACCGAAAATTCGATTGGTCGGTATCGCACATTCGATTGTTCGGTACAGAACATTCGATTGATCGGTACCGTACATTCGATAGATAGGTACCGAACATTCGATTGATGGGTACCGAACATTCGATTGATCGGTACCGCACATTCCATTGATCGGTACCGAACATTCGATTGATCGGTACCGAACATTCGATTTGTCGGTACCGCACATTCGATTGATCGGTATCGCACATTCGATTGATCGGTACCGAATATTCGATTGATCGGTACCGAACATTCGATAGATAGGTACCGAACATTCGATTGATCGGTACCGAACATTCGATTGATCGGTAACGCACATTCGATTGATCGGTAACGAACATTCGATTGATCGGTAAAGAACATTCGATTGATCGCTACCGCACATTCCATTGATCGGTACCGAACATTCGATTGGTCGGTTCCGTACATTCGATTGATCGGTATCGCACATTCGATTAATCGGTACCGAACATTCGATTGGTCGGTACCGCACATTCGATTGATCGGTACCGCACATTCGATTGGTCGGTAACGAACATTCGATTGATCGGTAACGCACATTCGATTGATCGGTAACGAACATTCGATTGATCGGTAAAGAACATTCGATTGATCGGTACCGCACATTCCATTGATCGGTACCGAACATTCGATTGGTCGGTAAAGAACATTCGATTGATCGGTACCGCACATTCCATTGATCGGTACCGAACATTCGATTGGTCGGTACCGTACATTCGATTGATCGGTATCGCACATTCGATTAATCGGTACCGTACATTCGATAGATAGGTACCGAACATTCGATTGATCGGTACCGAACATTCGATTGATCGGTACCGCACATTCCATTGATCGGTACCGAACATTCGATTGATCGGTACCGAACATTCGATTTGTCGGTACCGCACATTCGATTGATCGGTACCGCACATTCGATTGATCGGTACCGAATATTCGATTGATCGGTACCGAACATTCGATAGATAGGTACCGAACATTCGATTGATCGGTACCGAACATTCGATTGATCGGTAACGCACATTCGATTGATCGGTAACGAACATTCGATTGATCGGTAAAGAACATTCGATTGATCGCTACCGCACATTCCATTGATCGGTACCGAACATTCGATTGGTCGGTTCCGTACATTCGATTGATCGGTATCGCACATTCGATTAATCGGTACCGAACATTCGATTGGTCGGTACCGCACATTCGATTGATCGGTACCGCACATTCGATTGGTCGGTAACGAACATTCGATTGATCGGTCACGCACATTCGATTGATCGGTAACGAACATTCGATTGATCGGTAAAGAACATTCGATTGATCGGTACCGCACATTCCATTGATCGGTACCGAACATTCGATTGGTCGGTAAAGAACATTCGATTGATCGGTACCGCACATTCCATTGATCGGTACCGAACATTCGATTGGTCGGTACCGTACATTCGATTGATCGGTATCGCACATTCGATTAATCGGTACCGAACATTCGATTGATCGGTACCGAACATTCGATTGATCGGTACCGCACATTCCATTGATCGGTATAGAACATTCCAATGATCGGTAACGCACATTCGATTGATCGGTACCGCACATTCGATTGGTCGGTAACGAACATTCGATTGATCGGTAAAGAACATTCGATTGATCGGTAACGCACATTCGATTGATCGGTACCGAACATTCGATTGATCGGTACCGCACATTCCATTGATCGGTATAGAACATTCGAATGATCGGTAACGCACATTCGATTGATCGGTACCGCACATTCGATTGATCGGTACCGCACATTCGATTGATCGGTACCGCACATTCGACTAATCGGTAACGCACATTCGATTGATCGGTACCGCACATTCGATTAATCGTTACCGCACATTCTATTGATCGGTACCGAACATTCGATTGATCGGTAACGAACATTGGATTGATCGGTACCGAACATTGGATTGATCAGTACCGCACATTCGATTGATCGGTATCGCACATTCGATACATCGATACGGTACATTCGATTGATCGGTACCGCACATTCGATTGATCGGTACCGAACATTCGATTGATCGGTACCGAACATTGGATTGATCGGCACCGAACATTCGAATGTTCGGTATCGCACATTCGATTGATCGGTACCGAACATTCGATAGATAGGTACCGAACATTCGATTGATCGGTACCGCACATTCCATTGATCGGTACCTCACATTCGATTGATCGGTACCGAACATTCGATTTGTCGGTACCGCACATTCGATTGATCGGTATCGCACATTCGATTGATCGCTACCGAATATTCGATTGATCAGTACCGCACATTCGATTGGTCGGTAACGTACATTCGATTGATCGGTAAAGAACATTCGATTGATCGGTACCGAACATTCGATTGATCGGTACCGAACATTCGATTGATCGGTACCGCACATTCCATTGATCGGTATAGAACATTCGAATGATCGGTAACGCACATTCGATTGATCGGTACCGAACATTGGATTGATCGGCACCGAACATTCGAATGTTCGGTATCGCACATTCGATTGATCGGTACCGAACATTCGATAGATAGGTACCGAACATTCGATTGATCGGTACCGCACATTCCATTGATCGGTACCTCACATTCGATTGATCGGTACCGAACATTCGATTTGTCGGTACCGCACATTCGATTGATCGGTATCGCACATTCGATTGATCGCTACCGAATATTCGATTGATCAGTACCGCACATTCGATTGGTCGGTAACGTACATTCGATTGATCGGTAAAGAACATTCGATTGATCGGTACCGAACATTCGATTGATCGGTACCGAACATTCGATTGATCGGTACCGCACATTCCATTGATCGGTATAGAACATTCGAATGATCGGTAACGCACATTCGATTGATCGGTACCGCACATTCGATTGATCGGTACCGAACATTCGATTGATCGGTACCGAACATTGGATTGATCGGCACCGAACATTCGAATGTTCGGTATCGCACATTCGATTGATCGGTACCGAACATTCGATAGATAGGTACCGAACATTCGATTGATCGGTACCGAACATTCGATTTATCGGTACCGCACATTGGATTGATCAGCACCGAACATTCGATTGTTCGGTACCGAACATTCGATTGATCGGTACCGCATATTCGATTAATCGGTACCGAACATTCGAATGATCGGTAACGCACATTCGATTGATCGGTACCGCATATTCGATTGATCGGTACCGCACATTCCATTGATCGGTACCGCACATTCGATAGATATGTACCGAACATTCGATTGATCGGTACCGAACATTCGATTGATCGGTACCGAACATTGGATTGATCAGCACCGAACATTCGATTGTTCGGTACCGAACATTCGATTGATCGGTACTGCACATTCGATTGATCGGTACCGCACATTCGATTGGTCGGTACCGAACATTCGATTGATCGATACCGAACATTCGATGATCGGTATCGCACATTCGATTGATCGGTACCGCACATTCGATTGGTCGGTATCGCAAATTCGATTGATCGGTATCGCACATTCGATTGATCGGTACCGCACATTCGATTGATCGGTACCGAACATTCCATTGATCGATACCTCACATTCGATTGATCGGTACCGAAAATTCGATTGGTCGGTATCGCACATTCGATTGTTCGGTACAGAACATTCGATTGATCGGTACCGTACATTCGATAGATAGGTACCGAACATTCGATTGATCGGTACCGAACATTCGATTGATCGGTACCGCACATTCCATTGATCGGTACCGAACATTCGATTGATCGGTACCGAACATTCGATTTGTCGGTACCGCACATTCGATTGATCGGTATCGCACATTCGATTGATCGGTACCGAATATTCGATTGATCGGTACCGAACATTCGATAGATAGGTACCGAACATTCGATTGATCGGTACCGAACATTCGATTGATCGGTAACGCACATTCGATTGATCGGTAACGAACATTCGATTGATCGGTAAAGAACATTCGATTGATCGCTACCGCACATTCCATTGATCGGTACCGAACATTCGATTGGTCGGTTCCGTACATTCGATTGATCGGTATCGCACATTCGATTAATCGGTACCGAACATTCGATTGGTCGGTACCGCACATTCGATTGATCGGTACCGCACATTCGATTGGTCGGTAACGAACATTCGATTGATCGGTAACGCACATTCGATTGATCGGTAACGAACATTCGATTGATCGGTAAAGAACATTCGATTGATCGGTACCGCACATTCCATTGATCGGTACCGAACATTCGATTGGTCGGTAAAGAACATTCGATTGATCGGTACCGCACATTCCATTGATCGGTACCAAACATTCGATTGGTCGGTACCGTACATTCGATTGATCGGTATCGCACATTCGATTAATCGGTACCGAACATTCGATTGATCGGTACCGAACATTCGATTGATCGGTACCGCACATTCCATTGATCGGTATAGAACATTCCAATGATCGGTAACGCACATTCGATTGATCGGTACCGCACATTCGATTGGTCGGTAACGAACATTCGATTGATCGGTAAAGAACATTCGATTGATCGGTACCGAACATTCGATTGATCGGTACCGAACATTCGATTGATCGGTACCGCACATTCCATTGATCGGTATAGAACATTCGAATGATCGGTAACGCACATTCGATTGATCGGTACCGCACATTCGATTGATCGGTACCGCACATTCGATTGATCGGTACCGCACATTCGACTAATCGGTAACGCACATTCGATTGATCGGTACCGCACATTCGATTAATCGTTACCGCACATTCTATTGATCGGTACCGCACATTCGATTGATCGGTAACGAACATTGGATTGATCGGTACCGAACATTGGATTGATCAGTACCGCACATTCGATTGATCGGTATCGCACATTCGATACATCGATACGGTACATTCGATTGATCGGTACCGCACATTCGATTGATCGGTACCGAACATTCGATTGATCGGTACCGAACATTGGATTGATCGGCACCGAACATTCGAATGTTCGGTATCGCACATTCGATTGATCGGTACCGAACATTCGATAGATAGGTACCGAACATTCGATTGATCGGTACCGAACATTCGATTTATCGGTACCGCACATTGGATTGTTCGGTACCGAACATTCGATTGTTCGGTACCGAACATTCGATTGATCGGTACCGCATATTCGATTAATCGGTACCGAACATTCGAATGATCGGTAACGCACATTCGATTGATCGGTACCGCATATTCGATTGATCGGTACCGCACATTCGATTGATCGGTACCGCACATTCGATAGATATGTACCGAACATTCGATTGATCGGTACCGAACATTCGATTGATCGGTACCGAACATTGGATTGATCAGCACCGAACATTCGATTGATCGGTACTGCACATTCGATTGATCGGTACCGCACATTCGATTGGTCGGTACCGAACATTCGATTGATCGATACCGAACATTCGATGATCGGTATCGCACATTCGATTGATCGGTACCGCACATTCGATTGGTCGGTACCGCAAATTCGATTGATCGGTATCGCACATTCGATTGATCGGTACCGAACATTCGATTGATCGGTACCGAACATTCCATTGATCGATACCTCACATTCGATTGATCGGTACCGAAAATTCGATTGGTCGGTATCGCACATTCGATTGTTCGGTACCGAACATTCGATTGATCGGTACCGCACATTCGATTGATAGGTACCGAACATTCGATTGATCAGTACCGAACATTCGATTGATCGGTACCGCACATTCCATTGATCGGTACCGAACATTCGATTGATCGGTACCGAACATTCGATTGATCGGTACCGAACATTCGATTGATCGGTACCGAACATTGGATTGATCGGCACCGAACATTCGAATGTTCGGTATCGCACATTCGATTGATCGGTACCGAACATTCGATAGATAGGTACCGAACATTCGATTGATCGGTACCGCACATTCCATTGATCGGTACCTCACATTCGATTGATCGGTACCGAACATTCGATTTGTCGGTACCGCACATTCGATTGATCGGTATCGCACATTCGATTGATCGCTACCGAATATTCGATTGATCAGTACCGCACATTCGATTGGTCGGTAACGTACATTCGATTGATCGGTAAAGAACATTCGATTGATCGGTACCGAACATTCGATTGATCGGTACCGAACATTCGATTGATCGGTACCGCACATTCCATTGATCGGTATAGAACATTCGAATGATCGGTAACGCACATTCGATTGATCGGTACCGAACATTGGATTGATCGGCACCGAACATTCGAATGTTCGGTATCGCACATTCGATTGATCGGTACCGAACATTCGATAGATAGGTACCGAACATTCGATTGATCGGTACCGCACATTCCATTGATCGGTACCTCACATTCGATTGATCGGTACCGAACATTCGATTTGTCGGTACCGCACATTCGATTGATCGGTATCGCACATTCGATTGATCGCTACCGAATATTCGATTGATCAGTACCGCACATTCGATTGGTCGGTAACGTACATTCGATTGATCGGTAAAGAACATTCGATTGATCGGTACCGAACATTCGATTGATCGGTACCGAACATTCGATTGATCGGTACCGCACATTCCATTGATCGGTATAGAACATTCGAATGATCGGTAACGCACATTCGATTGATCGGTACCGCACATTCGATTGATCGGTACCGAACATTCGATTGATCGGTACCGAACATTGGATTGATCGGCACCGAACATTCGAATGTTCGGTATCGCACATTCGATTGATCGGTACCGAACATTCGATAGATAGGTACCGAACATTCGATTGATCGGTACCGAACATTCGATTTATCGGTACCGCACATTGGATTGATCAGCACCGAACATTCGATTGTTCGGTACCGAACATTCGATTGATCGGTACCGCATATTCGATTAATCGGTACCGAACATTCGAATGATCGGTAACGCACATTCGATTGATCGGTACCGCATATTCGATTGATCGGTACCGCACATTCCATTGATCGGTACCGCACATTCGATAGATATGTACCGAACATTCGATTGATCGGTACCGAACATTCGATTGATCGGTACCGAACATTGGATTGATCAGCACCGAACATTCGATTGTTCGGTACCGAACATTCGATTGATCGGTACTGCACATTCGATTGATCGGTACCGCACATTCGATTGGTCGGTACCGAACATTCGATTGATCGATACCGAACATTCGATGATCGGTATCGCACATTCGATTGATCGGTACCGCACATTCGATTGGTCGGTATCGCAAATTCGATTGATCGGTATCGCACATTCGATTGATCGGTACCGCACATTCGATTGATCGGTACCGAACATTCCATTGATCGATACCTCACATTCGATTGATCGGTACCGAAAATTCGATTGGTCGGTATCGCACATTCGATTGTTCGGTACAGAACATTCGATTGATCGGTACCGTACATTCGATAGATAGGTACCGAACATTCGATTGATCGGTACCGAACATTCGATTGATCGGTACCGCACATTCCATTGATCGGTACCGAACATTCGATTGATCGGTACCGAACATTCGATTTGTCGGTACCGCACATTCGATTGATCGGTATCGCACATTCGATTGATCGGTACCGAATATTCGATTGATCGGTACCGAACATTCGATAGATAGGTACCGAACATTCGATTGATCGGTACCGAACATTCGATTGATCGGTAACGCACATTCGATTGATCGGTAACGAACATTCGATTGATCGGTAAAGAACATTCGATTGATCGCTACCGCACATTCCATTGATCGGTACCGAACATTCGATTGGTCGGTTCCGTACATTCGATTGACCGGTATCGCACATTCGATTAATCGGTACCGAACATTCGATTGGTCGGTACCGCACATTCGATTGATCGGTACCGCACATTCGATTGGTCGGTAACGAACATTCGATTGATCGGTAACGCACATTCGATTGATCGGTAACGAACATTCGATTGATCGGTAAAGAACATTCGATTGATCGGTACCGCACATTCCATTGATCGGTACCGAACATTCGATTGGTCGGTAAAGAACATTCGATTGATCGGTACCGCACATTCCATTGATCGGTACCAAACATTCGATTGGTCGGTACCGTACATTCGATTGATCGGTATCGCACATTCGATTAATCGGTACCGAACATTCGATTGATCGGTACCGAACATTCGATTGATCGGTACCGCACATTCCATTGATCGGTATAGAACATTCCAATGATCGGTAACGCACATTCGATTGATCGGTACCGCACATTCGATTGGTCGGTAACGAACATTCGATTGATCGGTAAAGAACATTCGATTGATCGGTACCGAACATTCGATTGATCGGTACCGAACATTCGATTGATCGGTACCGCACATTCCATTGATCGGTATAGAACATTCGAATGATCGGTAACGCACATTCGATTGATCGGTACCGCACATTCGATTGATCGGTACCGCACATTCGATTGATCGGTACCGCACATTCGACTAATCGGTAACGCACATTCGATTGATCGGTACCGCACATTCGATTAATCGTTACCGCACATTCTATTGATCGGTACCGCACATTCGATTGATCGGTAACGAACATTGGATTGATCGGTACCGAACATTGGATTGATCAGTACCGCACATTCGATTGATCGGTATCGCACATTCGATACATCGATACGGTACATTCGATTGATCGGTACCGCACATTCGATTGATCGGTACCGAACATTCGATTGATCGGTACCGAACATTGGATTGATCGGCACCGAACATTCGAATGTTCGGTATCGCACATTCGATTGATCGGTACCGAACATTCGATAGATAGGTACCGAACATTCGATTGATCGGTACCGAACATTCGATTTATCGGTACCGCACATTGGATTGTTCGGTACCGAACATTCGATTGTTCGGTACCGAACATTCGATTGATCGGTACCGCATATTCGATTAATCGGTACCGAACATTCGAATGATCGGTAACGCACATTCGATTGATCGGTACCGCATATTCGATTGATCGGTACCGCACATTCGATTGATCGGTACCGCACATTCGATAGATATGTACCGAACATTCGATTGATCGGTACCGAACATTCGATTGATCGGTACCGAACATTGGATTGATCAGCACCGAACATTCGATTGTTCGGTACCGAACATTCGATTGATCGGTACTGCACATTCGATTGATCGGTACCGCACATTCGATTGGTCGGTACCGAACATTCGATTGATCGATACCGAACATTCGATGATCGGTATCGCACATTCGATTGATCGGTACCGCACATTCGATTGGTCGGTACCGCAAATTCGATTGATCGGTATCGCACATTCGATTGATCGGTACCGAACATTCGATTGATCGGTACCGAACATTCCATTGATCGATACCTCACATTCGATTGATCGGTACCGAAAATTCGATTGGTCGGTATCGCACATTCGATTGTTCGGTACCGAACATTCGATTGATCGGTACCGCACATTCGATTGATAGGTACCGAACATTCGATTGATCAGTACCGAACATTCGATTGATCGGTACCGCACATTCCATTGATCGGTACCGAACATTCGATTGATCGGTACCGAACATTCGATTTGTCGGTACCGCACATTCGATTGATCGGTATCGCACATTCGATTGATCGGTACCAAATATTCGATTGATCGGTACCGAACATTCGATAGGTAGGTACCGAACATTCGATTGATCGGTACCGAACATTCGATTGATCGGTAACGCACATTCGATTGATCGGTAACGAACATTCGATTGATCGGTAAAGAACATTCGATTGATCGCTACCGCACATTAAATTGATCGGTACCGAACATTCGATTGGTCGGTTCCGTACATTCGATTGATCGGTATCGCACATTCGATTAATCGGTACCGAACATTCGATTGATCGGTACCGAACATTCGATTGATCGGTACCGCACATTCCATTGATCGGTATAGAACATTCCAATGATCGGTAACGCACATTCGATTGATCGGTACCGCACATTCGATTGATCGGTACCGCACATTCGATTGATCGGTACCGCCCATTCGATTGATCGGTAACGCACATTCGATTGATCGGTACAGCACATTCGATTGATCGGTACCGCACATTCGATTGGTCGGTAACGAACATTCGATTGATCGGTACCGAACATTCGATTGATCGGTATAGAACATTCGAATGATCGTAACAATCGATTGATCGGTACCGCACATTCGATTGATCGGTACCGCACATTCGATTGATCGGTACCGCACATTCGATTCATCGGTAACGCACATTCGATTGATCGGTACCGCACATTCGATTGATCGGTACCGCACATTCGATTGGTCGGTAACGAACATTCGATTGATCGGTAACGCACATTCGATTGATCGGTAACGAACATTCGATTGATCGGTAAAGAACATTCGATTGATCGGTACCGCACATTCCATTGATCGGTACCGAACATTCGATTGGTCGGTAAAGAACATTCGATTGATCGGTACCGCACATTCCATTGATCGGTACCGAACATTCGATTGGTCGGTACCGTACATTCGATTGATCGGTATCGCACATTCGATTAATCGGTACCGAACATTCGATTGATCGGTACCGAACATTCGATTGATCGGTACCGCACATTCCATTGATCGGTATAGAACATTCCAATGATCGGTAACGCACATTCGATTGATCGGTACCGCACATTCGATTGATCGGTACCGCACATTCGATTGGTCGGTACCGAACATTCGATTAATCGGTACCGCACATTCTATTGATCTGTACCGCACATTCGATTGATCGGTACCGAACATTCGATTGATCGGTACCGAACATTCGATTGATCGGTAACGAACATTCCATTGATCGGTACCGAACATTGGATTGATCAGTACCGCACATTCGATTGATCGGTATCGCACATTCGATACATCGATACGGTACATTCGATTGATCGGTACCGCACATTCGATTGATCGGTACCGCACATTCGATTGGTCGGTACCGCACATTCGATAGATAGGTACCGAACATTCGATTGATCGGTACCGAACATTGGATTGATCGGTACCGAACATTGGATTGATCGTCACCGAACATTCGAATGTTCGGTATCGCACATTCGATTGATCGGTACCGAACATTCGATAGATAGGTACCGAACATTCGATTGATCGGTACCGAACATTCGATTGATCGGTACCAAACATTGGATTGATCAGCACCGAACATTCGATTGTTCGGTATCGAACATTCGATTGATCGGTACCGCACATTCGATTGATCGGTACCGCACATTCGATTAATCGGTACCGAACATTCGATTGGTCGGTACCGAACATTCGATTGATCGGTACCGCACATTCGATTGATCGGTACCGCACATTCGATTGATCGGTACCGCACGTTCGATAGATAGGTACCGAACATTCGATTGATCGGTACCGCACATTCCATTGATCGGTACCTCACATTCGATTGATCGGTACCGAACATTCGATTTGTCGGTACCGCACATTCGATTGGTCGGTATCGCACATTCGATTGATCGGTAACGAACATTCGATTGATCGGGAAAGAACATTCGTTTGATCGGTACCGCACATTCCATTGATCGGTACCGAACATTCGATTGGTCGGTACCGTACATTCGATTGATCGGTATCGCACATTCGATTAATCGGTACCGAACATTCGATTGATCGGTACCGAACATTCGATTGATCGGTACCGCACATTCCATTGATCGGTATAGAACATTCGAATGATCGGTAACGCACATTCGATAGATAGGTACCGAACATTCGATTGATCGGTACCGAACATTCGATTGATCGGTACCGAACATTCGATTGATCGGTACCGAACATTCGATTTGTCGGTACCGCACATTCGATTGATCGGTATCGCACATTCGATTGATCGGTACCGAATATTCGATTGATCGGTACCGAACATTCGATAGATAGGTACCGAACATTCGATTGATCGGTACCGAACATTCGATTGATCGGTAACGCACATTCGATTGATCGGTAACGAACATTCGATTGATCGGTAAAGAACATTCGATTGATCGCTACCGCACATTCCATTGATCGGTACCGAACATTCGATTGGTCGGTTCCGTACATTCGATTGATCGGTATCGCACATTCGATTAATCGGTACCGAACATTCGATTGGTCGGTACCGCACATTCGATTGATCGGTACCGCACATTCGATTGGTCGGTAACGAACATTCGATTGATCGGTAACGCACATTCGATTGATCGGTAACGAACATTCGATTGATCGGTAAAGAACATTCGATTGATCGGTACCGCACATTCCATTGATCGGTACCGAACATTCGATTGGTCGGTAAAGAACATTCGATTGATCGGTACCGCACATTCCATTGATCGGTACCAAACATTCGATTGGTCGGTACCGTACATTCGATTGATCGGTATCGCACATTCGATTAATCGGTACCGAACATTCGATTGATCGGTACCGAACATTCGATTGATCGGTACCGCACATTCCATTGATCGGTATAGAACATTCCAATGATCGGTAACGCACATTCGATTGATCGGTACCGCACATTCGATTGGTCGGTAACGAACATTCGATTGATCGGTAAAGAACATTCGATTGATCGGTACCGAACATTCGATTGATCGGTACCGAACATTCGATTGATCGGTACCGCACATTCCATTGATCGGTATAGAACATTCGAATGATCGGTAACGCACATTCGATTGATCGGTACCGCACATTCGATTGATCGGTACCGCACATTCGATTGATCGGTACCGCACATTCGACTAATCGGTAACGCACATTCGATTGATCGGTACCGCACATTCGATTAATCGTTACCGCACATTCTATTGATCGGTACCGCACATTCGATTGATCGGTAACGAACATTGGATTGATCGGTACCGAACATTGGATTGATCAGTACCGCACATTCGATTGATCGGTATCGCACATTCGATACATCGATACGGTACATTCGATTGATCGGTACCGCACATTCGATTGATCGGTACCGAACATTCGATTGATCGGTACCGAACATTGGATTGATCGGCACCGAACATTCGAATGTTCGGTATCGCACATTCGATTGATCGGTACCGAACATTCGATAGATAGGTACCGAACATTCGATTGATCGGTACCGAACATTCGATTTATCGGTACCGCACATTGGATTGTTCGGTACCGAACATTCGATTGTTCGGTACCCAACAATCGATTGATCGGTACCGCATATTCGATTAATCGGTACCGAACATTCGAATGATCGGTAACGCACATTCGATTGATCGGTACCGCATATTCGATTGATCGGTACCGCACATTCGATTGATCGGTACCGCACATTCGATAGATATGTACCGAACATTCGATTGATCGGTACCGAACATTCGATTGATCGGTACCGAACATTGGATTGATCAGCACCGAACATTCGATTGTTCGGTACCGAACATTCGATTGATCGGTACTGCACATTCGATTGATCGGTACCGCACATTCGATTGGTCGGTACCGAACATTCGATTGATCGATACCGAACATTCGATGATCGGTATCGCACATTCGATTGATCGGTACCGCACATTCGATTGGTCGGTACCGCAAATTCGATTGATCGGTATCGCACATTCGATTGATCGGTACCGAACATTCGATTGATCGGTACCGAACATTCCATT
Organism: Apostichopus japonicus; assembly: GCF_037975245.1. Lineage (NCBI taxonomy): Eukaryota > Metazoa > Echinodermata > Holothuroidea > Aspidochirotida > Stichopodidae > Apostichopus > Apostichopus japonicus. The sequence goes on along the minus strand of NC_092578.1, from coordinate 11,200,807 downwards.
GATCGATACCTCACATTCGATTGATCGGTACCGAAAATTCGATTGGTCGGTATCGCACATTCGATTGTTCGGTACCGAACATTCGATTGATCGGTACCGCACATTCGATTGATAGGTACCGAACATTCGATTGATCAGTACCGAACATTCGATTGATCGGTACCGCACATTCCATTGATCGGTACCGCACATTCGATTGATCGGTACCGAACATTCGATTTGTCGGTACCGCACATTCGATTGATCGGTATCGCACATTCGATTGATCGGTACCAAATATTCGATTGATCGGTACCGAACATTCGATAGGTAGGTACCGAACATTCGATTGATCGGTACCGAACATTCGATTGATCGGTAACGCACATTCGATTGATCGGTAACGAACATTCGATTGATCGGTAAAGAACATTCGATTGATCGCTACCGCACATTAAATTGATCGGTACCGAACATTCGATTGGTCGGTTCCGTACATTCGATTGATCGGTATCGCACATTCGATTGATCGGTACCGCACATTCGATTGATCGGTACCGCCCATTCGATTGATCGGTAACGCACATTCGATTGATCGGTACAGCACATTCGATTGATCGGTACCGCACATTCGATTGGTCGGTAACGAACATTCGATTGATCGGTACCGAACATTCGATTGATCGGTATAGAACATTCGAATGATCGTAACAATCGATTGATCGGTACCGCACATTCGATTGATCGGTACCGCACATTCGATTGATCGGTACCGCACATTCGATTCATCGGTAACGCACATTCGATTGATCGGTACCGCACATTCGATTGATCGGTACCGCACATTCGATTGGTCGGTAACGAACATTCGATTGATCGGTAACGCACATTCGATTGATCGGTAACGAACATTCGATTGATCGGTAAAGAACATTCGATTGATCGGTACCGCACATTCCATTGATCGGTACCGAACATTCGATTGGTCGGTAAAGAACATTCGATTGATCGGTACCGCACATTCCATTGATCGGTACCGAACATTCGATTGGTCGGTACCGTACATTCGATTGATCGGTATCGCACATTCGATTAATCGGTACCGAACATTCGATTGATCGGTACCGAACATTCGATTGATCGGTACCGCACATTCCATTGATCGGTATAGAACATTCCAATGATCGGTAACGCACATTCGATTGATCGGTACCGCACATTCGATTGATCGGTACCGCACATTCGATTGGTCGGTACCGAACATTCGATTAATCGGTACCGCACATTCTATTGATCTGTACCGCACATTCGATTGATCGGTACCGAACATTCGATTGATCGGTACCGAACATTCGATTGATCGGTAACGAACATTCCATTGATCGGTACCGAACATTGGATTGATCAGTACCGCACATTCGATTGATCGGTATCGCACATTCGATACATCGATACGGTACATTCGATTGATCGGTACCGCACATTCGATTGATCGGTACCGCACATTCGATTGGTCGGTACCGCACATTCGATAGATAGGTACCGAACATTCGATTGATCGGTACCGAACATTGGATTGATCGGTACCGAACATTGGATTGATCGTCACCGAACATTCGAATGTTCGGTATCGCACATTCGATTGATCGGTACCGAACATTCGATAGATAGGTACCGAACATTCGATTGATCGGTACCGAACATTCGATTGATCGGTACCAAACATTGGATTGATCAGCACCGAACATTCGATTGTTCGGTATCGAACATTCGATTGATCGGTACCGCACATTCGATTGATCGGTACCGCACATTCGATTAATCGGTACCGAACATTCGATTGGTCGGTACCGAACATTCGATTGATCGGTACCGCACATTCGATTGATCGGTACCGCACATTCGATTGATCGGTACCGCACGTTCGATAGATAGGTACCGAACATTCGATTGATCGGTACCGCACATTCCATTGATCGGTACCTCACATTCGATTGATCGGTACCGAACATTCGATTTGTCGGTACCGCACATTCGATTGGTCGGTATCGCACATTCGATTGATCGGTAACGAACATTCGATTGATCGGGAAAGAACATTCGTTTGATCGGTACCGCACATTCCATTGATCGGTACCGAACATTCGATTGGTCGGTACCGTACATTCGATTGATCGGTATCGCACATTCGATTAATCGGTACCGAACATTCGATTGATCGGTACCGAACATTCGATTGATCGGTACCGCACATTCCATTGATCGGTATCGAACATTCGAATGATCGGTAACGCACATTCGATAGATAGGTACCGAACATTCGATTGATCGGTACCGAACATTCGATTGATCGGTACCGAACATTGGATTGATCAGCACCGAACATTCGATTGTTCGGTAACGCACATTCGATTGATCGGTACCGCACATTCGATTGATCGGTACCGCACATTCGATTGATCGGTACCGCACGTTCGATAGATAGGTACCGAACATGCGATTGATCGGTACCGCACATTCGATTGATCGGTACCGAACATTCGATTGATCGGTACCGAACATTCGATTTGTCGGTACCGCACATTCGATTGATCGGTATCGCACATTCGATTGATCGGTACCGAATATTCGATTGATCGGTACCGAACATTCGATAGATAGGTACCGAACATTCGATTGATCGGTACCGAACATTCGATAGATCGGTAACGCACATTCGATTGATCGGTAACGAACATTCGATTGATCGGTAAAGAACATTCGATTGATCGGTACCGCACATTCCATTGATCGGTACCGAACATTCGATTGATCGGTACCGTACATTCGATTGATCGGTATCGCACATACGATTAATCGGTACCGAACATTCGATTGATCGGTACCGAACATTCGATTGATCGGTACCGCACATTCGATTGATCGGTATCGAACATTCCAATGATCGGTAACGCACATTCGATTGATCGGTACCGCACATTCGAATGATCGGTACCGCACATTCGATTGGTCGGTACCGAACATTCGATTAATCGGTACCGCACATTCTATTGATCTGTACCGCACATTCGATTGATCGGTACCGAACATTCGATTGATCGTTACCGAACATTCGATTGATCGGTAACGAACATTCCATTGATCGGTACCGAACATTGGATTGATCAGTACCGCACATTCGATTAATCGGTATCGCACATTCGATACATCGATACGGTACATTCGATTGATCGGTACCGCACATTCGATTGATCGGTACCGCACCTTCGATTGGTCGGTACCGCACATTGGAATGATCGTCACCGAACATTCGAATGTTCGGTATCGCACATTCGATTGATCGGTACCGAACATTCGATAGATAGGTACCGAACATTCGATTGATCGGTACCGAACATTCGATTGATCGGTACCAAACATTGGATTGATCAGCACCGAACATTCGATTGTTCGGTACCGAACATTCGATTGATCGGTACCGCACATTCGATTGATCGGTACCGCACATTCGATTAATCGGTACCGAACATTCGATTGGTCGGTAACGCACATTCGATTGATCGGTACCGCATATTCGATTGATCGGTACCGCACATTCGATTGATCGGTACCGCACGTTCGATAGATAGGTACCGAACATTCGATTGATCGGTACCGCACATTCCATTGATCGGTACCTCACATTCGATTAATCGGTACCGAACATTCGATTTGTCGGTACCGTACATTCGATTGATCGGTATCGCACATTCGATTGATCGGTACCGAATATTCGATTGATCGGTACCGAACATTCGATAGATAGGTACCGAACATTCGATTGATCGGTACCGAACATTCGATTGATCGGTAACGCACATTCGATTGGTCGGTAACGAACATTCGATTGATCGGTAAAGAACATTCGATTGATCGGTACCGCACATTCCATTGATCGGTACCGAACATTCGATTGGTCGGTACCGTACATTCGATTGATCGGTATCGCACATTCGATTGATCGGTACCGAACATTCGATTGATCGGTACCGAACATTCGATTGATCGGTACCGCACATTCCATTGATCGGTATAGAACATTCGAATGATCGGTAACGCACATTCGATTGATCGGTACCGCACATTCGATTGATCGGTACCGCACATTCGATTGGTCGGTAACGAACATTCGATTGATCGGTAACGCACATTCGATTGATCGGTAACGAACATTCGATTGATCGGTAAAGAACATTCGATTGATCGGTACCGCACATTCCATTGATCGGTACCGAACATTCGATTGGTCGGTAAAGAACATTCGATTGATCGGTACCGCACATTCCATTGATCGGTACCAAACATTCGATTGGTCGGTACCGTACATTCGATTGATCGGTATCGCACATTCGATTAATCGGTACCGAACATTCGATTGATCGGTACCGAACATTCGATTGATCGGTACCGCACATTCCATTGATCGGTATAGAACATTCCAATGATCGGTAACGCACATTCGATTGATCGGTACCGCACATTCGATTGGTCGGTAACGAACATTCGATTGATCGGTAAAGAACATTCGATTGATCGGTACCGAACATTCGATTGATCGGTACCGAACATTCGATTGATCGGTACCGCACATTCCATTGATCGGTATAGAACATTCGAATGATCGGTAACGCACATTCGATTGATCGGTACCGCACATTCGATTGATCGGTACCGCACATTCGATTGATCGGTACCGCACATTCGACTAATCGGTAACGCACATTCGATTGATCGGTACCGCACATTCGATTAATCGTTACCGCACATTCTATTGATCGGTACCGCACATTCGATTGATCGGTAACGAACATTGGATTGATCGGTACCGAACATTGGATTGATCAGTACCGCACATTCGATTGATCGGTATCGCACATTCGATACATCGATACGGTACATTCGATTGATCGGTACCGCACATTCGATTGATCGGTACCGAACATTCGATTGATCGGTACCGAACATTGGATTGATCGGCACCGAACATTCGAATGTTCGGTATCGCACATTCGATTGATCGGTACCGAACATTCGATAGATAGGTACCGAACATTCGATTGATCGGTACCGAACATTCGATTTATCGGTACCGCACATTGGATTGTTCGGTACCGAACATTCGATTGTTCGGTACCGAACATTCGATTGATCGGTACCGCATATTCGATTAATCGGTACCGAACATTCGAATGATCGGTAACGCACATTCGATTGATCGGTACCGCATATTCGATTGATCGGTACCGCACATTCGATTGATCGGTACCGCACATTCGATAGATATGTACCGAACATTCGATTGATCGGTACCGAACATTCGATTGATCGGTACCGAACATTGGATTGATCAGCACCGAACATTCGATTGTTCGGTACCGAACATTCGATTGATCGGTACTGCACATTCGATTGATCGGTACCGCACATTCGATTGGTCGGTACCGAACATTCGATTGATCGATACCGAACATTCGATGATCGGTATCGCACATTCGATTGATCGGTACCGCACATTCGATTGGTCGGTACCGCAAATTCGATTGATCGGTATCGCACATTCGATTGATCGGTACCGAACATTCGATTGATCGGTACCGAACATTCCATTGATCGATACCTCACATTCGATTGATCGGTACCGAAAATTCGATTGGTCGGTATCGCACATTCGATTGTTCGGTACCGAACATTCGATTGATCGGTACCGCACATTCGATTGATAGGTACCGAACATTCGATTGATCAGTACCGAACATTCGATTGATCGGTACCGCACATTCCATTGATCGGTACCGCACATTCGATTGATCGGTACCGAACATTCGATTTGTCGGTACCGCACATTCGATTGATCGGTATCGCACATTCGATTGATCGGTACCAAATATTCGATTGATCGGTACCGAACATTCGATAGGTAGGTACCGAACATTCGATTGATCGGTACCGAACATTCGATTGATCGGTAACGCACATTCGATTGATCGGTAACGAACATTCGATTGATCGGTAAAGAACATTCGATTGATCGCTACCGCACATTAAATTGATCGGTACGGAACATTCGATTGGTCGGTTCCGTACATTCGATTGATCGGTATCGCACATTCGATTAATCGGTACCGAACATTCGATTGATCGGTACCGAACATTCGATTGATCGGTACCGCACATTCCATTGATCGGTATAGAACATTCGAATGATCGGTAACGCACATTCGATTGATCGGTACCGCACATTCGATTGATCGGTACCGCACATTCGATTGATCGGTACCGCCCATTCGATTGATCGGTAACGCACATTCGATTGATCGGTACAGCACATTCGATTGATCGGTACCGCACATTCGATTGGTCGGTAACGAACATTCGATTGATCGGTACCGAACATTCGATTGATCGGTATAGAACATTCGAATGATCGTAACAATCGATTGATCGGTACCGCACATTCGATTGATCGGTACCGCACATTCGATTGATCGGTACCGCACATTCGATTCATCGGTAACGCACATTCGATTGATCGGTACCGCACATTCGATTGATCGGTACCGCACATTCGATTGGTCGGTAACGAACATTCGATTGATCGGTAACGCACATTCGATTGATCGGTAACGAACATTCGATTGATCGGTAAAGAACATTCGATTGATCGGTACCGCACATTCCATTGATCGGTACCGAACATTCGATTGGTCGGTAAAGAACATTCGATTGATCGGTACCGCACATTCCATTGATCGGTACCGAACATTCGATTGGTCGGTACCGTACATTCGATTGATCGGTATCGCACATTCGATTAATCGGTACCGAACATTCGATTGATCGGTACCGAACATTCGATTGATCGGTACCGCACATTCCATTGATCGGTATAGAACATTCGAATGATCGGTAACGCACATTCGATTGATCGGTACCGCACATTCGATTGATCGGTACCGCACATTCGATTGGTCGGTACCGAACATTCGATTAATCGGTACCGCACATTCTATTGATCTGTACCGCACATTCGATTGATCGGTACCGAACATTCGATTGATCGGTACCGAACATTCGATTGATCGGTAACGAACATTCCATTGATCGGTACCGAACATTGGATTGATCAGTACCGCACATTCGATTGATCGGTATCGCACATTCGATACATCGATACGGTACATTCGATTGATCGGTACCGCACATTCGATTGATCGGTACCGCACATTCGATTGGTCGGTACCGCACATTCGATAGATAGGTACCGAACATTCGATTGATCGGTACCGAACATTGGATTGATCGGTACCGAACATTGGATTGATCGTCACCGAACATTCGAATGTTCGGTATCGCACATTCGATTGATCGGTACCGAACATTCGATAGATAGGTACCGAACATTCGATTGATCGGTACCGAACATTCGATTGATCGGTACCAAACATTGGATTGATCAGCACCGAACATTCGATTGTTCGGTATCGAACATTCGATTGATCGGTACCGCACATTCGATTGATCGGTACCGCACATTCGATTAATCGGTACCGAACATTCGATTGATCGGTACCGAACATTCGATTGATCGGTACCGCACATTCGATTGATCGGTACCGCACATTCGATTGATCGGTACCGCACGTTCGATAGATAGGTACCGAACATTCGATTGATCGGTACCGCACATTCCATTGATCGGTACCTCACATTCGATTGATCGGTACCGAACATTCGATTTGTCGGTACCGCACATTCGATTGGTCGGTATCGCACATTCGATTGATCGGTAACGAACATTCGATTGATCGGGAAAGAACATTCGTTTGATCGGTACCGCACATTCCATTGATCGGTACCGAACATTCGATTGGTCGGTACCGTACATTCGATTGATCGGTATCGCACATTCGATTAATCGGTACCGAACATTCGATTGATCGGTACCGAACATTCGATTGATCGGTACCGCACATTCCATTGATCGGTATCGAACATTCGAATGATCGGTAACGCACATTCGATAGATAGGTACCGAACATTCGATTGATCGGTACCGAACATTCGATTGATCGGTACCGAACATTGGATTGATCAGCACCGAACATTCGATTGTTCGGTAACGCACATTCGATTGATCGGTACCGCACATTCGATTGATCGGTACCGCACATTCGATTGATCGGTACCGCACGTTCGATAGATAGGTACCGAACATGCGATTGATCGGTACCGCACATTCGATTGATCGGTACCGAACATTCGATTGATCGGTACCGAACATTCGATTTGTCGGTACCGCACATTCGATTGATCGGTATCGCACATTCGATTGATCGGTACCGAATATTCGATTGATCGGTACCGAACATTCGATAGATAGGTACCGAACATTCGATTGATCGGTACCGAACATTCGATAGATCGGTAACGCACATTCGATTGATCGGTAACGAACATTCGATTGATCGGTAAAGAACATTCGATTGATCGGTACCGCACATTCCATTGATCGGTACCGAACATTCGATTGATCGGTACCGTACATTCGATTGATCGGTATCGCACATACGATTAATCGGTACCGAACATTCGATTGATCGGTACCGAACATTCGATTGATCGGTACCGCACATTCGATTGATCGGTATAGAACATTCCAATGATCGGTAACGCACATTCGATTGATCGGTACCGCACATTCGAATGATCGGTACCGCACATTCGATTGGTCGGTACCGAACATTCGATTAATCGGTACCGCACATTCTATTGATCTGTACCGCACATTCGATTGATCGGTACCGAACATTCGATTGATCGTTACCGAACATTCGATTGATCGGTAACGAACATTCCATTGATCGGTACCGAACATTGGATTGATCAGTACCGCACATTCGATTGATCGGTATCGCACATTCGATACATCGATACGGTACATTCGATTGATCGGTACCGCACATTCGATTGATCGGTACCGCACCTTCGATTGGTCGGTACCGCACATTCGATAGATAGGTACCGAACATTCGATTGATCGGTACCGAACTTTGGATTGATCGGTACCGAACATTGGAATGATCGTCACCGAACATTCGAATGTTCGGTATCGCACATTCGATTGATCGGTACCGAACATTCGATAGATAGGTACCGAACATTCGATTGATCGGTACCGAACATTCGATTGATCGGTACCAAACATTGGATTGATCAGCACCGAACATTCGATTGTTCGGTACCGAACATTCGATTGATCGGTACCGCACATTCGATTGATCGGTACCGCACATTCGATTAATCGGTACCGAACATTCGATTGGTCGGTAACGCACATTCGATTGATCGGTACCGCATATTCGATTGATCGGTACCGCACATTCGATTGATCGGTACCGCACGTTCGATAGATAGGTACCGAACATTCGATTGATCGGTACCGCACATTCCATTGATCGGTACCTCACATTCGATTAATCGGTACCGAACATTCGATTTGTCGGTACCGTACATTCGATTGATCGGTATCGCACATTCGATTGATCGGTACCGAATATTCGATTGATCGGTACCGAACATTCGATAGATAGGTACCGAACATTCGATTGATCGGTACCGAACATTCGATTGATCGGTAACGCACATTCGATTGGTCGGTAACGAACATTCGATTGATCGGTAAAGAACATTCGATTGATCGGTACCGCACATTCCATTGATCGGTACCGAACATTCGATTGGTCGGTACCGTACATTCGATTGATCGGTATCGCACATTCGATTGATCGGTACCGAACATTCGATTGATCGGTACCGAACATTCGATTGATCGGTACCGCACATTCCATTGATCGGTATAGAACATTCGAATGATCGGTAACGCACATTCGATTGATCGGTACCGCACATTCGATTGATCGGTACCGCACATTCGATTGATCGGTACCGCACATTCGATTAATCGGTAACGCACATTCGATTGATCGCAACCGCACATTCGATTGATCGGTACCGCACATTCGATTGGTCGGTAACGAACATCGATTGATCGGTAAAGAACATTCGATTTATCGGTACCGAACATTCGATTGATCGGTAAAGAACATTCGATTGATCGGTACCGCACATTCCATTGATCGGTACCGAACATTCGATTGGTCGGTACCGTACATTCGATTGGTCGGTACCGAACATTCGATTAATCGTTACCGCACATTCTATTGATCGGTACCGCACATTCGATTGATCGGTACCGAACATTCGATTGATTGGTACCGAACATTCGATTGATCGGTAACGAACATTCGATTGATCGGTACCGAACATTGGATTGATCAGTACCGCACATTCGATTGATCGGTATCGCACATTCGATACATCGATACGGTACATTCGATTGATCGGTACCGCACATTCGATTGATCGGTACCGCACATTCGATTGGTCGGTACCGCACATTCGATAGATAGGTACCGAACATTCGAATGATCGGTACCGAACATTCGATTGATCGGTACCGATCATTCGATTGATCGGTACCGAACATTGGATTGATCAGTACCGCACATTCGATTGATCGGTACCGCACATTCGATACATCGATACGGTACATTCGATTGATCAGTACCGCACATTCGATTAATCGGTACCACACATTCGATTGGTCGGTAACGCACATTCGATTGATCGGTACCGAACATTCGATTGATCGGTACCGCACATTCGATAGATAGGTACCGAACATTCGATTGATCGGTACCGCACATTCCATTGATCGGTACCTCACATTCGATTGATCGGTACCGAACATTCGATTTGTCGGTACCGCACATTCGATTGATCGGTATCGCACATTCGATTGATCGCTACCGAATATTCGATTGATCAGTACCGCACATTCGATTGGTCGGTAACGTACATTCGATTGATCGGTAAAGAACATTCGATTGATCGGTACCGAACATTCGATTGATCGGTACCGAACATTCGATTGATCGGTTCCGCACATTCCATTGATCGGTATAGAACATTCGAATGATCGGTAACGCACATTCGATTGATCGGTACCGCACATTCGATTGATCGGTACCGCACATTCGATTGATCGGTACCGCACATTCGACTAATCGGTAACGCACATTCGATTGATCGGTACCGCACATTCGATTAATCGTTACCGCACATTCTATTGATCGGTACCGCACATTCGATTGATCGGTAACGAACATTGGATTGATCGGTACCGAACATTGGATTGATCAGTACCGCACATTCGATTGATCGGTATCGCACATTCGATACATCGATACGGTACATTCGATTGATCGGTACCGCACATTCGATTGATCGGTACCGAACATTCGATTGATCGGTACCGAACATTGGATTGATCGGCACCGAACATTCGAATGTTCGGTATCGCACATTCGATTGATCGGTACCGAACATTCGATAGATAGGTACCGAACATTGGATTGATCGGTACCGAACATTCGATTTATCGGTAACGCACATTGGATTGATCAGCACCGAACATTCGATTGTTCGGTACCGAACATTCGATTGATCGGTACCGCATATTCGATTAATCGGTACCGAACATTCGAATGATCGGTAACGCACATTCGATTGATCGGTACCGCATATTCGATTGATCGGTACCGCACATTCGATTGATCGGTACCGCACATTCGATAGATATGTACCGAACATTCGATTGATCGGTACCGAACATTCGATTGATCGGTACCGAACATTGGATTGATCAGCACCGAACATTCGATTGTTCGGTACCGAACATTCGATTGATCGGTACTGCACATTCGATTGATCGGTACCGCACATTCGATTGGTCGGTACCGAACATTCGATTGATCGATACCGAACATTCGATGATCGGTATCGCACATTCGATTGATCGGTACCGCACATTCGATTGGTCGGTACCGAACATTCGATTGATCGGTATCGCACATTCGATTGATCGGTACCGCACATTCGATTGATCGGTCCCGAACATTCCATTGATCGATACCTCACATTCGATTGATCGGTACCGAAAATTCGATTGGTCGGTATCGCACATTCGATTGTTCGGTACAGAACATTCGATTGATCGGTACCGCACATTCGATAGATAGGTACCGAACATTCGATTGATCGGTACCGAACATTCGATTGATCGGTACCGCACATTCCATTGATCGGTACCGAACATTCGATTGATCGGTACCGAACATTCGATTTGTCGGTACCGCACATTCGATTGATCGGTATCGCACATTCGATTGATCGGTACCGAATATTCGATTGATCGGTACCGAACATTCGATAGATAGGTACCGAACATTCGATTGATCGGTACCGAACATTCGATTGATCGGTAACGCACATTCGATTGATCGGTAACGAACATTCGATTGATCGGTAAAGAACATTCGATTGATCGCTACCGAACATTCGATTGATCGGTACCGCACATTCGATTGATCGGTACCGCACATTCGATTAATCGGTACCGAACATTCGATTGGTCGGTAACGCACATTCGATTGATCGGTACCGCATATTCGATTGATCGGTACCGCACATTCGATTGATCGGTACCGCACGTTCGATAGATAGGTACCGAACATTGGATTGATCGGTACCGCACATTCCATTGATCGGTACCTCACATTCGATTAATCGGTACCGAACATTCGATTTGTCGGTACCGTACATTCGATTGATCGGTATCGCACATTCGATTGATCGGTACCGAATATTCGATTGATCGGTACCGAACATTCGATAGATAGGTACCGAACATTCGATTGATCGGTACCGAACATTCGATTGATCGGTAACGCACATTCGATTGATCGGTAACGAACATTCGATTGATCGGTAAAGAACATTCGATTGATCGGTACCGCACATTCCATTGATCGGTACCGAACATTCGATTGGTCGGTACCGTACATTCGATTGATCGGTATCGCACATTCGATTGATCGGTACCGAACATTCGATTGATCGGTACCGAACATTCGATTGATCGGTACCGCACATTCCATTGATCGGTATAGAACATTCGAATGATCGGTAACGCACATTCGATTGATCGGTACCGCACATTCGATTGATCGGTACCGCACATTCGATTGATCGGTACCGCACATTCGATTAATCGGTAACGCACATTCGATTGATCGCTACCGCACATTCGATTGATCGGTACCGCACATTCGATTGGTCGGTAACGAACATCGATTGATCGGTAAAGAACATTCGATTTATCGGTACCGAACATTCGATTGATCGGTAAAGAACATTCGATTGATCGGTACCGCACATTCCATTGATCGGTACCGAACATTCGATTGGTCGGTACCGTACATTCGATTGGTCGGTACCGAACATTCGATTAATCGTTACCGCACATTCTATTGATCGGTACCGCACATTCGATTGATCGGTACCGAACATTCGATTGATTGGTACCGAACATTCGATTGATCGGTAACGAACATTCGATTGATCGGTACCGAACATTGGATTGATCAGTACCGCACATTCGATTGATCGGTATCGCACATTCGATACATCGATACGGTACATTCGATTGATCGGTACCGCACATTCGATTGATCGGTACCGCACATTCGATTGGTCGGTACCGCACATTCGATAGATAGGTACCGAACATTCGAATGATCGGTACCGAACATTCGATTGATCGGTACCGAACATTCGATTGATCGGTACCGAACATTGGATTGATCAGTACCGCACATTCGATTGATCGGTACCGCACATTCGATACATCGATACGGTACATTCGATTGATCAGTACCGCACATTCGATTAATCGGTACCACACATTCGATTGGTCGGTAACGCACATTCGATTGATCGGTACCGAACATTCGATTGATCGGTACCGCACATTCGATAGATAGGTACCGAACATTCGATTGATCGGTACCGCACATTCCATTGATCGGTACCTCACATTCGATTGATCGGTACCGAACATTCGATTTGTCGGTACCGCACATTCGATTGATCGGTATCGCACATTCGATTGATCGCTACCGAATATTCGATTGATCAGTACCGCACATTCGATTGGTCGGTAACGTACATTCGATTGATCGGTAAAGAACATTCGATTGATCGGTACCGAACATTCGATTGATCGGTACCGAACATTCGATTGATCGGTACCGCACATTCCATTGATCGGTATAGAACATTCGAATGATCGGTAACGCACATTCGATTGATCGGTACCGCACATTCGATTGATCGGTACAGCACATTCGATTGATCGGTACCGCACATTCGACTAATCGGTAACGCACATTCGATTGATCGGTACCGCACATTCGATTAATCGTTACCGCACATTCTATTGATCGGTACCGCACATTCGATTGATCGGTAACGAACATTCGATTGATCGGTACCGAACATTGGATTGATCAGTACCGCACATTCGATTGATCGGTATCGCACATTCGATACATCGATACGGTACATTCGATTGATCGGTACCGCACATTCGATTGATCGGTACCGAACATTCGATTGATCGGTACCGAACATTGGATTGATCGGCACCGAACATTCGAATGTTCGGTATCGCACATTCGATTGATCGGTACCGAACATTCGATAGATAGGTACCGAACATTCGATTGATCGGTACCGAACATTCGATTTATCGGTACCGCACATTGGATTGATCAGCACCGAACATTCGATTGTTCGGTACCGAACATTCGATTGATCGGTACCGCACATTCGATTAATCGGTACCGAACATTCGAATGATCGGTAACGCACATTCGATTGATCGGTACCGCATATTCGATTGATCGGTACCGCACATTCGATTGATCGGTATCGCACATTCGATTGATCGGTACCGAACATTCGATAGATAGGTACCGAACATTCGATTGATCGGTACCGAACATTCGATTGATCGGTACCGAACATTCGATTGATCGGTACCGCACATTCGATTGGTCGGTACCGAACATTCGATTGATCGATACCGAACATTCGATGATCGGTATCGCACATTCGATTGATCGGTACCGCACATTCGATTGGTCGGTACCGCAAATTCGATTGATCGGTATCGCACATTCGATTGATCGGTACCGCACATTCGATTGATCGGTACCGAACATTCCATTGATCGATACCTCACATTCGATTGATCGGTACCGAAAATTCGATTGGTCGGTATCGCACATTCGATTGTTCGGTACAGAACATTCGATTGATCGGTACCGCACATTCGATAGATAGGTACCGAACATTCGATTGATCGGTACCGAACATTCGATTGATCGGTACCGCACATTCCATTGATCGGTACCGAACATTCGATTGATCGGTACCGAACATTCGATTTGTCGGTACCGCACATTCGATTGATCGGTATCGCACATTCGATTGATCGGTACCGAATATTCGATTGATCGGTACCGAACATTCGATAGATAGGTACCGAACATTCGATTGATCGGTACCGAACATTCGATTGATCGGTAACGCACATTCGATTGATCGGTAACGAACATTCGATTGATCGGTAAAGAAGATTCGATTGATCGCTACCGCACATTCCATTGATCGGTACCGAACATTCGATTGGTCGGTTCCGTACATTCGATTGATCGGTATCGCACATTCGATTAATCGGTACCGAACATTCGATTGAACGGTACCGAACATTCGATTGATCGGTACCGCACATTCCATTGATCGGTATAGAACATTCGAATGATCGGTAACGCACATTCGATTGATCGGTACCGCACATTCGATTGATCGGTACCGCACATTCGATTGATCGGTACCGCACATTCGATTGATCGGTAACGCACATTCGATTGATCGGTACCGCACATTCGATTGATCGGTACCGCACATTCGATTGGTCCTTAACGAACATTCGATTGATCGGTACCGAACATTCGATTGATCGGTATAGAACATTCGAATGATCGGTATAGAACATTCGAATGATCGGTAACGCACATTCGATTGATCGGTACCGCACATTCGATTGATCGGTACCGCACATTCGATTGCTCGGTACGGCACATTCGATTAATCGGTAACGCACATTCGATTGATCGGTACCGCACATTCGATTGATCGGTACCGCACATTCGATTGATCGGTAACGAACATTCGATTGATCGGTAAAGAACATTCGATTGATCGGTACCGCACATTCCATTGATCGGTACCGAACATTCGATTGGTCGGTAAAGAACATTCGATTGATCGGTACCGCACATTCCATTGATCAGTACCGAACATTCGATTGGTCGGTACCGTACATTCGATTGATCGGTATCGCACATTCGATTAATCGGTACCGAACATTCGATTGATCGGTACCGAACATTCGATTGATCGGTACCGCACATTCCATTGATCGGTATAGAACATTCCAATGATCGGTAACGCACATTCGATTGATCGGTACCGCACATTCGATTGGTCGGTAACGAACATTCGATTGATCGGTAAAGAACATTCGATTGATCGGTACCGAACATTCGATTGATCGGTACCGAACATTCGATTGATCGGTACCGCACATTCCATTGATCGGTATAGAACATTCGAATGATCGGTAACGCACATTCGATTGATCGGTACCGCACATTCGATTGATCGGTATAGAACATTCGAATGATCGGTAACGCACATTCGATTGATCGGTAACGCACATTCGATTGATCGGTACCGCACATTCGATTAATCGTTACCGCACATTCTATTGATCGGTACCGCACATTCGATTGATCGGTAACGAACATTCGATTGATCGGTACCGAACATTGGATTGATCAGTACCGCACATTCGATTGATCGGTATCGCACATTCGATACATCGATACGGTACATTCGATTGATCGGTACCGCACATTCGATTGATCGGTACCGAACATTCGATTGATCGGTACCGAACATTGGATTGATCGGCACCGAACATGCGAATGTTCGGTATCGCACATTCGATTGATCGGTACCGAACATTCGATAGATAGGTACCGAACATTCGATTGATCGGTACCGAACATTCGATTTATCGGTACCGAACATTGGATTGATCAGCACCGAACATTCGATTGTTCGGTACCGAACATTCGATTGATCGGTACCGCATATTCGATTAATCCGTACCGAACATTCGAATGATCGGTAACGCACATTCGATTGATCGGTACCGCATATTCGATTGATCGGTACCGCACATTCGATTGATCGGTACCGCACATTCGATAGATAGGTACCGAACATTCGATTGATCGGTACCGCACATTCCATTGATCGGTATAGAACATTCGAATGATCGGTAACGCACATTCGATTGATCGGTACCGCACATTCGATTGATCGGTACCGCACATTCGATTGATCGGTACCGCACAATCGACTAATCGGTAACGCACATTCGATTGATCGGTACCTCACATTCGATTAATCGTTACCGCACATTCTATTGATCGGTACCGCACATTCGATTGATCGGTAACGAACATTCGATTGATCGGTACCGAACATTGGATTGATCAGTACCGCACATTCGATTGATCGGTATCGCACATTCGATACATCGATACGGTACATTCGATTGATCGGTACCGCACATTCGATTGATCGGTACCGAACATTCGATTGATCGGTACCGAACATTGGATTGATCGGCACCGAACATTCGAATGTTCGGTATCGCACATTCGATTGATCGGTACCGAACATTCGATAGATAGGTACCGAACATTCGATTGATCGGTACCGAACATTCGATTTATCGGTACCGCACATTGGATTGATCAGCACCGAACATTCGATTGTTCGGTACCGAACATTCGATTGATCGGTACCGCATATTCGATTAATCCGTACCGAACATTCGAATGATCGGTAACGCACATTAGATAGGTACCGAACATTCGATTGATCGGTACCGAACATTCGATTGATCGGTACCGAACATTGGATTGATCAGCACCGAACATTCGATTGTTCGGTACCGAACATTCGATTGATCGGTCCCGAACATTCGATTGATCGGTAACGAACATTCGATTGATCGGTACCGAACATTGGATTGATCAGTACCGCACATTCGATTGATCGGTATCGCACATTCGATACATCGATACGGTACATTCGATTGATCGGTACCGAACATTGGATTGATCGGTACCGAACATTGGATTGATCGGCACCGAACATTCGAATGTTCGGTATCGCACATTCGATTGATCGGTACCGAACATTCGATAGATAGGTACCGAACATTCGATTGATCGGTACCGAACATTCGATTGATCGGTACCGCACATTGGATTGATCAGCACCGAACATTCGATTGTTCGGTATCGAACATTCGATTGATCGGTACCGCACATTCGATTGATCGGTACCGCATATTCGATTAATCGGTACCGAACATTCGAATGATCGTTAACGCACATTCGATTGATCGGTACCGCATATTCGATTGATCGGTTCCGCACATTCGATTGATCGGTACCGCACATTCGATAGATAGGTACCGAACATTCGATTGATCGGTACCGAACATTCGATTGATCGGTACCGAACATTGGATTGATCAGCACCGAACATTCGATTGTTCGGTACCGAACATTCTTATGATCGGTAACGCACATTCGATAGATCGGTACCGCATATTCGATTGATCGGTACCGCACATTCGATAGATATGTACCGAACATTCCATTGATCGGTACCGAACATTCGATTGATCGGTACCGAACATTGGATTGATCAGCACCGAACATTCGATTGTTCGGTACCGAACATTCGATTGATCGGTACTGCACATTCGATTGATCGGTACCGCACATTCGATTGGTCGGTACCGAACATTCGATTGATCGATACCGAACATTCGATGATCGGTATCGCACATTCGATTGATCGGTACCGCACATTCGATTGGTCGGTACCGCAAATTCGATTGATCGGTATCGCACATTCGATTGATCGGTACCGCACATTCGATTGATCGGTACCGAACATTCCATTGATCGATACCTCACATTGGATTGATCGGCACCGAACATTCGAATGTTCGGTATCGCACATTCGATTGATCGGTACCGAACATTCGATAGATAGGTACCGAACATTCGATTGATCGGTACCGAACATTCGATTGATCGGTACCGCACATTGGATTGATCAGCACCGAACATTCGATTGTTCGGTACCGAACATTCGATTGATCGGTACCGCACATTCGATTGATCGGTACCGCATATTCGATTAATCGGTACCGAACATTCGAATGATCGTTAACGCACATTCGATTGATCGGTACCGCATATTCGATTGATCGGTTCCGCACATTCGATTGATCGGTACCGCACATTCGATAGATAGGTACCGAACATTCGATTGATCGGTACCGAACATTCGATTGATCGGTACCGAACATTGGATTGATCAGCACCGAACATTCGATTGTTCGGTACCGAACATTCTTATGATCGGTAACGCACATTCGATAGATCGGTACCGCATATTCGATTGATCGGTACCGCACATTCGATAGATATGTACCGAACATTCCATTGATCGGTACCGAACATTCGATTGATCGGTACCGAACATTGGATTGATCAGCACCGAACATTCGATTGTTCGGTACCGAACATTGGATTGATCGGTACTGCACATTCGATTGATCGGTACCGCACATTCGATTGGTCGGTACCGAACATTCGATTGATCGATACCGAACATTCGATGATCGGTATCGCACATTCGATTGATCGGTACCGCACATTCGATTGGTCGGTACCGCAAATTCGATTGATCGGTATCGCACATTCGATTGATCGGTACCGCACATTCGATTGATCGGTACCGAACATTCCATTGATCGATACCTCACATTCGATTGATCGGTACCGAAAATTCGATTGGTCGGTATCGCACATTCGATTGTTCGGTACCGAACATTCGATTGATCGGTACCGCACATTCGATAGATAGGTACCGAACATTCGATTGATCGGTACCGAACATTCGATTGATCGGTACCGCACATTCCATTGATCGGTACCGAACATTCGATTGATCGGTACCGAACATTCGATTTGTCGGTACCGCACATTCGATTGATCGGTATCGCACATTCGATTGATCGGTACCGAATATTCGATTGATCGGTACCGAACATTCGATAGATAGGTACCGAACATTCGATTGATCGGTACCGAACATTCGATTGATCGGTAACGCACATTCGATTGATCGGTAACGAACATTCGATTGATCGGTAAAGAAGATTCGATTGATCGCTACCGCACATTCCATTGATCGGTACCGAACATTCGATTGGTCGGTTCCGTACATTCGATTGATCGGTATCGCACATTCGATTAATCGGTACCGAACATTCGATTGATCGGTACCGAACATTCGATTGATCGGTACCGCACATTCCATTGATCGGTATAGAACATTCGAATGATCGGTAACGCACATTCGATTGATCGGTACCGCACATTCGATTGATCGGTACCGCACATTCGATTGATCGGTACCGCACATTCGATTGATCGGTAACGCACATTCGATTGATCGGTACCGCACATTCGATTGATCGGTACCGCACATTCGATTGGTCGGTAACGAACATTCGATTGATCGGTACCGAACATTCGATTGATCGGTATAGAACATTCGATTGATCGGTATAGAACATTCGAATGATCGGTAACGCACATTCGATTGATCGGTACCGCACATTCGATTGATCGGTACCGCACATTCGATTGATCGGTACCGCACATTCGATTAATCGGTAACGCACATTCGATTGATCGGTACCGTACATTCGATTGATCGGTACCGCACATTCGATTAATCGGTACCGAACATTCGATTGATCGGTAACGAACATTCGATTGATCGGTACCGCACATTCCATTGATCGGTATAGAACATTCCAATGATCGGTAACGCACATTCGATTGATCGGTACCGCACATTCGATTGATCGGTATCGCACATTCGATTGATCGCTACCGAAGATTCGATTGATCGGTACCGCACATTCGATTGGTCGGTAACGAACATTCGATTGATCGGTAAAGAACATTCGATTGATCGGTACCGAACATTCGATTGATCGGTACCGAACATTCGATTGATCGGTACCGCACATTCCATTGATCGGTATAGAACATTCGAATGATCGGTAACGCACATTCGATTGATCGGTACCGCACATTCGATTGATCGGTACCGCACATTCGACTAATCGGTAACGCACATTCGATAGATCGGTACCGCACATTCGACTAATCGGTAACGCACATTCGATTGATCGGTACCGCACATTCGATTAATCGTTACCGCACATTCTATTGATCGGTACCGAACATTCGATTGATCGGTAACGAACATTCGATTGATCGGTACCGAACATTGGATTGATCAGTACCGCACATTCGATTGATCGGTATCGCAGATTCGATACATCGATACGGTACATTCGATTGATCGGTACCGAACATTCGATTGATCGGTACCGAACATTGGATTGATCGGCACCGAACATTCGAATGTTCGGTATCGCACATTCGATTGATCGGTACCGAACATTCGATAGATAGGTACCGAACATTCGATTGATCGGTACCGAACATTCGATTGATCGGTACCGCACATTGGATTGATCAGCACCGAACATTCGATTGTTCGGTACCGAACATTCGATTGATCGGTACCGCACATTCGATTGATCGGTACCGCATATTCGATTAATCGGTACCGAACATTCGAATGATCGTTAACGCACATTCGATTGATCGGTACCGCATATTCGATTGATCGGTTCCGCACATTCGATTGATCGGTACCGCACATTCGATAGATAGGTACCGCATATTCGATTGATCGGTTCCGCACATTCGATTGATCGGTACCGCACATTCGATAGATAGGTACCGAACATTCGATTGATCGGTACCGAACATTCGATTGATCGGTACCGAACATTGGATTGATCAGCACCGAACATTCGATTGTTCGGTACCGAACATTCTTATGATCGGTAACGCACATTCGATAGATCGGTACCGCATATTCGATTGATCGGTACCGCACATTCGATAGATATGTACCGAACATTCCATTGATCGGTACCGAACATTCGATTGATCGGTACCGAACATTGGATTGATCAGCACCGAACATTCGATTGTTCGGTACCGAACATTCGATTGATCGGTACTGCACATTCGATTGATCGGTACCGCACATTCGATTGGTCGGTACCGAACATTCGATTGATCGATACCGAACATTCGATGATCGGTATCGCACATTCGATTGATCGGTACCGCACATTCGATTGGTCGGTACCGCAAATTCGATTGATCGGTATCGCACATTCGATTGATCGGTACCGCACATTCGATTGATCGGTACCGAACATTCCATTGATCGATACCTCACATTCGATTGATCGGTACCGAAAATTCGATTGGTCGGTATCGCACATTCGATTGTTCGGTACCGAACATTCGATTGATCGGTACCGCACATTCGATAGATAGGTACCGAACATTCGATTGATCGGTACCGAACATTCGATTGATCGGTACCGCACATTCCATTGATCGGTACCGAACATTCGATTGATCGGTACCGAACATTCGATTTGTCGGTACCGCACATTCGATTGATCGGTATCGCACATTCGATTGATCGGTACCGAATATTCGATTGATCGGTACCGAACATTCGATAGATAGGTACCGAACATTCGATTGATCGGTACCGAACATTCGATTGATCGGTAACGCACATTCGATTGATCGGTAACGAACATTCGATTGATCGGTAAAGAAGATTCGATTGATCGCTACCGCACATTCCATTGATCGGTACCGAACATTCGATTGGTCGGTTCCGTACATTCGATTGATCGGTATCGCACATTCGATTAATCGGTACCGAACATTCGATTGATCGGTACCGAACATTCGATTGATCGGTACCGCACATTCCATTGATCGGTATAGAACATTCGAATGATCGGTAACGCACATTCGATTGATCGGTACCGCACATTCGATTGATCGGTACCGCACATTCGATTGATCGGTACCGCACATTCGATTGATCGGTAACGCACATTCGATTGATCGGTACCGCACATTCGATTGATCGGTACCGCACATTCGATTGGTCGGTAACGAACATTCGATTGATCGGTACCGAACATTCGATTGATCGGTATAGAACATTCGATTGATCGGTATAGAACATTCGAATGATCGGTAACGCACATTCGATTGATCGGTACCGCACATTCGATTGATCGGTACCGCACATTCGATTGATCGGTACCGCACATTCGATTAATCGGTAACGCACATTCGATTGATCGGTACCGTACATTCGATTGATCGGTACCGCACATTCGATTAATCGGTACCGAACATTCGATTGATCGGTAACGAACATTCGATTGATCGGTACCGCACATTCCATTGATCGGTATAGAACATTCCAATGATCGGTAACGCACATTCGATTGATCGGTACCGCACATTCGATTGATCGGTATCGCACATTCGATTGATCGCTACCGAAGATTCGATTGATCGGTACCGCACATTCGATTGGTCGGTAACGAACATTCGATTGATCGGTAAAGAACATTCGATTGATCGGTACCGAACATTCGATTGATCGGTACCGAACATTCGATTGATCGGTACCGCACATTCCATTGATCGGTATAGAACATTCGAATGATCGGTAACGCACATTCGATTGATCGGTACCGCACATTCGATTGATCGGTACCGCACATTCGACTAATCGGTAACGCACATTCGATAGATCGGTACCGCACATTCGACTAATCGGTAACGCACATTCGATTGATCGGTACCGCACATTCGATTAATCGTTACCGCACATTCTATTGATCGGTACCGAACATTCGATTGATCGGTAACGAACATTCGATTGATCGGTACCGAACATTGGATTGATCAGTACCGCACATTCGATTGATCGGTATCGCAGATTCGATACATCGATACGGTACATTCGATTGATCGGTACCGAACATTCGATTGATCGGTACCGAACATTGGATTGATCGGCACCGAACATTCGAATGTTCGGTATCGCACATTCGATTGATCGGTACCGAACATTCGATAGATAGGTACCGAACATTCGATTGATCGGTACCGAACATTCGATTGATCGGTACCGCACATTGGATTGATCAGCACCGAACATTCGATTGTTCGGTACCGAACATTCGATTGATCGGTACCGCACATTCGATTGATCGGTACCGCATATTCGATTAATCGGTACCGAACATTCGAATGATCGTTAACGCACATTCGATTGATCGGTACCGCATATTCGATTGATCGGTTCCGCACATTCGATTGATCGGTACCGCACATTCGATAGATAGGTACCGAACATTCGATTGATCGGTACCGAACATTCGATTGATCGGTACCGAACATTGGATTGATCAGCACCGAACATTCGATTGTTCGGTACCGAACATTCGATTGATCGGTACTGCACATTCGATTGATCGGTACCACACATTCGATTGGTCGGTACCGCACATTCGATAGATAGGTACCGAACATTCGATTGATCGGTACCGAACATTGGATTGATCGGTACCGAACATTGGATTGATCGGCACCGAACATTCGATTGTTCGGTACCGAACATTCGATCGATCGGTACCGAACATTGGATTGATCGGTACCGAACATTCGATTGATCGGTACCGAACATTCGATAGATAGGTACCGAACATTCGATTGATCGGTACCGAACATTCGATTGATCGGTACCGCACATTGGATTGATCAGCACCGAACATTCGATTGTTCGGTACCGAACATTCGATTGATCGGTACCGCACATTCGATTGATCGGTACCGCATATTCGATTAATCGGTACCGAACATTCGAATGATCGTTAACGCACATTCGATTGATCGGTACCGCATATTCGATTGATCGGTTCCGCACATTCGATTGATCGGTACCGCACATTCGATAGATAGGTACCGAACATTCGATTGATCGGTACCGAACATTCGATTGATCGGTACCGAACATTGGATTGATCGGTACCGCACATTCGATTGATCGGTACCGAACATTGGATTGATCGGTACCGCACATTCGATTGATCGGTATCGCACATTCGATACATCGATACGGTACATTCGATTGATCAGTACCGCACATTCTCTTAATCGGTACCACACATTCGATTGGTCGGTAACGCACATTCGATTGATCGGTAACGCATATTCGATTGATCGGTACCGAACATTCGATTGATCGGTACCGCACATTCGATAGATAGGTACCGAACATTCGATTGATCGGTACCGCACATTCCATTGATCGGTACCTCACATTCGATTGATCGGTACCGAAAATTCGATTTGTCGGTACCGCACATTCGATTGATCGGTATCGCACATTCGATTGATCGCTACCGAATATTCGATTGATCGGTACCGCACATTCGATTGGTCGGTAACGAACATTCGATTGATCGGTAAAGAACATTCGATTGATCGGTACCGAACATTCGATTGATCGGTACCGAACATTCGATTGATCGGTACCGCACATTCCATTGATCGGTATAGAACATTCGAATGATCGGTAACGCACATTCGATTGATCGGTACCGCACATTCGATTGATCGGTACCGCACATTCGACTAATCGGTAACGCACATTCGATTGATCGGTACCGCACATTCGATTAATCGTTACCGCACATTCTATTGATCGGTACCGCACATTCGATTGATCGGTACCGAACATTCGATTGATCGGTACCGAACATTCGATTGATCGGTAACGAACATTCGATTGATCGGTACCGAACATTGGATTGATCAGTACCGCACATTCGATTGATCGGTACCGAACATTCGATACATCGATACGGTACATTCGATTGATCGGTACCGCACATTGGATTGATCGGTACCGAACATTGGATTGATCGGTACCGAACATTGGATTGATCGGCACCGAACATTCGAATGTTCGGTATCGCACATTCGATTGATCGGTACCGAACATTCGATAGATAGGTACCGAACATTCGATTGATCGGTACCGCACATTCCATTGATCGGTACCTCACATTCGATTGATCGGTACCGAACATTCGATTTGTCGGTACCGTACATTCGATTGATCGGTATCGCACATTCGATTGATCGCTACCGAATATTCGATTGATCGGTACCGCACATTCGATTGGTCGGTAACGAACATTCGATTGATCGGTAAAGAACATTCGATTGATCGGTACCGAACATTCGATTGATCGGTACCGAACATTCGATTGATCGGTACCGCACATTCCATTGATCGGTATAGAACATTCGAATGATCGGTAACGCACATTCGATTGATCGGTACCGCACATTCGATTGATCGGTACCGCACATTCGACTAATCGGTAACGCACATTCGATAGATCGGTACCGCACATTCGACTAATCGGTAACGCACATTCGATTGATCGGTACCGCACATTCGATTAATCGTTACCGCACATTCTATTGATCGGTACCGATCATTCGATTGATCGGTAACGAACATTCGATTGATCGGTACCGAACATTGGATTGATCAGTACCGCACATTCGATTGATCGGTATCGCACATTCGATACATCGATACGGTACATTCGATTGATCGGTACCGCACATTCGATTGATCGGTACCGAACATTCGATTGATCGGTACCGAACATTGGATTGATCGGCACCGAACATTCGAATGTTCGGTATCGCACATTCGATTGATCGGTACCGAACATTCGATAGATAGGTACCGAACATTCGATTGATCGGTACCGAACATTCGATTGATCGGTACCGCACATTGGATTGATCAGCACCGAACATTCGATTGTTCGGTACCGAACATTCGATTGATCGGTACCGCACATTCGATTGATCGGTACCGCATATTCGATTAATCGGTACCGAACATTCGAATGATCGTTAACGCACATTCGATTGATCGGTACCGCATATTCGATTGATCGGTTCCGCACATTCGATTGATCGGTACCGCACATTCGATAGATAGGTACCGAACATTCGATTGATCGGTACCGAACATTCGATTGATCGGTACCGAACATTGGATTGATCAGCACCGAACATTCGATTGTTCGGTACCGAACATTCTTATGATCGGTACTGCACATTCGATTGATCGGTACCACACATTCGATTGGTCGGTACCGCACATTCGATAGATAGGTACCGAACATTCGATTGATCGGTACCGAACATTGGATTGATCGGTACCGAACATTGGATTGATCGGCACCGAACATTCGATTGTTCGGTACCGAACATTCGATCGATCGGTACCGAACATTGGATTGATCGGTACCGAACATTGGATTGATCGGCACCGAATATTCGATTGTTCGGTACCGAACATTGGATTGATCGGTACCGCACATTCGATTGATCGGTACCGAACATTGGATTGATCGGCACCGAACATTCGATTGTTCGGTACCGAACATTCGATTGATCGGTACCGCACATTCGATTGATCGGTACCGCACATTCGATTAATCGGTACCGAACATTCGAATGATCGGTAACGCACATTCGATTGATCGGTACCGCACATTCGATTAATCGGTACCGCACATTCTATTGATCGGTACCGCACATTCGATTGATCGGTAACTATCATTCGATTGATCGGTACCGAACATTCGATTGATCGGTACCGCACATTCTATTGATCGGTACCGCACATTCGATTGATCGGTACCGAACATTCGATTGATCGGTAACGCACATTCGATTGATCGGTACCGCACATTCGATTGATCGGTACCGATCATTCGACTGATCGGTACCGCTCATTCGATTGATCGGTAGCGAACATTCGATTGATCGGTACCGAACATTCGATTGATCGGTACCGCACATTCGATTGATCGGTACCACTCATTCGATTGATCGGTGGCGAACATTCGATTGTTCGGTACCGAACATTCGATTGATCGGTACCGCACATTCGATTGATCGGTACCGCACATTCGATTGATCGGTACCGAACATTCGATTGGTCGGTACCGCACATTCGATTGATCGGTATCGCACATTGGATTAATCGGTACCGAGCATTCGATTGATCGGTACCGAACATTCGATTGATCGGTACCGCACATTCCATTGATCGGTATAGAACATTCGAATGATCGGTAACGCACATTCGATTGATCGGTACCGCACATTCGATTGATCGGTACCGAACATTCGATTGATCGGTACCGCACATTCGATTAATCGGTACCGAACATTGGATTGATCGGTACCGAACATTGGATTGATCGGCACCGAACATTCGATTGTTCGTTACCGAATATTTGATTGATCGGTACCGCACATTCGATTGATCGGTACCGCACATTCTATTAATCGGTACCGAACATTCGAATGATCGGTAACGCACATTCGATTGATCGGTACCGCATATTCGATTGATCGGTACCGCACATTCGATTGATCGGTACCGCACATTCGATTTATTCGGTACCGAACATTCGATTGGTCGGTACCGAACATTCGATTAATCGGTACCGCACATTGGATTGATCAGCACCGAACATTCGATTGTTCGGTACCGAACATTCGAATGATCGGTAACGCACATTCGATTGATCGGTACCGCATATTCGATTGATCGGTACCGCACATTCGATTGATCGGTACCGCACATTCGATAGATAGGTACCGAACATTCGATTGATCGGTACCGAACATTCGATTGATCGGTACCGAACATTGGATTGATCAGCACCGAACATTCGATTGTTCGGTACCGAACATTCGATTGATCGGTACTGCACATTCGATTGATCGGTACCACACATTCGATTGGTCGGTACCGCACATTCGATAGATAGGTACCGAACATTCGATTGATCGGTACCGAACATTGGATTGATCGGTACCGAACATTGGATTGATCGGCACCGAACATTCGATTGTTCGGTACCGAACATTCGATCGATCGGTACCGAACATTGGATTGATCGGTACCGAACATTCGATTGATCGGTACCGAACATTCGATAGATAGGTACCGAACATTCGATTGATCGGTACCGAACATTCGATTGATCGGTACCGCACATTGGATTGATCAGCACCGAACATTCGATTGTTCGGTACCGAACATTCGATTGATCGGTACCGCACATTCGATTGATCGGTACCGCATATTCGATTAATCGGTACCGAACATTCGAATGATCGTTAACGCACATTCGATTGATCGGTACCGCATATTCGATTGATCGGTTCCGCACATTCGATTGATCGGTACCGCACATTCGATAGATAGGTACCGAACATTCGATTGATCGGTACCGAACATTCGATTGATCGGTACCGAACATTGGATTGATCGGTACCGCACATTCGATTGATCGGTACCGAACATTGGATTGATCGGTACCGCACATTCGATTGATCGGTATCGCACATTCGATACATCGATACGGTACATTCGATTGATCAGTACCGCACATTCTCTTAATCGGTACCACACATTCGATTGGTCGGTAACGCACATTCGATTGATCGGTAACGCATATTCGATTGATCGGTACCGAACATTCGATTGATCGGTACCGCACATTCGATAGATAGGTACCGAACATTCGATTGATCGGTACCGCACATTCCATTGATCGGTACCTCACATTCGATTGATCGGTACCGAAAATTCGATTTGTCGGTACCGCACATTCGATTGATCGGTATCGCACATTCGATTGATCGCTACCGAATATTCGATTGATCGGTACCGCACATTCGATTGGTCGGTAACGAACATTCGATTGATCGGTAAAGAACATTCGATTGATCGGTACCGAACATTCGATTGATCGGTACCGAACATTCGATTGATCGGTACCGCACATTCCATTGATCGGTATAGAACATTCGAATGATCGGTAACGCACATTCGATTGATCGGTACCGCACATTCGATTGATCGGTACCGCACATTCGACTAATCGGTAACGCACATTCGATAGATCGGTACCGCACATTCGACTAATCGGTAACGCACATTCGATTGATCGGTACCGCACATTCGATTAATCGTTACCGCACATTCTATTGATCGGTACCGAACATTCGATTGATCGGTACCGCACATTCGATTGATCGGTACCGCACATTCGACTAATCGGTAACGCACATTCGATTGATCGGTACCGCACATTCGATTAATCGTTACCGCACATTCTATTGATCGGTACCGCACATTCGATTGATCGGTACCGAACATTCGATTGATCGGTACCGAACATTCGATTGATCGGTAACGAACATTCGATTGATCGGTACCGAACATTGGATTGATCAGTACCGCACATTCGATTGATCGGTACCGAACATTCGATACATCGATACGGTACATTCGATTGATCGGTACCGCACATTGGATTGATCGGTACCGAACATTGGATTGATCGGTACCGAACATTGGATTGATCGGCACCGAACATTCGAATGTTCGGTATCGCACATTCGATTGATCGGTACCGAACATTCGATAGATAGGTACCGAACATTCGATTGATCGGTACCGCACATTCCATTGATCGGTACCTCACATTCGATTGATCGGTACCGAACATTCGATTTGTCGGTACCGTACATTCGATTGATCGGTATCGCACATTCGATTGATCGCTACCGAATATTCGATTGATCGGTACCGCACATTCGATTGGTCGGTAACGAACATTCGATTGATCGGTAAAGAACATTCGATTGATCGGTACCGAACATTCGATTGATCGGTACCGAACATTCGATTGATCGGTACCGCACATTCCATTGATCGGTATAGAACATTCGAATGA
This sequence comes from Apostichopus japonicus, assembly GCF_037975245.1. Lineage (NCBI taxonomy): Eukaryota > Metazoa > Echinodermata > Holothuroidea > Aspidochirotida > Stichopodidae > Apostichopus > Apostichopus japonicus. The sequence goes on along the minus strand of NC_092578.1, from coordinate 11,169,762 downwards.
TCGGTAACGCACATTCGATTGATCGGTACCGCACATTCGATTGATCGGTACCGCACATTCGACTAATCGGTAACGCACATTCGATAGATCGGTACCGCACATTCGACTAATCGGTAACGCACATTCGATTGATCGGTACCGCACATTCGATTAATCGTTACCGCACATTCTATTGATCGGTACCGATCATTCGATTGATCGGTAACGAACATTCGATTGATCGGTACCGAACATTGGATTGATCAGTACCGCACATTCGATTGATCGGTATCGCACATTCGATACATCGATACGGTACATTCGATTGATCGGTACCGCACATTCGATTGATCGGTACCGAACATTCGATTGATCGGTACCGAACATTGGATTGATCGGCACCGAACATTCGAATGTTCGGTATCGCACATTCGATTGATCGGTACCGAACATTCGATAGATAGGTACCGAACATTCGATTGATCGGTACCGAACATTCGATTGATCGGTACCGCACATTGGATTGATCAGCACCGAACATTCGATTGTTCGGTACCGAACATTCGATTGATCGGTACCGCACATTCGATTGATCGGTACCGCATATTCGATTAATCGGTACCGAACATTCGAATGATCGTTAACGCACATTCGATTGATCGGTACCGCATATTCGATTGATCGGTTCCGCACATTCGATTGATCGGTACCGCACATTCGATAGATAGGTACCGAACATTCGATTGATCGGTACCGAACATTCGATTGATCGGTACCGAACATTGGATTGATCAGCACCGAACATTCGATTGTTCGGTACCGAACATTCTTATGATCGGTACTGCACATTCGATTGATCGGTACCACACATTCGATTGGTCGGTACCGCACATTCGATAGATAGGTACCGAACATTCGATTGATCGGTACCGAACATTGGATTGATCGGTACCGAACATTGGATTGATCGGCACCGAACATTCGATTGTTCGGTACCGAACATTCGATCGATCGGTACCGAACATTGGATTGATCGGTACCGAACATTGGATTGATCGGCACCGAATATTCGATTGTTCGGTACCGAACATTGGATTGATCGGTACCGCACATTCGATTGATCGGTACCGAACATTGGATTGATCGGCACCGAACATTCGATTGTTCGGTACCGAACATTCGATTGATCGGTACCGCACATTCGATTGATCGGTACCGCACATTCGATTAATCGGTACCGAACATTCGAATGATCGGTAACGCACATTCGATTGATCGGTACCGCACATTCGATTAATCGGTACCGCACATTCTATTGATCGGTACCGCACATTCGATTGATCGGTAACTATCATTCGATTGATCGGTACCGAACATTCGATTGATCGGTACCGCACATTCTATTGATCGGTACCGCACATTCGATTGATCGGTACCGAACATTCGATTGATCGGTAACGCACATTCGATTGATCGGTACCGCACATTCGATTGATCGGTACCGATCATTCGACTGATCGGTACCGCTCATTCGATTGATCGGTAGCGAACATTCGATTGATCGGTACCGAACATTCGATTGATCGGTACCGCACATTCGATTGATCGGTACCACTCATTCGATTGATCGGTGGCGAACATTCGATTGTTCGGTACCGAACATTCGATTGATCGGTACCGCACATTCGATTGATCGGTACCGCACATTCGATTGATCGGTACCGAACATTCGATTGGTCGGTACCGCACATTCGATTGATCGGTATCGCACATTGGATTAATCGGTACCGAGCATTCGATTGATCGGTACCGAACATTCGATTGATCGGTACCGCACATTCCATTGATCGGTATAGAACATTCGAATGATCGGTAACGCACATTCGATTGATCGGTACCGCACATTCGATTGATCGGTACCGAACATTCGATTGATCGGTACCGCACATTCGATTAATCGGTACCGAACATTGGATTGATCGGTACCGAACATTGGATTGATCGGCACCGAACATTCGATTGTTCGTTACCGAATATTTGATTGATCGGTACCGCACATTCGATTGATCGGTACCGCACATTCTATTAATCGGTACCGAACATTCGAATGATCGGTAACGCACATTCGATTGATCGGTACCGCATATTCGATTGATCGGTACCGCACATTCGATTGATCGGTACCGCACATTCGATTTATTCGGTACCGAACATTCGATTGGTCGGTACCGAACATTCGATTAATCGGTACCGCACATTCTATTGATCGGTACCGCACATTCGATTGATCGGTAACGAACATTTGATTAATCGGTACCGAACATTCGATTGATCGGTACCGCACATTCTATTGATCGGTACCGCACATTCGATTGATCGGATCCGCACATTCGATTGATCGGTAACGCACATTCGATTGATCGCAACCGCACATTCGATTGATCGGTACCGATCATTTGACTGATCGGTACCGCTCATTCGATTGATCGGTAGCGAACATTCGATTGTTCGGTACCGAACATTCGATTGAACGGTACCGCACATTCGATTGATCGGTACCGAACATTCGATTGATCGGTACCGCACATTCGATTGATCGGTACCGCACATTCGATTGATCGGTAGCGAACATTCGATTGGTCGGTACCGCACATTCGATTGATCGGTATCGCACATTTGATTATTCGGTACCGAACATTCGATTGATCGGTACCGAACATTCCATTGATCGGTACCGCACATTCCATTGATCGGTATAGAACATTCGATTGATCGGTACCGCACATTCGATTGATCGGTACCGCACATTCGATTGATTGGTACCGCACATTCGATTAATCGGTACCGAACATTGGATTGATCGGTACCGAACATTGGATTGATCAGCACCGAACATTCGATTGTTCGGTACCGAACATTCGATTGATCGGTACCGCACATTCGATTGATCGGTACCGCACATTCGATCAATCGGTACCGAACATTCGATTGATCGGTACCGCACATTCGATTGGTCGGTAACGAACATTCGATTGATCGGTACCGAACATTCGATTGATCGGTATAGAACATTCGAATGATCGGTATAGAACATTCGAATGATCGCTAACGCACATTCGATTGATCGGTACCGCACATTCGATTGATCGGTACCGCACATTCGATTGATCGGTACCGCACATTCGATTAATCGGTAACGCACATTCGATTGATCGGTACCGCACATTCGATTGAACGGTACCGCACATTCGATTGGTCGGTAACGAACATTCGATTGATCGGTAACGCACATTCAATTGATCGGTAACGAACATTCGATTGATCGGTACCGCACATTCGATTGATTGGTACCGCACATTCCATTGATCGGTACCGAACATTCCATTGATCGATACCTCACATTCGATTGATCGGTACCGAAAATTCGATTGGTCGGTATCGCACATTCGATTGTTCGGTACCGAACATTCGATTGATCGGTACCGCACATTCGATAGATAGGTACCGAACATTCGATTGATCGGTACCGAACATTCGATTGATCGGTACCGCACATTCCATTGATCGGTACCGAACATTCGATTGATCGGTACCGAACATTCGATTTGTCGGTACCGCACATTCGATTGATCGGTATCGCACATTCGATTGATCGGTACCGAATATTCGATTGATCGGTACCGAACATTCGATAGATAGGTACCGAACATTCGATTGATAGGTACCGAACATTCGATTGATCGGTACCGAACATTCGATTGATCGGTACCGCACATTGGATTGATCAGCACCGAACATTCGATTGTTCGGTACCGAACATTCGATTGATCGGTACCGCACATTCGATTGATCGGTACCGCATATTCGATTAATCGGTACCGAACATTCGAATGATCGTTAACGCACATTCGATTGATCGGTACCGCATATTCGATTGATCGGTTCCGCACATTCGATTGATCGGTACCGCACATTCGATAGATAGGTACCGAACATTCGATTGATCGGTACCGAACATTCGATTGATCGGTACCGAACATTGGATTGATCAGCACCGAACATTCGATTGTTCGGTACCGAACATTCTTATGATCGGTAACGCACATTCGATAGATCGGTACCGCATATTCGATTGATCGGTACCGCACATTCGATAGATATGTACCGAACATTCCATTGATCGGTACCGAACATTCGATTGATCGGTACCGAACATTGGATTGATCAGCACCGAACATTCGATTGTTCGGTACCGAACATTCGATTGATCGGTACTGCACATTCGATTGATCGGTACCGCACATTCGATTGGTCGGTACCGAACATTCGATTGATCGATACCGAACATTCGATGATCGGTATCGCACATTCGATTGATCGGTACCGCACATTCGATTGGTCGGTACCGCAAATTCGATTGATCGGTATCGCACATTCGATTGATCGGTACCGCACATTCGATTGATCGGTACCGAACATTCCATTGATCGATACCTCACATTCGATTGATCGGTACCGAAAATTCGATTGGTCGGTATCGCACATTCGATTGTTCGGTACCGAACATTCGATTGATCGGTACCGCACATTCGATAGATAGGTACCGAACATTCGATTGATCGGTACCGAACATTCGATTGATCGGTACCGCACATTCCATTGATCGGTACCGAACATTCGATTGATCGGTACCGAACATTCGATTTGTCGGTACCGCACATTCGATTGATCGGTATCGCACATTCGATTGATCGGTACCGAATATTCGATTGATCGGTACCGAACATTCGATAGATAGGTACCGAACATTCGATTGATCGGTACCGAACATTCGATTGATCGGTAACGCACATTCGATTGATCGGTAACGAACATTCGATTGATCGGTAAAGAAGATTCGATTGATCGCTACCGCACATTCCATTGATCGGTACCGAACATTCGATTGGTCGGTTCCGTACATTCGATTGATCGGTATCGCACATTCGATTAATCGGTACCGAACATTCGATTGATCGGTACCGAACATTCGATTGATCGGTACCGCACATTCCATTGATCGGTATAGAACATTCGAATGATCGGTAACGCACATTCGATTGATCGGTACCGCACATTCGATTGATCGGTACCGCACATTCGATTGATCGGTACCGCACATTCGATTGATCGGTAACGCACATTCGATTGATCGGTACCGCACATTCGATTGATCGGTACCGCACATTCGATTGGTCGGTAACGAACATTCGATTGATCGGTACCGAACATTCGATTGATCGGTATAGAACATTCGATTGATCGGTATAGAACATTCGAATGATCGGTAACGCACATTCGATTGATCGGTACCGCACATTCGATTGATCGGTACCGCACATTCGATTGATCGGTACCGCACATTCGATTAATCGGTAACGCACATTCGATTGATCGGTACCGTACATTCGATTGATCGGTACCGCACATTCGATTAATCGGTACCGAACATTCGATTGATCGGTAACGAACATTCGATTGATCGGTACCGCACATTCCATTGATCGGTATAGAACATTCCAATGATCGGTAACGCACATTCGATTGATCGGTACCGCACATTCGATTGATCGGTATCGCACATTCGATTGATCGCTACCGAAGATTCGATTGATCGGTACCGCACATTCGATTGGTCGGTAACGAACATTCGATTGATCGGTAAAGAACATTCGATTGATCGGTACCGAACATTCGATTGATCGGTACCGAACATTCGATTGATCGGTACCGCACATTCCATTGATCGGTATAGAACATTCGAATGATCGGTAACGCACATTCGATTGATCGGTACCGCACATTCGATTGATCGGTACCGCACATTCGACTAATCGGTAACGCACATTCGATAGATCGGTACCGCACATTCGACTAATCGGTAACGCACATTCGATTGATCGGTACCGCACATTCGATTAATCGTTACCGCACATTCTATTGATCGGTACCGAACATTCGATTGATCGGTAACGAACATTCGATTGATCGGTACCGAACATTGGATTGATCAGTACCGCACATTCGATTGATCGGTATCGCAGATTCGATACATCGATACGGTACATTCGATTGATCGGTACCGAACATTCGATTGATCGGTACCGAACATTGGATTGATCGGCACCGAACATTCGAATGTTCGGTATCGCACATTCGATTGATCGGTACCGAACATTCGATAGATAGGTACCGAACATTCGATTGATCGGTACCGAACATTCGATTGATCGGTACCGCACATTGGATTGATCAGCACCGAACATTCGATTGTTCGGTACCGAACATTCGATTGATCGGTACCGCACATTCGATTGATCGGTACCGCATATTCGATTAATCGGTACCGAACATTCGAATGATCGTTAACGCACATTCGATTGATCGGTACCGCATATTCGATTGATCGGTTCCGCACATTCGATTGATCGGTACCGCACATTCGATAGATAGGTACCGAACATTCGATTGATCGGTACCGAACATTCGATTGATCGGTACCGAACATTGGATTGATCAGCACCGAACATTCGATTGTTCGGTACCGAACATTCGATTGATCGGTACTGCACATTCGATTGATCGGTACCACACATTCGATTGGTCGGTACCGCACATTCGATAGATAGGTACCGAACATTCGATTGATCGGTACCGAACATTGGATTGATCGGTACCGAACATTGGATTGATCGGCACCGAACATTCGATTGTTCGGTACCGAACATTCGATCGATCGGTACCGAACATTGGATTGATCGGTACCGAACATTCGATTGATCGGTACCGAACATTCGATAGATAGGTACCGAACATTCGATTGATCGGTACCGAACATTCGATTGATCGGTACCGCACATTGGATTGATCAGCACCGAACATTCGATTGTTCGGTACCGAACATTCGATTGATCGGTACCGCACATTCGATTGATCGGTACCGCATATTCGATTAATCGGTACCGAACATTCGAATGATCGTTAACGCACATTCGATTGATCGGTACCGCATATTCGATTGATCGGTTCCGCACATTCGATTGATCGGTACCGCACATTCGATAGATAGGTACCGAACATTCGATTGATCGGTACCGAACATTCGATTGATCGGTACCGAACATTGGATTGATCGGTACCGCACATTCGATTGATCGGTACCGAACATTGGATTGATCGGTACCGCACATTCGATTGATCGGTATCGCACATTCGATACATCGATACGGTACATTCGATTGATCAGTACCGCACATTCTCTTAATCGGTACCACACATTCGATTGGTCGGTAACGCACATTCGATTGATCGGTAACGCATATTCGATTGATCGGTACCGAACATTCGATTGATCGGTACCGCACATTCGATAGATAGGTACCGAACATTCGATTGATCGGTACCGCACATTCCATTGATCGGTACCTCACATTCGATTGATCGGTACCGAAAATTCGATTTGTCGGTACCGCACATTCGATTGATCGGTATCGCACATTCGATTGATCGCTACCGAATATTCGATTGATCGGTACCGCACATTCGATTGGTCGGTAACGAACATTCGATTGATCGGTAAAGAACATTCGATTGATCGGTACCGAACATTCGATTGATCGGTACCGAACATTCGATTGATCGGTACCGCACATTCCATTGATCGGTATAGAACATTCGAATGATCGGTAACGCACATTCGATTGATCGGTACCGCACATTCGATTGATCGGTACCGCACATTCGACTAATCGGTAACGCACATTCGATTGATCGGTACCGCACATTCGATTAATCGTTACCGCACATTCTATTGATCGGTACCGCACATTCGATTGATCGGTACCGAACATTCGATTGATCGGTACCGAACATTCGATTGATCGGTAACGAACATTCGATTGATCGGTACCGAACATTGGATTGATCAGTACCGCACATTCGATTGATCGGTACCGAACATTCGATACATCGATACGGTACATTCGATTGATCGGTACCGCACATTGGATTGATCGGTACCGAACATTGGATTGATCGGTACCGAACATTGGATTGATCGGCACCGAACATTCGAATGTTCGGTATCGCACATTCGATTGATCGGTACCGAACATTCGATAGATAGGTACCGAACATTCGATTGATCGGTACCGCACATTCCATTGATCGGTACCTCACATTCGATTGATCGGTACCGAACATTCGATTTGTCGGTACCGTACATTCGATTGATCGGTATCGCACATTCGATTGATCGCTACCGAATATTCGATTGATCGGTACCGCACATTCGATTGGTCGGTAACGAACATTCGATTGATCGGTAAAGAACATTCGATTGATCGGTACCGAACATTCGATTGATCGGTACCGAACATTCGATTGATCGGTACCGCACATTCCATTGATCGGTATAGAACATTCGAATGATCGGTAACGCACATTCGATTGATCGGTACCGCACATTCGATTGATCGGTACCGCACATTCGACTAATCGGTAACGCACATTCGATAGATCGGTACCGCACATTCGACTAATCGGTAACGCACATTCGATTGATCGGTACCGCACATTCGATTAATCGTTACCGCACATTCTATTGATCGGTACCGATCATTCGATTGATCGGTAACGAACATTCGATTGATCGGTACCGAACATTGGATTGATCAGTACCGCACATTCGATTGATCGGTACCGAACATTCGATTGATCGGTACCGCACATTGGATTGATCAGCACCGAACATTCGATTGTTCGGTACCGAACATTCGATTGATCGGTACCGCACATTCGATTGATCGGTACCGCATATTCGATTAATCGGTACCGAACATTCGAATGATCGTTAACGCACATTCGATTGATCGGTACCGCATATTCGATTGATCGGTTCCGCACATTCGATTGATCGGTACCGCACATTCGATAGATAGGTACCGAACATTCGATTGATCGGTACCGAACATTCGATTGATCGGTACCGAACATTGGATTGATCAGCACCGAACATTCGATTGTTCGGTACCGAACATTCTTATGATCGGTACTGCACATTCGATTGATCGGTACCACACATTCGATTGGTCGGTACCGCACATTCGATAGATAGGTACCGAACATTCGATTGATCGGTACCGAACATTGGATTGATCGGTACCGAACATTGGATTGATCGGCACCGAACATTCGATTGTTCGGTACCGAACATTCGATTGATCGGTACCGCACATTCGATTGATCGGTACCGCATATTCGATTAATCGGTACCGAACATTCGAATGATCGTTAACGCACATTCGATTGATCGGTACCGCATATTCGATTGATCGGTTCCGCACATTCGATTGATCGGTACCGCACATTCGATAGATAGGTACCGAACATTCGATTGATCGGTACCGAACATTCGATTGATCGGTACCGAACATTGGATTGATCGGTACCGCACATTCGATTGATCGGTACCGAACATTGGATTGATCGGTACCGCACATTCGATTGATCGGTATCGCACATTCGATACATCGATACGGTACATTCGATTGATCAGTACCGCACATTCTCTTAATCGGTACCACACATTCGATTGGTCGGTAACGCACATTCGATTGATCGGTAACGCATATTCGATTGATCGGTACCGAACATTCGATTGATCGGTACCGCACATTCGATAGATAGGTACCGAACATTCGATTGATCGGTACCGCACATTCCATTGATCGGTACCTCACATTCGATTGATCGGTACCGAAAATTCGATTTGTCGGTACCGCACATTCGATTGATCGGTATCGCACATTCGATTGATCGCTACCGAATATTCGATTGATCGGTACCGCACATTCGATTGGTCGGTAACGAACATTCGATTGATCGGTAAAGAACATTCGATTGATCGGTACCGAACATTCGATTGATCGGTACCGAACATTCGATTGATCGGTACCGCACATTCCATTGATCGGTATAGAACATTCGAATGATCGGTAACGCACATTCGATTGATCGGTACCGCACATTCGATTGATCGGTACCGCACATTCGACTAATCGGTAACGCACATTCGATTGATCGGTACCGCACATTCGATTAATCGTTACCGCACATTCTATTGATCGGTACCGCACATTCGATTGATCGGTACCGAACATTCGATTGATCGGTACCGAACATTCGATTGATCGGTAACGAACATTCGATTGATCGGTACCGAACATTGGATTGATCAGTACCGCACATTCGATTGATCGGTACCGAACATTCGATACATCGATACGGTACATTCGATTGATCGGTACCGCACATTGGATTGATCGGTACCGAACATTGGATTGATCGGTACCGAACATTGGATTGATCGGCACCGAACATTCGAATGTTCGGTATCGCACATTCGATTGATCGGTACCGAACATTCGATAGATAGGTACCGAACATTCGATTGATCGGTACCGCACATTCCATTGATCGGTACCTCACATTCGATTGATCGGTACCGAACATTCGATTTGTCGGTACCGTACATTCGATTGATCGGTATCGCACATTCGATTGATCGCTACCGAATATTCGATTGATCGGTACCGCACATTCGATTGGTCGGTAACGAACATTCGATTGATCGGTAAAGAACATTCGATTGATCGGTACCGAACATTCGATTGATCGGTACCGAACATTCGATTGATCGGTACCGCACATTCCATTGATCGGTATAGAACATTCGAATGATCGGTAACGCACATTCGATTGATCGGTACCGCACATTCGATTGATCGGTACCGCACATTCGACTAATCGGTAACGCACATTCGATAGATCGGTACCGCACATTCGACTAATCGGTAACGCACATTCGATTGATCGGTACCGCACATTCGATTAATCGTTACCGCACATTCTATTGATCGGTACCGATCATTCGATTGATCGGTAACGAACATTCGATTGATCGGTACCGAACATTGGATTGATCAGTACCGCACATTCGATTGATCGGTACCGAACATTCGATTGATCGGTACCGCACATTGGATTGATCAGCACCGAACATTCGATTGTTCGGTACCGAACATTCGATTGATCGGTACCGCACATTCGATTGATCGGTACCGCATATTCGATTAATCGGTACCGAACATTCGAATGATCGTTAACGCACATTCGATTGATCGGTACCGCATATTCGATTGATCGGTTCCGCACATTCGATTGATCGGTACCGCACATTCGATAGATAGGTACCGAACATTCGATTGATCGGTACCGAACATTCGATTGATCGGTACCGAACATTGGATTGATCAGCACCGAACATTCGATTGTTCGGTACCGAACATTCTTATGATCGGTACTGCACATTCGATTGATCGGTACCACACATTCGATTGGTCGGTACCGCACATTCGATAGATAGGTACCGAACATTCGATTGATCGGTACCGAACATTGGATTGATCGGTACCGAACATTGGATTGATCGGCACCGAACATTCGATTGTTCGGTACCGAACATTCGATCGATCGGTACCGAACATTGGATTGATCGGTACCGAACATTGGATTGATCGGCACCGAATATTCGATTGTTCGGTACCGAACATTGGATTGATCGGTACCGCACATTCGATTGATCGGTACCGAACATTGGATTGATCGGCACCGAACATTCGATTGTTCGGTACCGAACATTCGATTGATCGGTACCGCACATTCGATTGATCGGTACCGCACATTCGATTAATCGGTACCGAACATTCGAATGATCGGTAACGCACATTCGATTGATCGGTACCGCACATTCGATTAATCGGTACCGCACATTCTATTGATCGGTACCGCACATTCGATTGATCGGTAACTATCATTCGATTGATCGGTACCGAACATTCGATTGATCGGTACCGCACATTCTATTGATCGGTACCGCACATTCGATTGATCGGTACCGAACATTCGATTGATCGGTAACGCACATTCGATTGATCGGTACCGCACATTCGATTGATCGGTACCGATCATTCGACTGATCGGTACCGCTCATTCGATTGATCGGTAGCGAACATTCGATTGATCGGTACCGAACATTCGATTGATCGGTACCGCACATTCGATTGATCGGTACCACTCATTCGATTGATCGGTGGCGAACATTCGATTGTTCGGTACCGAACATTCGATTGATCGGTACCGCACATTCGATTGATCGGTACCGCACATTCGATTGATCGGTACCGAACATTCGATTGGTCGGTACCGCACATTCGATTGATCGGTATCGCACATTGGATTAATCGGTACCGAGCATTCGATTGATCGGTACCGAACATTCGATTGATCGGTACCGCACATTCCATTGATCGGTATAGAACATTCGAATGATCGGTAACGCACATTCGATTGATCGGTACCGCACATTCGATTGATCGGTACCGAACATTCGATTGATCGGTACCGCACATTCGATTAATCGGTACCGAACATTGGATTGATCGGTACCGAACATTGGATTGATCGGCACCGAACATTCGATTGTTCGTTACCGAATATTTGATTGATCGGTACCGCACATTCGATTGATCGGTACCGCACATTCTATTAATCGGTACCGAACATTCGAATGATCGGTAACGCACATTCGATTGATCGGTACCGCATATTCGATTGATCGGTACCGCACATTCGATTGATCGGTACCGTACATTCGATTTATTCGGTACCGAACATTCGATTGGTCGGTACCGAACATTCGATTAATCGGTACCGCACATTCTATTGATCGGTACCGCACATTCGATTGATCGGTAACGAACATTTGATTAATCGGTACCGAACATTCGATTGATCGGTACCGCACATTCTATTGATCGGTACCGCACATTCGATTGATCGGATCCGCACATTCGATTGATCGGTAACGCACATTCGATTGATCGCAACCGCACATTCGATTGATCGGTACCGATCATTTGACTGATCGGTACCGCTCATTCGATTGATCGGTAGCGAACATTCGATTGTTCGGTACCGAACATTCGATTGAACGGTACCGCACATTCGATTGATCGGTACCGAACATTCGATTGATCGGTACCGCACATTCGATTGATCGGTACCGCACATTCGATTGATCGGTAGCGAACATTCGATTGGTCGGTACCGCACATTCGATTGATCGGTATCGCACATTTGATTATTCGGTACCGAACATTCGATTGATCGGTACCGAACATTCCATTGATCGGTACCGCACATTCCATTGATCGGTATAGAACATTCGATTGATCGGTACCGCACATTCGATTGATCGGTACCGCACATTCGATTGATTGGTACCGCACATTCGATTAATCGGTACCGAACATTGGATTGATCGGTACCGAACATTGGATTGATCAGCACCGAACATTCGATTGTTCGGTACCGAACATTCGATTGATCGGTACCGCACATTCGATTGATCGGTACCGCACATTCGATCAATCGGTACCGAACATTCGATTGATCGGTACCGCACATTCGATTGGTCGGTAACGAACATTCGATTGATCGGTACCGAACATTCGATTGATCGGTATAGAACATTCGAATGATCGGTATAGAACATTCGAATGATCGCTAACGCACATTCGATTGATCGGTACCGCACATTCGATTGATCGGTACCGCACATTCGATTGATCGGTACCGCACATTCGATTAATCGGTAACGCACATTCGATTGATCGGTACCGCACATTCGATTGATCGGTACCGCACATTCGATTGGTCGGTAACGAACATTCGATTGATCGGTAACGCACATTCAATTGATCGGTAACGAACATTCGATTGATCGGTACCGCACATTCGATTGATTGGTACCGCACATTCCATTGATCGGTACCGAACATTCCATTGATCGATACCTCACATTCGATTGATCGGTACCGAAAATTCGATTGGTCGGTATCGCACATTCGATTGTTCGGTACCGAACATTCGATTGATCGGTACCGCACATTCGATAGATAGGTACCGAACATTCGATTGATCGGTACCGAACATTCGATTGATCGGTACCGCACATTCCATTGATCGGTACCGAACATTCGATTGATCGGTACCGAACATTCGATTTGTCGGTACCGCACATTCGATTGATCGGTATCGCACATTCGATTGATCGGTACCGAATATTCGATTGATCGGTACCGAACATTCGATAGATAGGTACCGAACATTCGATTGATCGGTACCGAACATTCGATTGATCGGTAACGCACATTCGATTGATCGGTAACGAACATTCGATTGATCGGTAAAGAAGATTCGATTGATCGCTACCGCACATTCCATTGATCGGTACCGAACATTCGATTGGTCGGTTCCGTACATTCGATTGATCGGTATCGCACATTCGATTAATCGGTACCGAACATTCGATTGATCGGTACCGAACATTCGATTGATCGGTACCGCACATTCCATTGATCGGTATAGAACATTCGAATGATCGGTAACGCACATTCGATTGATCGGTACCGCACATTCGATTGATCGGTACCGCACATTCGATTGATCGGTACCGCACATTCGATTGATCGGTAACGCACATTCGATTGATCGGTACCGCACATTCGATTGATCGGTACCGCACATTCGATTGGTCGGTAACGAACATTCGATTGATCGGTACCGAACATTCGATTGATCGGTATAGAACATTCGATTGATCGGTATAGAACATTCGAATGATCGGTAACGCACATTCGATTGATCGGTACCGCACATTCGATTGATCGGTACCGCACATTCGATTGATCGGTACCGCACATTCGATTAATCGGTAACGCACATTCGATTGATCGGTACCGTACATTCGATTGATCGGTATCGCACATTCGATTAATCGGTACCGAACATTCGATTGATCGGTAACGAACATTCGATTGATCGGTACCGCACATTCCATTGATCGGTATAGAACATTCCAATGATCGGTAACGCACATTCGATTGATCGGTACCGCACATTCGATTGATCGGTATCGCACATTCGATTGATCGCTACCGAATATTCGATTGATCGGTACCGCACATTCGATTGGTCGGTAACGAACATTCGATTGATCGGTAAAGAACATTCGATTGATCGGTACCGAACATTCGATTGATCGGTACCGAACATTCGATTGATCGGTACCGCACATTCCATTGATCGGTATAGAACATTCGAATGATCGGTAACGCACATTCGATTGATCGGTACCGCACATTCGATTGATCGGTACCGCACATTCGACTAATCGGTAACGCACATTCGATAGATCGGTACCGCACATTCGACTAATCGGTAACGCACATTCGATTGATCGGTACCGCACATTCGATTAATCGTTACCGCACATTCTATTGATCGGTACCGAACATTGGATTGATCGGTAACGAACATTCGATTGATCGGTACCGAACATTGGATTGATCAGTACCGCACATTCGATTGATCGGTATCGCAGATTCGATACATCGATACGGTACATTCGATTGATCGGTACCGAACATTCGATTGATCGGTACCGAACATTGGATTGATCGGCACCGAACATTCGAATGTTCGGTATCGCACATTCGATTGATCGGTACCGAACATTCGATAGATAGGTACCGAACATTCGATTGATCGGTACCGAACATTCGATTGATCGGTACCGCACATTGGATTGATCAGCACCGAACATTCGATTGTTCGGTACCGAACATTCGATTGATCGGTACCGCACATTCGATTGATCGGTACCGCATATTCGATTAATCGGTACCGAACATTCGAATGATCGTTAACGCACATTCGATTGATCGGTACCGCATATTCGATTGATCGGTTCCGCACATTCGATTGATCGGTACCGCACATTCGATAGATAGGTACCGAACATTCGATTGATCGGTACCGAACATTCGATTGATCGGTACCGAACATTGGATTGATCAGCACCGAACATTCGATTGTTCGGTACCGAACATTCGATTGATCGGTACTGCACATTCGATTGATCGGTACCACACATTCGATTGGTCGGTACCGCACATTCGATAGATAGGTACCGAACATTCGATTGATCGGTACCGAACATTGGATTGATCGGTACCGAACATTGGATTGATCGGCACCGAACATTCGATTGTTCGGTACCGAACATTCGATCGATCGGTACCGAACATTGGATTGATCGGTACCGAACATTCGATTGATCGGTACCGAACATTCGATAGATAGGTACCGAACATTGGATTGATCGGTACCGAACATTCGATTGATCGGTACCGCACATTGGATTGATCAGCACCGAACATTCGATTGTTCGGTACCGAACATTCGATTGATCGGTACCGCACATTCGATTGATCGGTACCGCATATTCGATTAATCGGTACCGAACATTCGAATGATCGTTAACGCACATTCGATTGATCGGTACCGCATATTCGATTGATCGGTTCCGCACATTCGATTGATCGGTACCGCACATTCGATAGATAGGTACCGAACATTCGATTGATCGGTACCGAACATTCGATTGATCGGTACCGAACATTGGATTGATCGGTACCGCACATTCGATTGATCGGTACCGAACATTGGATTGATCGGT
Source organism: Apostichopus japonicus (assembly GCF_037975245.1). Taxonomy (NCBI): domain Eukaryota; kingdom Metazoa; phylum Echinodermata; class Holothuroidea; order Aspidochirotida; family Stichopodidae; genus Apostichopus; species Apostichopus japonicus. Next base: position 11,153,102 of record NC_092578.1, on the reverse strand, counting down.
ACCGCACATTCGATTGATCGGTATCGCACATTCGATACATCGATACGGTACATTCGATTGATCAGTACCGCACATTCTCTTAATCGGTACCACACATTCGATTGGTCGGTAACGCACATTCGATTGATCGGTAACGCATATTCGATTGATCGGTACCGAACATTCGATTGATCGGTACCGCACATTCGATAGATAGGTACCGAACATTCGATTGATCGGTACCGCACATTCCATTGATCGGTACCTCACATTCGATTGATCGGTACCGAAAATTCGATTTGTCGGTACCGCACATTCGATTGATCGGTATCGCACATTCGATTGATCGCTACCGAATATTCGATTGATCGGTACCGCACATTCGATTGGTCGGTAACGAACATTCGATTGATCGGTAAAGAACATTCGATTGATCGGTACCGAACATTCGATTGATCGGTACCGAACATTCGATTGATCGGTACCGCACATTCCATTGATCGGTATAGAACATTCGAATGATCGGTAACGCACATTCGATTGATCGGTACCGCACATTCGATTGATCGGTACCGCACATTCGACTAATCGGTAACGCACATTCGATTGATCGGTACCGCACATTCGATTAATCGTTACCGCACATTCTATTGATCGGTACCGCACATTCGATTGATCGGTACCGAACATTCGATTGATCGGTACCGAACATTCGATTGATCGGTAACGAACATTCGATTGATCGGTACCGAACATTGGATTGATCAGTACCGCACATTCGATTGGTCGGTAACGAACATTCGATTGATCGGTAAAGAACATTCGATTGATCGGTACCGAACATTCGATTGATCGGTACCGCACATTCCATTGATCGGTACCGAACATTCGATTGATCGGTACCGAACATTCGATTTGTCGGTACCGCACATTCGATTGATCGGTATCGCACATTCGATTGATCGGTACCGAATATTCGATTGATCGGTACCGAACATTCGATAGATAGGTACCGAACATTCGATTGATCGGTACCGAACATTCGATTGATCGGTAACGCACATTCGATTGATCGGTAACGAACATTCGATTGATCGGTAAAGAACATTCGATTGATCGCTACCGAACATTCGATTGATCGGTACCGCACATTCGATTGATCGGTACCGCACATTCGATTAATCGGTACCGAACATTCGATTGGTCGGTAACGCACATTCGATTGATCGGTACCGCATATTCGATTGATCGGTACCGCACATTCGATTGATCGGTACCGCACGTTCGATAGATAGGTACCGAACATTCGATTGATCGGTACCGCACATTCCATTGATCGGTACCTCACATTCGATTAATCGGTACCGAACATTCGATTTGTCGGTACCGTACATTCGATTGATCGGTATCGCACATTCGATTGATCGGTACCGAATATTCGATTGATCGGTACCGAACATTCGATAGATAGGTACCGAACATTCGATTGATCGGTACCGAACATTCGATTGATCGGTAACGCACATTCGATTGATCGGTAACGAACATTCGATTGATCGGTAAAGAACATTCGATTGATCGGTACCGCACATTCCATTGATCGGTACCGAACATTCGATTGGTCGGTACCGTACATTCGATTGATCGGTATCGCACATTCGATTGATCGGTACCGAACATTCGATTGATCGGTACCGAACATTCGATTGATCGGTACCGCACATTCCATTGATCGGTATAGAACATTCGAATGATCGGTAACGCACATTCGATTGATCGGTACCGCACATTCGATTGATCGGTACCGCACATTCGATTGATCGGTACCGCACATTCGATTAATCGGTAACGCACATTCGATTGATCGCTACCGCACATTCGATTGATCGGTACCGCACATTCGATTGGTCGGTAACGAACATCGATTGATCGGTAAAGAACATTCGATTTATCGGTACCGAACATTCGATTGATCGGTAAAGAACATTCGATTGATCGGTACCGCACATTCCATTGATCGGTACCGAACATTCGATTGGTCGGTACCGTACATTCGATTGGTCGGTACCGAACATTCGATTAATCGTTACCGCACATTCTATTGATCGGTACCGCACATTCGATTGATCGGTACCGAACATTCGATTGATTGGTACCGAACATTCGATTGATCGGTAACGAACATTCGATTGATCGGTACCGAACATTGGATTGATCAGTACCGCACATTCGATTGATCGGTATCGCACATTCGATACATCGATACGGTACATTCGATTGATCGGTACCGCACATTCGATTGATCGGTACCGCACATTCGATTGGTCGGTACCGCACATTCGATAGATAGGTACCGAACATTCGAATGATCGGTACCGAACATTCGATTGATCGGTACCGAACATTCGATTGATCGGTACCGAACATTGGATTGATCAGTACCGCACATTCGATTGATCGGTACCGCACATTCGATACATCGATACGGTACATTCGATTGATCAGTACCGCACATTCGATTAATCGGTACCACACATTCGATTGGTCGGTAACGCACATTCGATTGATCGGTACCGAACATTCGATTGATCGGTACCGCACATTCGATAGATAGGTACCGAACATTCGATTGATCGGTACCGCACATTCCATTGATCGGTACCTCACATTCGATTGATCGGTACCGAACATTCGATTTGTCGGTACCGCACATTCGATTGATCGGTATCGCACATTCGATTGATCGCTACCGAATATTCGATTGATCAGTACCGCACATTCGATTGGTCGGTAACGTACATTCGATTGATCGGTAAAGAACATTCGATTGATCGGTACCGAACATTCGATTGATCGGTACCGAACATTCGATTGATCGGTACCGCACATTCCATTGATCGGTATAGAACATTCGAATGATCGGTAACGCACATTCGATTGATCGGTACCGCACATTCGATTGATCGGTACCGCACATTCGATTGATCGGTACCGCACATTCGACTAATCGGTAACGCACATTCGATTGATCGGTACCGCACATTCGATTAATCGTTACCGCACATTCTATTGATCGGTACCGCACATTCGATTGATCGGTAACGAACATTCGATTGATCGGTACCGAACATTGGATTGAACAGTACCGCACATTCGATTGATCGGTATCGCACATTCGATACATCGATACGGTACATTCGATTGATCGGTACCGCACATTCGATTGATCGGTACCGAACATTCGATTGATCGGTACCGAACATTGGATTGATCGGCACCGAACATTCGAATGTTCGGTATCGCACATTCGATTGATCGGTACCGAACATTCGATAGATAGGTACCGAACATTCGATTGATCGGTACCGAACATTCGATTTATCGGTACCGCACATTGGATTGATCAGCACCGAACATTCGATTGTTCGGTACCGAACATTCGATTGATCGGTACCGCACATTCGATTAATCGGTACCGAACATTCAAATGATCGGTAACGCACATTCGATTGATCGGTACCGCATATTCGATTGATCGGTACCGCACATTCGATTGATCGGTATCGCACATTCGATTGATCGGTACCGAACATTCGATAGATAGGTACCGAACATTCGATTGATCGGTACCGAACATTCGATTGATCGGTACCGAACATTCGATTGATCGGTACCGCACATTCGATTGGTCGGTACCGAACATTCGATTGATCGATACCGAACATTCGATGATCGGTATCGCACATTCGATTGATCGGTACCGCACATTCGATTGGTCGGTACCGCAAATTCGATTGATCGGTATCGCACATTCGATTGATCGGTACCGCACATTCGATTGATCGGTACCGAACATTCCATTGATCGATACCTCACATTCGATTGATCGGTACCGAAAATTCGATTGGTCGGTATCGCACATTCGATTGTTCGGTACAGAACATTCGATTGATCGGTACCGCACATTCGATAGATAGGTACCGAACATTCGATTGATCGGTACCGAACATTCGATTGATCGGTACCGAACATTCGATTGATCGGTACCGCACATTCCATTGATCGGTACCGAACATTCGATTGATCGGTACCGAACATTCGATTTGTCGGTACCGCACATTCGATTGATCGGTATCGCACATTCGATTGATCGGTACCGAATATTCGATTGATCGGTACCGAACATTCGATAGATAGGTACCGAACATTCGATTGATCGGTACCGAACATTCGATTGATCGGTAACGCACATTCGATTGATCGGTAACGAACATTCGATTGATCGGTAAAGAAGATTCGATTGATCGCTACCGCACATTCCATTGATCGGTACCGAACATTCGATTGGTCGGTTCCGTACATTCGATTAATCGGTATCGCACATTCGATTAATCGGTACCGAACATTCGATTGAACGGTACCGAACATTCGATTGATCGGTACCGCACATTCCATTGATCGGTATAGAACATTCGAATGATCGGTAACGCACATTCGATTGATCGGTACCGCACATTCGATTGATCGGTACCGCACATTCGATTGATCGGTACCGCACATTCGATTGATCGGTAACGCACATTCGATTGATCGGTACCGCACATTCGATTGATCGGTACCGCACATTCGATTGGTCCTTAACGAACATTCGATTGATCGGTACCGAACATTCGATTGATCGGTATAGAACATTCGAATGATCGGTATAGAACATTCGAATGATCGGTAACGCACATTCGATTGATCGGTACCGCACATTCGATTGATCGGTACCGCACATTCGATTGCTCGGTACGGCACATTCGATTAATCGGTAACGCACATTCGATTGATCGGTACCGCACATTCGATTGATCGGTACCGCACATTCGATTGATCGGTAACGAACATTCGATTGATCGGTAAAGAACATTCGATTGATCGGTACCGCACATTCCATTGATCGGTACCGAACATTCGATTGGTCGGTAAAGAACATTCGATTGATCGGTACCGCACATTCCATTGATCAGTACCGAACATTCGATTGGTCGGTACCGTACATTCGATTGATCGGTATCGCACATTCGATTAATCGGTACCGAACATTCGATTGATCGGTACCGAACATTCGATTGATCGGTACCGCACATTCCATTGATCGGTATAGAACATTCCAATGATCGGTAACGCACATTCGATTGATCGGTACCGCACATTCGATTGGTCGGTAACGAACATTCGATTGATCGGTAAAGAACATTCGATTGATCGGTACCGAACATTCGATTGATCGGTACCGAACATTCGATTGATCGGTACCGCACATTCTATTGATCGGTATAGAACATTCGAATGATCGGTAACGCACATTCGATTGATCGGTACCGCACATTCGATTGATCGGTATAGAACATTCGAATGATCGGTAACGCACATTCGATTGATCGGTAACGCACATTCGATTGATCGGTACCGCACATTCGATTAATCGTTACCGCACATTCTATTGATCGGTACCGCACATTCGATTGATCGGTAACGAACATTCGATTGATCGGTACCGAACATTGGATTGATCAGTACCGCACATTCGATTGATCGGTATCGCACATTCGATACATCGATACGGTACATTCGATTGATCGGTACCGCACATTCGATTGATCGGTACCGAACATTCGATTGATCGGTACCGAACATTGGATTGATCGGCACCGAACATGCGAATGTTCGGTATCGCACATTCGATTGATCGGTACCGAACATTCGATAGATAGGTACCGAACATTCGATTGATCGGTACCGAACATTCGATTTATCGGTACCGAACATTGGATTGATCAGCACCGAACATTCGATTGTTCGGTATCGAACATTCGATTGATCGGTACCGCATATTCGATTAATCCGTACCGAACATTCGAATGATCGGTAACGCACATTCGATTGATCGGTACCGCATATTCGATTGATCGGTACCGCACATTCGATTGATCGGTACCGCACATTCGATAGATAGGTACCGAACATTCGATTGATCGGTACCGCACATTCCATTGATCGGTATAGAACATTCGAATGATCGGTAACGCACATTCGATTGATCGGTACCGCACATTCGATTGATCGGTACCGCACATTCGATTGATCGGTACCGCACAATCGACTAATCGGTAACGCACATTCGATTGATCGGTACCTCACATTCGATTAATCGTTACCGCACATTCTATTGATCGGTACCGCACATTCGATTGATCGGTAACGAACATTCGATTGATCGGTACCGAACATTGGATTGATCAGTACCGCACATTCGATTGATCGGTATCGCACATTCGATACATCGATACGGTACATTCGATTGATCGGTACCGCACATTCGATTGATCGGTACCGAACATTCGATTGATCGGTACCGAACATTGGATTGATCGGCACCGAACATTCGAATGTTCGGTATCGCACATTCGATTGATCGGTACCGAACATTCGATAGATAGGTACCGAACATTCGATTGATCGGTACCGAACATTCGATTTATCGGTACCGCACATTGGATTGATCAGCACCGAACATTCGATTGTTCGGTACCGAACATTCGATTGATCGGTACCGCATATTCGATTAATCCGTACCGAACATTCGAATGATCGGTAACGCACATTAGATAGGTACCGAACATTCGATTGATCGGTACCGAACATTCGATTGATCGGTACCGAACATTGGATTGATCAGCACCGAACATTCGATTGTTCGGTACCGAACATTCGATTGATCGGTCCCGAACATTCGATTGATCGGTAACGAACATTCGATTGATCGGTACCGAACATTGGATTGATCAGTACCGCACATTCGATTGATCGGTATCGCACATTCGATACATCGATACGGTACATTCGATTGATCGGTACCGAACATTGGATTGATCGGTACCGAACATTGGATTGATCGGCACCGAACATTCGAATGTTCGGTATCGCACATTCGATTGATCGGTACCGAACATTCGATAGATAGGTACCGAACATTCGATTGATCGGTACCGAACATTCGATTGATCGGTACCGCACATTGGATTGATCAGCACCGAACATTCGATTGTTCGGTACCGAACATTCGATTGATCGGTACCGCACATTCGATTGATCGGTACCGCATATTCGATTAATCGGTACCGAACATTCGAATGATCGTTAACGCACATTCGATTGATCGGTACCGCATATTCGATTGATCGGTTCCGCACATTCGATTGATCGGTACCGCACATTCGATAGATAGGTACCGAACATTCGATTGATCGGTACCGAACATTCGATTGATCGGTACCGAACATTGGATTGATCAGCACCGAACATTCGATTGTTCGGTACCGAACATTCTTATGATCGGTAACGCACATTCGATAGATCGGTACCGCATATTCGATTGATCGGTACCGCACATTCGATAGATATGTACCGAACATTCCATTGATCGGTACCGAACATTCGATTGATCGGTACCGAACATTGGATTGATCAGCACCGAACATTCGATTGTTCGGTACCGAACATTCGATTGATCGGTACTGCACATTCGATTGATCGGTACCGCACATTCGATTGGTCGGTACCGAACATTCGATTGATCGATACCGAACATTCGATGATCGGTATCGCACATTCGATTGATCGGTACCGCACATTCGATTGGTCGGTACCGCAAATTCGATTGATCGGTATCGCACATTCGATTGATCGGTACCGCACATTCGATTGATCGGTACCGAACATTCCATTGATCGATACCTCACATTCGATTGATCGGTACCGAAAATTCGATTGGTCGGTATCGCACATTCGATTGTTCGGTACCGAACATTCGATTGATCGGTACCGCACATTCGATAGATAGGTACCGAACATTCGATTGATCGGTACCGAACATTCGATTGATCGGTACCGCACATTCCATTGATCGGTACCGAACATTCGATTGATCGGTACCGAACATTCGATTTGTCGGTACCGCACATTCGATTGATCGGTATCGCACATTCGATTGATCGGTACCGAATATTCGATTGATCGGTACCGAACATTCGATAGATAGGTACCGAACATTCGATTGATCGGTACCGAACATTCGATTGATCGGTAACGCACATTCGATTGATCGGTAACGAACATTCGATTGATCGGTAAAGAAGATTCGATTGATCGCTACCGCACATTCCATTGATCGGTACCGAACATTCGATTGGTCGGTTCCGTACATTCGATTGATCGGTATCGCACATTCGATTAATCGGTACCGAACATTCGATTGATCGGTACCGAACATTCGATTGATCGGTACCGCACATTCCATTGATCGGTATAGAACATTCGAATGATCGGTAACGCACATTCGATTGATCGGTACCGCACATTCGATTGATCGGTACCGCACATTCGATTGATCGGTACCGCACATTCGATTGATCGGTAACGCACATTCGATTGATCGGTACCGCACATTCGATTGATCGGTACCGCACATTCGATTGGTCGGTAACGAACATTCGATTGATCGGTACCGAACATTCGATTGATCGGTATAGAACATTCGATTGATCGGTATAGAACATTCGAATGATCGGTAACGCACATTCGATTGATCGGTACCGCACATTCGATTGATCGGTACCGCACATTCGATTGATCGGTACCGCACATTCGATTAATCGGTAACGCACATTCGATTGATCGGTACCGTACATTCGATTGATCGGTACCGCACATTCGATTAATCGGTACCGAACATTCGATTGATCGGTAACGAACATTCGATTGATCGGTACCGCACATTCCATTGATCGGTATAGAACATTCCAATGATCGGTAACGCACATTCGATTGATCGGTACCGCACATTCGATTGATCGGTATCGCACATTCGATTGATCGCTACCGAATATTCGATTGATCGGTACCGCACATTCGATTGGTCGGTAACGAACATTCGATTGATCGGTAAAGAACATTCGATTGATCGGTACCGAACATTCGATTGATCGGTACCGAACATTCGATTGATCGGTACCGCACATTCCATTGATCGGTATAGAACATTCGAATGATCGGTAACGCACATTCGATTGATCGGTACCGCACATTCGATTGATCGGTACCGCACATTCGACTAATCGGTAACGCACATTCGATAGATCGGTACCGCACATTCGACTAATCGGTAACGCACATTCGATTGATCGGTACCGCACATTCGATTAATCGTTACCGCACATTCTATTGATCGGTACCGAACATTCGATTGATCGGTAACGAACATTCGATTGATCGGTACCGAACATTGGATTGATCAGTACCGCACATTCGATTGATCGGTATCGCAGATTCGATACATCGATACGGTACATTCGATTGATCGGTACCGAACATTCGATTGATCGGTACCGAACATTGGATTGATCGGCACCGAACATTCGAATGTTCGGTATCGCACATTCGATTGATCGGTACCGAACATTCGATAGATAGGTACCGAACATTCGATTGATCGGTACCGAACATTCGATTGATCGGTACCGCACATTGGATTGATCAGCACCGAACATTCGATTGTTCGGTACCGAACATTCGATTGATCGGTACCGCACATTCGATTGATCGGTACCGCATATTCGATTAATCGGTACCGAACATTCGAATGATCGTTAACGCACATTCGATTGATCGGTACCGCATATTCGATTGATCGGTTCCGCACATTCGATTGATCGGTACCGCACATTCGATAGATAGGTACCGAACATTCGATTGATCGGTACCGAACATTCGATTGATCGGTACCGAACATTGGATTGATCAGCACCAAACATTCGATTGTTCGGTACCGAACATTCGATTGATCGGTACTGCACATTCGATTGATCGGTACCACACATTCGATTGGTCGGTACCGCACATTCGATAGATAGGTACCGAACATTCGATTGATCGGTACCGAACATTGGATTGATCGGTACCGAACATTGGATTGATCGGCACCGAACATTCGATTGTTCGGTACCGAACATTCGATCGATCGGTACCGAACATTGGATTGATCGGTACCGAACATTCGATTGATCGGTACCGAACATTCGATAGATAGGTACCGAACATTCGATTGATCGGTACCGAACATTCGATTGATCGGTACCGCACATTGGATTGATCAGCACCGAACATTCGATTGTTCGGTACCGAACATTCGATTGATCGGTACCGCACATTCGATTGATCGGTACCGCATATTCGATTAATCGGTACCGAACATTCGAATGATCGTTAACGCACATTCGATTGATCGGTACCGCATATTCGATTGATCGGTTCCGCACATTCGATTGATCGGTACCGCACATTCGATAGATAGGTACCGAACATTCGATTGATCGGTACCGAACATTCGATTGATCGGTACCGAACATTGGATTGATCGGTACCGCACATTCGATTGATCGGTACCGAACATTGGATTGATCGGTACCGCACATTCGATTGATCGGTATCGCACATTCGATACATCGATACGGTACATTCGATTGATCAGTACCGCACATTCTCTTAATCGGTACCACACATTCGATTGGTCGGTAACGCACATTCGATTGATCGGTAACGCATATTCGATTGATCGGTACCGAACATTCGATTGATCGGTACCGCACATTCGATAGATAGGTACCGAACATTCGATTGATCGGTACCGCACATTCCATTGATCGGTACCTCACATTCGATTGATCGGTACCGAAAATTCGATTTGTCGGTACCGCACATTCGATTGATCGGTATCGCACATTCGATTGATCGCTACCGAATATTCGATTGATCGGTACCGCACATTCGATTGGTCGGTAACGAACATTCGATTGATCGGTAAAGAACATTCGATTGATCGGTACCGAACATTCGATTGATCGGTACCGAACATTCGATTGATCGGTACCGCACATTCCATTGATCGGTATAGAACATTCGAATGATCGGTAACGCACATTCGATTGATCGGTACCGCACATTCGATTGATCGGTACCGCACATTCGACTAATCGGTAACGCACATTCGATTGATCGGTACCGCACATTCGATTAATCGTTACCGCACATTCTATTGATCGGTACCGCACATTCGATTGATCGGTACCGAACATTCGATTGATCGGTACCGAACATTCGATTGATCGGTAACGAACATTCGATTGATCGGTACCGAACATTGGATTGATCAGTACCGCACATTCGATTGATCGGTACCGAACATTCGATACATCGATACGGTACATTCGATTGATCGGTACCGCACATTGGATTGATCGGTACCGAACATTGGATTGATCGGTACCGAACATTGGATTGATCGGCACCGAACATTCGAATGTTCGGTATCGCACATTCGATTGATCGGTACCGAACATTCGATAGATAGGTACCGAACATTCGATTGATCGGTACCGCACATTCCATTGATCGGTACCTCACATTCGATTGATCGGTACCGAACATTCGATTTGTCGGTACCGTACATTCGATTGATCGGTATCGCACATTCGATTGATCGCTACCGAATATTCGATTGATCGGTACCGCACATTCGATTGGTCGGTAACGAACATTCGATTGATCGGTAAAGAACATTCGATTGATCGGTACCGAACATTCGATTGATCGGTACCGAACATTCGATTGATCGGTACCGCACATTCCATTGATCGGTATAGAACATTCGAATGATCGGTAACGCACATTCGATTGATCGGTACCGCACATTCGATTGATCGGTACCGCACATTCGACTAATCGGTAACGCACATTCGATAGATCGGTACCGCACATTCGACTAATCGGTAACGCACATTCGATTGATCGGTACCGCACATTCGATTAATCGTTACCGCACATTCTATTGATCGGTACCGATCATTCGATTGATCGGTAACGAACATTCGATTGATCGGTACCGAACATTGGATTGATCAGTACCGCACATTCGATTGATCGGTATCGCACATTCGATACATCGATACGGTACATTCGATTGATCGGTACCGCACATTCGATTGATCGGTACCGAACATTCGATTGATCGGTACCGAACATTGGATTGATCGGCACCGAACATTCGAATGTTCGGTATCGCACATTCGATTGATCGGTACCGAACATTCGATAGATAGGTACCGAACATTCGATTGATCGGTACCGAACATTCGATTGATCGGTACCGCACATTGGATTGATCAGCACCGAACATTCGATTGTTCGGTACCGAACATTCGATTGATCGGTACCGCACATTCGATTGATCGGTACCGCATATTCGATTAATCGGTACCGAACATTCGAATGATCGTTAACGCACATTCGATTGATCGGTACCGCATATTCGATTGATCGGTTCCGCACATTCGATTGATCGGTACCGCACATTCGATAGATAGGTACCGAACATTCGATTGATCGGTACCGAACATTCGATTGATCGGTACCGAACATTGGATTGATCAGCACCGAACATTCGATTGTTCGGTACCGAACATTCTTATGATCGGTACTGCACATTCGATTGATCGGTACCACACATTCGATTGGTCGGTACCGCACATTCGATAGATAGGTACCGAACATTCGATTGATCGGTACCGAACATTGGATTGATCGGTACCGAACATTGGATTGATCGGCACCGAACATTCGATTGTTCGGTACCGAACATTCGATCGATCGGTACCGAACATTGGATTGATCGGTACCGAACATTGGATTGATCGGCACCGAATATTCGATTGTTCGGTACCGAACATTGGATTGATCGGTACCGCACATTCGATTGATCGGTACCGAACATTGGATTGATCGGCACCGAACATTCGATTGTTCGGTACCGAACATTCGATTGATCGGTACCGCACATTCGATTGATCGGTACCGCACATTCGATTAATCGGTACCGAACATTCGAATGATCGGTAACGCACATTCGATTGATCGGTACCGCACATTCGATTAATCGGTACCGCACATTCTATTGATCGGTACCGCACATTCGATTGATCGGTAACTATCATTCGATTGATCGGTACCGAACATTCGATTGATCGGTACCGCACATTCTATTGATCGGTACCGCACATTCGATTGATCGGTACCGAACATTCGATTGATCGGTAACGCACATTCGATTGATCGGTACCGCACATTCGATTGATCGGTACCGATCATTCGACTGATCGGTACCGCTCATTCGATTGATCGGTAGCGAACATTCGATTGATCGGTACCGAACATTCGATTGATCGGTACCGCACATTCGATTGATCGGTACCACTCATTCGATTGATCGGTGGCGAACATTCGATTGTTCGGTACCGAACATTCGATTGATCGGTACCGCACATTCGATTGATCGGTACCGCACATTCGATTGATCGGTACCGAACATTCGATTGGTCGGTACCGCACATTCGATTGATCGGTATCGCACATTGGATTAATCGGTACCGAGCATTCGATTGATCGGTACCGAACATTCGATTGATCGGTACCGCACATTCCATTGATCGGTATAGAACATTCGAATGATCGGTAACGCACATTCGATTGATCGGTACCGCACATTCGATTGATCGGTACCGAACATTCGATTGATCGGTACCGCACATTCGATTAATCGGTACCGAACATTGGATTGATCGGTACCGAACATTGGATTGATCGGCACCGAACATTCGATTGTTCGTTACCGAATATTTGATTGATCGGTACCGCACATTCGATTGATCGGTACCGCACATTCTATTAATCGGTACCGAACATTCGAATGATCGGTAACGCACATTCGATTGATCGGTACCGCATATTCGATTGATCGGTACCGCACATTCGATTGATCGGTACCGCACATTCGATTTATTCGGTACCGAACATTCGATTGGTCGGTACCGAACATTCGATTAATCGGTACCGCACATTCTATTGATCGGTACCGCACATTCGATTGATCGGTAACGAACATTTGATTAATCGGTACCGAACATTCGATTGATCGGTACCGCACATTCTATTGATCGGTACCGCACATTCGATTGATCGGATCCGCACATTCGATTGATCGGTAACGCACATTCGATTGATCGCAACCGCACATTCGATTGATCGGTACCGATCATTTGACTGATCGGTACCGCTCATTCGATTGATCGGTAGCGAACATTCGATTGTTCGGTACCGAACATTCGATTGAACGGTACCGCACATTCGATTGATCGGTACCGAACATTCGATTGATCGGTACCGCACATTCGATTGATCGGTACCGCACATTCGATTGATCGGTAGCGAACATTCGATTGGTCGGTACCGCACATTCGATTGATCGGTATCGCACATTTGATTATTCGGTACCGAACATTCGATTGATCGGTACCGAACATTCCATTGATCGGTACCGCACATTCCATTGATCGGTATAGAACATTCGATTGATCGGTACCGCACATTCGATTGATCGGTACCGCACATTCGATTGATTGGTACCGCACATTCGATTAATCGGTACCGAACATTGGATTGATCGGTACCGAACATTGGATTGATCAGCACCGAACATTCGATTGTTCGGTACCGAACATTCGATTGATCGGTACCGCACATTCGATTGATCGGTACCGCACATTCGATCAATCGGTACCGAACATTCGATTGATCGGTACCGCACATTCGATTGGTCGGTAACGAACATTCGATTGATCGGTACCGAACATTCGATTGATCGGTATAGAACATTCGAATGATCGGTATAGAACATTCGAATGATCGGTAACGCACATTCGATTGATCGGTACCGCACATTCGATTGATCGGTACCGCACATTCGATTGATCGGTACCGCACATTCGATTAATCGGTAACGCACATTCGATTGATCGGTACCGCACATTCGATTGATCGGTACCGCACATTCGATTGGTCGGTAACGAACATTCGATTGATCGGTAACGCACATTCAATTGATCGGTAACGAACATTCGATTGATCGGTACCGCACATTCGATTGATTGGTACCGCACATTCCATTGATCGGTACCGAACATTCCATTGATCGATACCTCACATTCGATTGATCGGTACCGAAAATTCGATTGGTCGGTATCGCACATTCGATTGTTCGGTACCGAACATTCGATTGATCGGTACCGCACATTCGATAGATAGGTACCGAACATTCGATTGATCGGTACCGAACATTCGATTGATCGGTACCGCACATTCCATTGATCGGTACCGAACATTCGATTGATCGGTACCGAACATTCGATTTGTCGGTACCGCACATTCGATTGATCGGTATCGCACATTCGATTGATCGGTACCGAATATTCGATTGATCGGTACCGAACATTCGATAGATAGGTACCGAACATTCGATTGATCGGTACCGAACATTCGATTGATCGGTAACGCACATTCGATTGATCGGTAACGAACATTCGATTGATCGGTAAAGAAGATTCGATTGATCGCTACCGCACATTCCATTGATCGGTACCGAACATTCGATTGGTCGGTTCCGTACATTCGATTGATCGGTATCGCACATTCGATTAATCGGTACCGAACATTCGATTGATCGGTACCGAACATTCGATTGATCGGTACCGCACATTCCATTGATCGGTATAGAACATTCGAATGATCGGTAACGCACATTCGATTGATCGGTACCGCACATTCGATTGATCGGTACCGCACATTCGATTGATCGGTACCGCACATTCGATTGATCGGTAACGCACATTCGATTGATCGGTACCGCACATTCGATTGATCGGTACCGCACATTCGATTGGTCGGTAACGAACATTCGATTGATCGGTACCGAACATTCGATTGATCGGTATAGAACATTCGATTGATCGGTATAGAACATTCGAATGATCGGTAACGCACATTCGATTGATCGGTACCGCACATTCGATTGATCGGTACCGCACATTCGATTGATCGGTACCGCACATTCGATTAATCGGTAACGCACATTCGATTGATCGGTACCGTACATTCGATTGATCGGTATCGCACATTCGATTAATCGGTACCGAACATTCGATTGATCGGTAACGAACATTCGATTGATCGGTACCGCACATTCCATTGATCGGTATAGAACATTCCAATGATCGGTAACGCACATTCGATTGATCGGTACCGCACATTCGATTGATCGGTATCGCACATTCGATTGATCGCTACCGAATATTCGATTGATCGGTACCGCACATTCGATTGGTCGGTAACGAACATTCGATTGATCGGTAAAGAACATTCGATTGATCGGTACCGAACATTCGATTGATCGGTACCGAACATTCGATTGATCGGTACCGCACATTCCATTGATCGGTATAGAACATTCGAATGATCGGTAACGCACATTCGATTGATCGGTACCGCACATTCGATTGATCGGTACCGCACATTCGACTAATCGGTAACGCACATTCGATAGATCGGTACCGCACATTCGACTAATCGGTAACGCACATTCGATTGATCGGTACCGCACATTCGATTAATCGTTACCGCACATTCTATTGATCGGTACCGAACATTGGATTGATCGGTAACGAACATTCGATTGATCGGTACCGAACATTGGATTGATCAGTACCGCACATTCGATTGATCGGTATCGCAGATTCGATACATCGATACGGTACATTCGATTGATCGGTACCGAACATTCGATTGATCGGTACCGAACATTGGATTGATCGGCACCGAACATTCGAATGTTCGGTATCGCACATTCGATTGATCGGTACCGAACATTCGATAGATAGGTACCGAACATTCGATTGATCGGTACCGAACATTCGATTGATCGGTACCGCACATTGGATTGATCAGCACCGAACATTCGATTGTTCGGTACCGAACATTCGATTGATCGGTACCGCACATTCGATTGATCGGTACCGCATATTCGATTAATCGGTACCGAACATTCGAATGATCGTTAACGCACATTCGATTGATCGGTACCGCATATTCGATTGATCGGTTCCGCACATTCGATTGATCGGTACCGCACATTCGATAGATAGGTACCGAACATTCGATTGATCGGTACCGAACATTCGATTGATCGGTACCGAACATTGGATTGATCAGCACCGAACATTCGATTGTTCGGTACCGAACATTCGATTGATCGGTACTGCACATTCGATTGATCGGTACCACACATTCGATTGGTCGGTACCGCACATTCGATAGATAGGTACCGAACATTCGATTGATCGGTACCGAACATTGGATTGATCGGTACCGAACATTGGATTGATCGGCACCGAACATTCGATTGTTCGGTACCGAACATTCGATCGATCGGTACCGAACATTGGATTGATCGGTACCGAACATTCGATTGATCGGTACCGAACATTCGATAGATAGGTACCGAACATTGGATTGATCGGTACCGAACATTCGATTGATCGGTACCGCACATTGGATTGATCAGCACCGAACATTCGATTGTTCGGTACCGAACATTCGATTGATCGGTACCGCACATTCGATTGATCGGTACCGCATATTCGATTAATCGGTACCGAACATTCGAATGATCGTTAACGCACATTCGATTGATCGGTACCGCATATTCGATTGATCGGTTCCGCACATTCGATTGATCGGTACCGCACATTCGATAGATAGGTACCGAACATTCGATTGATCGGTACCGAACATTCGATTGATCGGTACCGAACATTGGATTGATCGGTACCGCACATTCGATTGATCGGTACCGAACATTGGATTGATCGGTACCGCACATTCGATTGATCGGTATCGCACATTCGATACATCGATACGGTACATTCGATTGATCAGTACCGCACATTCTCTTAATCGGTACCACACATTCGATTGGTCGGTAACGCACATTCGATTGATCGGTAACGCATATTCGATTGATCGGTACCGAACATTCGATTGATCGGTACCGCACATTCGATAGATAGGTACCGAACATTCGATTGATCGGTACCGCACATTCCATTGATCGGTACCTCACATTCGATTGATCGGTACCGAAAATTCGATTTGTCGGTACCGCACATTCGATTGATCGGTATCGCACATTCGATTGATCGCTACCGAATATTCGATTGATCGGTACCGCACATTCGATTGGTCGGTAACGAACATTCGATTGATCGGTAAAGAACATTCGATTGATCGGTACCGAACATTCGATTGATCGGTACCGAACATTCGATTGATCGGTACCGCACATTCCATTGATCGGTATAGAACATTCGAATGATCGGTAACGCACATTCGATTGATCGGTACCGCACATTCGATTGATCGGTACCGCACATTCGACTAATCGGTAACGCACATTCGATTGATCGGTACCGCACATTCGATTAATCGTTACCGCACATTCTATTGATCGGTACCGC
Source organism: Apostichopus japonicus (assembly GCF_037975245.1). NCBI lineage: Eukaryota > Metazoa > Echinodermata > Holothuroidea > Aspidochirotida > Stichopodidae > Apostichopus > Apostichopus japonicus. The sequence continues at coordinate 11,134,623 of NC_092578.1, read as the reverse complement.
ACATTCGATTGATCGGTACCGAACATTCGATTGATCGGTACCGAACATTCGATTGATCGGTAACGAACATTCGATTGATCGGTACCGAACATTGGATTGATCAGTACCGCACATTCGATTGATCGGTACCGAACATTCGATACATCGATACGGTACATTCGATTGATCGGTACCGCACATTGGATTGATCGGTACCGAACATTGGATTGATCGGTACCGAACATTGGATTGATCGGCACCGAACATTCGAATGTTCGGTATCGCACATTCGATTGATCGGTACCGAACATTCGATAGATAGGTACCGAACATTCGATTGATCGGTACCGCACATTCCATTGATCGGTACCTCACATTCGATTGATCGGTACCGAACATTCGATTTGTCGGTACCGTACATTCGATTGATCGGTATCGCACATTCGATTGATCGCTACCGAATATTCGATTGATCGGTACCGCACATTCGATTGGTCGGTAACGAACATTCGATTGATCGGTAAAGAACATTCGATTGATCGGTACCGAACATTCGATTGATCGGTACCGAACATTCGATTGATCGGTACCGCACATTCCATTGATCGGTATAGAACATTCGAATGATCGGTAACGCACATTCGATTGATCGGTACCGCACATTCGATTGATCGGTACCGCACATTCGACTAATCGGTAACGCACATTCGATAGATCGGTACCGCACATTCGACTAATCGGTAACGCACATTCGATTGATCGGTACCGCACATTCGATTAATCGTTACCGCACATTCTATTGATCGGTACCGATCATTCGATTGATCGGTAACGAACATTCGATTGATCGGTACCGAACATTGGATTGATCAGTACCGCACATTCGATTGATCGGTATCGCACATTCGATACATCGATACGGTACATTCGATTGATCGGTACCGCACATTCGATTGATCGGTACCGAACATTCGATTGATCGGTACCGAACATTGGATTGATCGGCACCGAACATTCGAATGTTCGGTATCGCACATTCGATTGATCGGTACCGAACATTCGATAGATAGGTACCGAACATTCGATTGATCGGTACCGAACATTCGATTGATCGGTACCGCACATTGGATTGATCAGCACCGAACATTCGATTGTTCGGTACCGAACATTCGATTGATCGGTACCGCACATTCGATTGATCGGTACCGCATATTCGATTAATCGGTACCGAACATTCGAATGATCGTTAACGCACATTCGATTGATCGGTACCGCATATTCGAGTGATCGGTTCCGCACATTCGATTGATCGGTACCGCACATTCGATAGATAGGTACCGAACATTCGATTGATCGGTACCGAACATTCGATTGATCGGTACCGAACATTGGATTGATCAGCACCGAACATTCGATTGTTCGGTACCGAACATTCTTATGATCGGTACTGCACATTCGATTGATCGGTACCACACATTCGATTGGTCGGTACCGCACATTCGATAGATAGGTACCGAACATTCGATTGATCGGTACCGAACATTGGATTGATCGGTACCGAACATTGGATTGATCGGCACCGAACATTCGATTGTTCGGTACCGAACATTCGATCGATCGGTACCGAACATTGGATTGATCGGTACCGAACATTGGATTGATCGGCACCGAATATTCGATTGTTCGGTACCGAACATTGGATTGATCGGTACCGCACATTCGATTGATCGGTACCGAACATTGGATTGATCGGCACCGAACATTCGATTGTTCGGTACCGAACATTCGATTGATCGGTACCGCACATTCGATTGATCGGTACCGCACATTCGATTAATCGGTACCGAACATTCGAATGATCGGTAACGCACATTCGATTGATCGGTACCGCACATTCGATTAATCGGTACCGCACATTCTATTGATCGGTACCGCACATTCGATTGATCGGTAACTATCATTCGATTGATCGGTACCGAACATTCGATTGATCGGTACCGCACATTCTATTGATCGGTACCGCACATTCGATTGATCGGTACCGAACATTCGATTGATCGGTAACGCACATTCGATTGATCGGTACCGCACATTCGATTGATCGGTACCGATCATTCGACTGATCGGTACCGCTCATTCGATTGATCGGTAGCGAACATTCGATTGATCGGTACCGAACATTCGATTGATCGGTACCGCACATTCGATTGATCGGTACCACTCATTCGATTGATCGGTGGCGAACATTCGATTGTTCGGTACCGAACATTCGATTGATCGGTACCGCACATTCGATTGATCGGTACCGCACATTCGATTGATCGGTACCGAACATTCGATTGGTCGGTACCGCACATTCGATTGATCGGTATCGCACATTGGATTAATCAGTACCGAACATTCGATTGATCGGTACCGAACATTCGATTGATCGGTACCGCACATTCCATTGATCGGTATAGAACATTCGAATGATCGGTAACGCACATTCGATTGATCGGTACCGCACATTCGATTGATCGGTACCGAACATTCGATTGATCGGTACCGCACATTCGATTAATCGGTACCGAACATTGGATTGATCGGTACCGAACATTGGATTGATCGGCACCGAACATTCGATTGTTCGTTACCGAATATTTGATTGATCGGTACCGCACATTCGATTGATCGGTACCGCACATTCTATTAATCGGTACCGAACATTCGAATGATCGGTAACGCACATTCGATTGATCGGTACCGCATATTCGATTGATCGGTACCGCACATTCGATTGATCGGTACCGCACATTCGATTTATTCGGTACCGAACATTCGATTGGTCGGTACCGAACATTCGATTAATCGGTACCGCACATTCTATTGATCGGTACCGCACATTCGATTGATCGGTAACGAACATTTGATTAATCGGTACCGAACATTCGATTGATCGGTACCGCACATTCTATTGATCGGTACCGCACATTCGATTGATCGGATCCGCACATTCGATTGATCGGTAACGCACATTCGATTGATCGCAACCGCACATTCGATTGATCGGTACCGATCATTCGACTGATCGGTACCGCTCATTCGATTGATCGGTAGCGAACATTCGATTGTTCGGTACCGAACATTCGATTGAACGGTACCGCACATTCGATTGATCGGTACCGAACATTCGATTGATCGGTACCGCACATTCGATTGATCGGTACCGCACATTCGATTGATCGGTAGCGAACATTCGATTGGTCGGTACCGCACATTCGATTGATCGGTATCGCACATTTGATTATTCGGTACCGAACATTCGATTGATCGGTACCGAACATTCCATTGATCGGTACCGCACATTCCATTGATCGGTATAGAACATTCGATTGATCGGTACCGCACATTCGATTGATCGGTACCGCACATTCGATTGATTGGTACCGCACATTCGATTAATCGGTACCGAACATTGGATTGATCGTTACCGAACATTGGATTGATCAGCACCGAACATTCGATTGTTCGGTACCGAACATTCGATTGATCGGTACCGCACATTCGATTGATCGGTACCGCACATTCGATCAATCGGTACCGAACATTCGATTGATCGGTACCGCACATTCGATTGGTCGGTAACGAACATTCGATTGATCGGTACCGAACATTCGATTGATCGGTATAGAACATTCGAATGATCGGTATAGAACATTCGAATGATCGGTAACGCACATTCGATTGATCGGTACCGCACATTCGATTGATCGGTACCGCACATTCGATTGATCGGTACCGCACATTCGATTAATCGGTAACGCACATTCGATTGATCGGTACCGCACATTCGATTGATCGGTACCGCACATTCGATTGGTCGGTAACGAACATTCGATTGATCGGTAACGCACATTCAATTGATCGGTAACGAACATTCGATTGATCGGTACCGCACATTCGATTGATTGGTACCGCACATTCCATTGATCGGTACCGAACATTCGATTGGTCGGTAAAGAACATTCGATTGATCGGTACCGCACATTCCATTGATCGGTACCGAACATTCGATTGGTCGGTACCGTACATTCGATTGATCGGTATCGCACATTCGATTAATCGGTACCGAACATTCGATTGATCGGTACCGAACATTCGATTGATCGGTACCGAACATTCCATTGATCGGTATAGAACATTCCAATGATCGGTAACGCACATTCGATTGATCGGTACCGCACATTCGATTGATCGGTACCGCACATTCGATTGGTCGGTACCGAACATTCGATTAATCGGTACCGCACATTCTATTGATCTGTACCGCACATTCGATTGATCGGTACCGAACATTCGATTGATCGGTACCGAACATTCGATTGATCGGTAACGAACATTCCATTGATCGGTACCGAACATTGGATTGATCAGTACCGCACATTCGATTGATCGGTATCGCACATTCGATACATCGATACGGTACATTCGATTGATCGGTACCGCACATTCGATTGATCGGAACCGCACGTTCCATTGATCGGTACCTCACATTCGATTGATCGGTACCGAACATTCGATTTGTCGGTACCGCACATTCGATTGATCGGTATCGCACATTCGATTGATCGGTACCGAATATTCGATTGATCGGGCGAACATTCGATAGATAGGTACCGAACATTCGATTGATCGGTACCGAACATTCGATTGATCGGTAACGCACATTCGATTGATCGGTAACGAACATTCGATTGATCGGGAAAGAACATTCGATTGATCGGTACCGAACATTCGATTGATCGGTACCGAACATTCGATTGATCGGTACCGCACATTCCATTGATCGGTATAGAACTTTCGAATGATCGGTAACGCACATTCGATTGATCGGTACCGCACATTCGATTGATCGGTACCGCACATTCGACTAATCGGTAACGCACATTCGATTGATCGGTACCGCACATTCGATTAATCGTTACCGCACATTCTATTGATCGGTACCGCACATTCGATTGATCGGTACCGAACATTCGATTGATCGGTACCGAACATTCGATTGATCGGTAACGAACATTCGATTGATCGGTACCGAACATTGGATTGATCAGTACCGCACATTCGATTGATCGGTACCGAACATTCGATACATCGATACGGTACATTCGATTGATCGGTACCGCACATTGGATTGATCGGTACCGAACATTCGATTGATCGGTACCGAACATTGGATTGATCGGCACCGAACATTCGAATGTTCGGTATCGCACATTCGATTGATCGGTACCGAACATTCGATAGATAGGTACCGAACATTCGATTGATCGGTACCGCACATTCCATTGATCGGTACCTCACATTCGATTGATCGGTACCGAACATTCGATTTGTCGGTACCGCACATTCGATTGATCGGTATCGCACATTCGATTGATCGCTACCGAAAATTCGATTTGTCGGTACCGCACATTCGATTGATCGGTATCGCACATTCGATTGATCGCTACCGAATATTCGATTGATCGGTACCGCACATTCGATTGGTCGGTAACGAACATTCGATTGATCGGTAAAGAACATTCGATTGATCGGTACCGAACATTCGATTGATCGGTACCGAACATTCGATTGATCGGTACCGCACATTCCATTGATCGGTATAGAACATTCGAATGATCGGTAACGCACATTCGATTGATCGGTACCGCACATTCGATTGATCGGTACCGCACATTCGACTAATCGGTAACGCACATTCGATTGATCGGTACCGCACATTCGATTAATCGTTACCGCACATTCTATTGATCGGTACCGCACATTCGATTGATCGGTACCGAACATTCGATTGATCGGTACCGAACATTCGATTGATCGGTAACGAACATTCGATTGATCGGTACCGAACATTGGATTGATCAGTACCGCACATTCGATTGATCGGTACCGAACATTCGATACATCGATACGGTACATTCGATTGATCGGTACCGCACATTGGATTGATCGGTACCGAACATTCGATTGATCGGTACCGAACATTGGATTGATCGGCACCGAACATTCGAATGTTCGGTATCGCACATTCGATTGATCGGTACCGAACATTCGATAGATAGGTACCGAACATTCGATTGATCGGTACCGCACATTCCATTGATCGGTACCTCACATTCGATTGATCGGTACCGAACATTCGATTTGTCGGTACCGCACATTCGATTGATCGGTATCGCACATTCGATTGATCGCTACCGAATATTCGATTGATCGGTACCGCACATTCGATTGGTCGGTAACGAACATTCGATTGATCGGTAAAGAACATTCGATTGATCGGTACCGAACATTCGATTGATCGGTACCGAACATTCGATTGATCGGTACCGCACATTCCATTGATCGGTATAGAACATTCGAATGATCGGTAACGCACATTCGATTGATCGGTACCGCACATTCGATTGATCGGTACCGCACATTCGACTAATCGGTAACGCACATTCGATTGATCGGTACCGCACATTCGACTAATCGGTAACGCACATTCGATTGATCGGTACCGCACATTCGATTAATCGTTACCGCACATTCTATTGATCGGTACCGAACATTCGATTGATCGGTAACGAACATTCGATTGATCGGTACCGAACATTGGATTGATCAGTACCGCACATTCGATTGATCGGTATCGCACATTCGATACATCGATACGGTACATTCGATTAATCGGTACCGCACATTCGATTGATCGGTACCGCACATTCCATTGATCGGTAACGCACATTCGATTGATCGGTACCTATCATTCGACTGATCGGTACCGCTCATTCGATTGATCGGTAGCGAACATTCGATTGATCGGTACCGAACATTCGATTGATAGGTACCGCACATTCGATTGATCGGTACCCCTCATTCGATTGATCGGTAGCGAACATTCGATTGTTCGGTACCGAACATTCGATTGATCGGTACCGCACATTCGATTGATCGGTACCGCACATTCGATTGATCGGTACCGAACATTCGATTGGTCGGTACCGCACATTCGATTGATCGGTATCGCACATTGGATTAATCGGTACCGAGCATTCGATTGATCGGTACCGAACATTCGATTGATCGGTACCGCACATTCCATTGATCGGTAACGCACATTCGATTGATCGGTACCGCACATTCGATTGATCGGTACCGAACATTCGATTGATCGGTACCGCACATTCGATTAATCGGTACCGAACATTGGATTGATCGGTACCGAACATTGGATTGATCGGAACCGAACATTCGATTGTTCGTTACCGAATATTCGATTGATCGGTACCGCACATTCGATTGATCGGTACCGCACATTCGATTAATCGGTACCGAACATTCGAATGATCGGTAACGCACATTCGATTGATCGGATCCGCACATTCGATTGATCGGTAACGCACATTCGATTGATCGGTACCGCACATTCGATTGATCGGTAGCGAACATTCGATTGATCGGTACCGAACATTCGATTGATAGGTACCGCACATTGGATTGATCGGTACCGAACATTGGATTGATCGGCACCGAACATTCGATTGTTCGGTACCGAACATTCGATTGATCGGTACCGCACATTCGATTGATCGGTACCGCACATTCGATTAATCGGTACCGAACATTCGAATGATCGGTAACGCACATTCGATTGATCGGTACCGCACATTCGTTTAATCGGTACCGAACATTCGATTGGTCGGTACCGAACATTCGATTAATCGGTACCGCACATTCTATTGATCGGTACCGCACATTCGATTGATCGGTAACGAACATTCGATTGATCGGTACCGAACATTCGATTGATCGGTTCCGCACATTCTATTGATCGGTACCGCACATTCGATTGATCGGTACCGAACATTCGATTGATCGGTAACGCACATTCGATTGATCGGTACCGCACATTCGATTGATCGGTACCTATCATTCGACTGATCGGTACCGCTCATTCGATTGATCGGTAGCGAACATTCGATTGATCGGTACCGAACATTCGATTGATAGGTACCGCACATTCGATTGATCGGTACCACTCATTCGATTGATCGGTAGCGAACATTCGATTGTTCGGTACCTGAACATTCGATTGATCGGTACCGCACATTCGATTGATCGGTACCGCACATTCGATTGATCGGTACCGAACATTCGATTGGTCGGTACCGCACATTCGATTGATCGGTATCGCACATTGGATTGATCGGTACCGAGCATTCGATTGATCGGTACCGAACATTCGATTGAACGGTACCGCACATTCCATTGATCGGTAACGCACATTCGATTGATCGGTACCGCACATTCGATTGATCGGTACCGAACATTCGATTGATCGGTACCGCACATTCGATTAATCGGTACCGAACATTGGATTGATCGGTACCGAACATTGGATTGATCGGAACCGAACATTCGATTGTTCGTTACCGAATATTCGATTGATCGGTACCGCACATTGGATTGATCGGTACCGCACATTCGATTAATCGGTACCGAACATTCGAATGATCGGTAACGCACATTCGATTGATCGGATCCGCACATTCGATTGATCGGTAACGCACATTCGATTGATCGGTACCGCACATTCGATTGATCGGTAGCGAACATTCGATTGATCGGTACCGCACATTCGATTGATCGGTAACGAACATTCGATTGATCGGTACCGAACATTCGATTGATCGGTACCGCACATTCTATTGATCGGTACCGCACATTCGATTGATCGGTACCGAACATTCGATTGATCGGTTTCGCACATTGGATTAATCGGTACCGAGCATTCGATTGATCGGTACCGAACATTCGATTGATCGGTACCGCACATTCCATTGATCGGTAACGCACATTCGATTGATCGGTACCGCACATTCGATTGATCGGTACCGAACATTCGATTGATCGGTACCGCACATTCGATTAATCGGTACCGAACATTGGATTGATCGGTACCGAACATTGGATTGATCGGAACCGAACATTCGATTGTTCGTTACCGAATATTCGATTGATCGGTACCGCACATTCGATTGATCGGTACCGCACATTCGATTAATCGGTACCGAACATTCGAATGATCGGTAACGCACATTCGATTGATCGGATCCGCACATTCGATTGATCGGTAACGCACATTCGATTGATCGGTACCGCACATTCGATTGATCGGTACCGATCATTCGACTGATCGGTACCGCTCATTCGATTGATCGGTAGCGAACATTCGATTGTTCGGTACCGAACATTCGATTGAACGGTACCGCACATTCGATTGATCGGTACCGAACATTCGATTGATCGGTACCGCACATTCGATTGATCGGTACCGCACATTCGATTGATCGGTAGCGAACATTCGATTGGTCGGTACCGCACATTCGATTGATCGGTATCGCACATTTGATTATTCGGTACCGACATTCGATTGATCGGTACCGAACATTCGATTGATCGGTACCGCACATTCGATTGATCGGTATAGAACATTCGATTGATCGGTACCGCAAATTCGATTGATCGGTACCGCACATTCGATTGATTGGTACCGCACATTCGATTAATCGGTACCGAACATTGGATTGATCGGTACCGAACATTGGATTGATCAGCACCGAACATTCGATTGTTCGGTACCGAACATTCGATTGATCGGTACCGCACATTCGATTGATCGGTACCGCACATTCGATCAATCGGTACCGAACATTCGATTGATCGGTACCGCACATTCGATTGGTCGGTAACGAACATTCGATTGATCGGTACCGAACATTCGATTGATCGGTATAGAACATTCGAATGATCGGTATAGAACATTCGAATGATCGGTAACGCACATTCGATTGATCGGTACCGATCAATCGATTGATCGGTACCGCACATTCGATTGATCGGTACCGCACATTCGATTGATCGGTACCTATCATTCGACTGATCGGTACCGCTCATTCGATTGATCGGTAGCGAACATTCGATTGATCGGTACCGAACATTCGATTGATAGGTACCGCACATTCGATTGATCGGTACCACTCATTCGATTGATCGGTAGCGAACATTCGATTGTTCGGTACCGAACATTCGATTGATCGGTACCGCACATTCGATTGATCGGTACCGCACATTCGATTGATCGGTACCGAACATTCGATTGGTCGGTACCGCACATTCGATTGATCGGTATCGCACATTGGATTAATCGGTACCGAGCATTCGATTGATCGGTACCGAACATTCGATTGATCGGTACCGCACATTCCATTGATCGGTAACGCACATTCGATTGATCGGTACCGCACATTCGATTGATCGGTACCGAACATTCGATTGATCGGTACCGCACATTCGATTAATCGGTACCGAACATTGGATTGATCGGTACCGAACATTGGATTGATCGGAACCGAACATTCGATTGTTCGTTACCGAATATTCGATTGATCGGTACCGCACATTCGATTGATCGGTACCGCACATTCGATTAATCGGTACCGAACATTCGAATGATCGGTAACGCACATTCGATTGATCGGTACCGCAAATTCGATTGATCGGTACCGCACATTCGATTGATTGGTACCGCACATTCGATTAATCGGTACCGAACATTGGATTGATCGGTACCGAACATTGGATTGATCAGCACCGAACATTCGATTGTTCGGTACCGAACATTCGATTGATCGGTACCGCACATTCGATTGATCGGTACCGCACATTCGATCAATCGGTACCGAACATTCGATTGATCGGTACCGCACATTCGATTGGTCGGTAACGAACATTCGATTGATCGGTACCGAACATTCGATTGATCGGTATAGAACATTCGAATGATCGGTATAGAACATTCGAATGATCGGTAACGCACATTCGATTGATCGGTACCGCACATTCGATTGATCGGTACCGCACATTCGATTGATCGGTACCGCACATTCGATTAATCGGTAACGCACATTCGATTGATCGGTACCGCACATTCGATTGATCGGTACCGCACATTCGATTGGTCGGTAACGAACATTCGATTGATCGGTAACGCACATTCGATTGATCGGTAACGAACATTCGATTGATCGGTACCGCACATTCGATTGATCGGTACCGCACATTCCATTGATCGGTACCGAACATTCGATTGGTCGGTAAAGAAAATTCGATTGATCGGTACCGCACATTCCATTGATCGGTACCGAACATTCGATTGGTCGGTACCGTACATTCGATTGATCGGTATCGCACATTCGATTAATCGGTACCGAACATTCGATTGATCGGTACCGAACATTCGATTGATCGGTACCGCACATTCCATTGATCGGTATAGAACATTCCAATGATCGGTAACGCACATTCGATTGATCGGTACCGCACATTCGATTGATCGGTACCGCACATTCGATTGGTCGGTACCGAACATTCGATTAATCGGTACCGCACATTCTATTGATCTGTACCGCACATTCGATTGATCGGTACCGAACATTCGATTGATCGGTACCGAACATTCGATTGATCGGTAACGAACATTCCATTGATCGGTACCGAACATTGGATTGATCAGTACCGCACATTCGATTGATCGGTATCGCACATTCGATACATCGATACGGTACATTCGATTGATCGGTACCGCACATTCGATTGATCGGTACCGCACATTCGATTGGTTGGTACCGCACCTTCGATAGATAGGTACCGAACATTCGATTGATCGGTACCGCACATTCCATTGATCGGTACCTCACATTCGATTGATCGGTACCGAATATTCGATTGATCGGTACCGAACATTCGATAGATAGGTACCGAACATTCGATTGATCGGTAAGGAACATTCGATTGATCGGTAACGCACATTCGATTGATCGGTAACGAACATTCGATTGATCGGGAAAGAACATTCGTTTGATAGGTACCGCACATTCGATTGATCAGTACCGAACATTCGATTGGTCGGTACCGTACATTCGATTGATCGGTATCGCACATTCGATTCATCGGTACCGAACATTCGATTGATCGGTACCGAACATTCGATTGATCGGTACCGCACATTCCATTGATCGGTATAGAACATTCGAATGATCGGGTACGCACATTCGATAGATAGGTACCGAACATTCGATTGATCGGTACCGAACATTCGATTGATCGGTACCGAACATTGGATTGATCAGCACCGAACATTCGATTGTTCGGTAACGCACATTCGATTGATCGGTACCGCACATTCGATTGATCGGTACCGCACATTCGATTGATTGGTACCGCACATTCGATTAATCGGTACCGAACATTGGATTGATCGGTACCGAACATTGGATTGATCAGCACCGAACATTCGATTGTTCGGTACCGAACATTCGATTGATCGGTACCGCACATTCGATTGATCGGTACCGCACATTCGATCAATCGGTACCGAACATTCGATTGATCGGTACCGCACATTCGATTGGTCGGTAACGAACATTCGATTGATCGGTACCGAACATTCGATTGATCGGTATAGAACATTCGAATGATCGGTATAGAACATTCGAATGATCGGTAACGCACATTCGATTGATCGGTACCGATCAATCGATTGATCGGTACCGCACATTCGATTGATCGGTACCGCACATTCGATTGATCGGTACCTATCATTCGACTGATCGGTACCGCTCATTCGATTGATCGGTAGCGAACATTCGATTGATCGGTACCGAACATTCGATTGATAGGTACCGCACATTCGATTGATCGGTACCACTCATTCGATTGATCGGTAGCGAACATTCGATTGTTCGGTACCGAACATTCGATTGATCGGTACCGCACATTCGATTGATCGGTACCGCACATTCGATTGATCGGTACCGAACATTCGATTGGTCGGTACCGCACATTCGATTGATCGGTATCGCACATTGGATTAATCGGTACCGAGCATTCGATTGATCGGTACCGAACATTCGATTGATCGGTACCGCACATTCCATTGATCGGTAACGCACATTCGATTGATCGGTACCGCACATTCGATTGATCGGTACCGAACATTCGATTGATCGGTACCGCACATTCGATTAATCGGTACCGAACATTGGATTGATCGGTACCGAACATTGGATTGATCGGAACCGAACATTCGATTGTTCGTTACCGAATATTCGATTGATCGGTACCGCACATTCGATTGATCGGTACCGCACATTCGATTAATCGGTACCGAACATTCGAATGATCGGTAACGCACATTCGATTGATCGGTACCGCAAATTCGATTGATCGGTACCGCACATTCGATTGATTGGTACCGCACATTCGATTAATCGGTACCGAACATTGGATTGATCGGTACCGAACATTGGATTGATCAGCACCGAACATTCGATTGTTCGGTACCGAACATTCGATTGATCGGTACCGCACATTCGATTGATCGGTACCGCACATTCGATCAATCGGTACCGAACATTCGATTGATCGGTACCGCACATTCGATTGGTCGGTAACGAACATTCGATTGATCGGTACCGAACATTCGATTGATCGGTATAGAACATTCGAATGATCGGTATAGAACATTCGAATGATCGGTAACGCACATTCGATTGATCGGTACCGCACATTCGATTGATCGGTACCGCACATTCGATTGATCGGTACCGCACATTCGATTAATCGGTAACGCACATTCGATTGATCGGTACCGCACATTCGATTGATCGGTACCGCACATTCGATTGGTCGGTAACGAACATTCGATTGATCGGTAACGCACATTCGATTGATCGGTAACGAACATTCGATTGATCGGTACCGCACATTCGATTGATCGGTACCGCACATTCCATTGATCGGTACCGAACATTCGATTGGTCGGTAAAGAAAATTCGATTGATCGGTACCGCACATTCCATTGATCGGTACCGAACATTCGATTGGTCGGTACCGTACATTCGATTGATCGGTATCGCACATTCGATTAATCGGTACCGAACATTCGATTGATCGGTACCGAACATTCGATTGATCGGTACCGCACATTCCATTGATCGGTATAGAACATTCCAATGATCGGTAACGCACATTCGATTGATCGGTACCGCACATTCGATTGATCGGTACCGCACATTCGATTGGTCGGTACCGAACATTCGATTAATCGGTACCGCACATTCTATTGATCTGTACCGCACATTCGATTGATCGGTACCGAACATTCGATTGATCGGTACCGAACATTCGATTGATCGGTAACGAACATTCCATTGATCGGTACCGAACATTGGATTGATCAGTACCGCACATTCGATTGATCGGTATCGCACATTCGATACATCGATACGGTACATTCGATTGATCGGTACCGCACATTCGATTGATCGGTACCGCACATTCGATTGGTTGGTACCGCACCTTCGATAGATAGGTACCGAACATTCGATTGATCGGTACCGCACATTCCATTGATCGGTACCTCACATTCGATTGATCGGTACCGAATATTCGATTGATCGGTACCGAACATTCGATAGATAGGTACCGAACATTCGATTGATCGGTAAGGAACATTCGATTGATCGGTAACGCACATTCGATTGATCGGTAACGAACATTCGATTGATCGGGAAAGAACATTCGTTTGATAGGTACCGCACATTCGATTGATCAGTACCGAACATTCGATTGGTCGGTACCGTACATTCGATTGATCGGTATCGCACATTCGATTCATCGGTACCGAACATTCGATTGATCGGTACCGAACATTCGATTGATCGGTACCGCACATTCCATTGATCGGTATAGAACATTCGAATGATCGGGTACGCACATTCGATAGATAGGTACCGAACATTCGATTGATCGGTACCGAACATTCGATTGATCGGTACCGAACATTGGATTGATCAGCACCGAACATTCGATTGTTCGGTAACGCACATTCGATTGATCGGTACCGCACATTCGATTGATCGGTACCGCACATTCGATTGGTCGGTAACGAACATCGATTGATCGGTAAAGAACATTCGATTGATCGGTACCGAACATTCGATTGATCGGTAAAGAACATTCGATTGATCGGAACCGCACATTCCATTGATCGGTATAGAACATTCGATTGATCGGTAAAGAACATTCGATTGATCGGTACCGCACATTCCATTGATCGGTACCGAACATTCGATTGATCGGTACCGCACATTCCATTGATCGGTACCGAACATTCGATTAATCGTTACCGCACATTCTATTGATCGGTACCGCACATTCGATTGATCGGTACCGAACATTCGATTGATCGGTACCGAACATTCGATTGATCGGTAACGAACATTCGATTGATCGGTACCGAACATTGGATTGATCGGTACCGAACATTCGATTGATCGGTACCGAACATTGGATTGATCAGTACCGCACATTCGATTGATCGGTATCGCACATTCGATACATCGATACGGTACATTCGATTGATCGGTACCGCACATTCGATTGATCGGTACCGCACATTCGATTGGTCGGTACCGCACATTCGATAGATAGGTACCGAACATTCGATTGATCGGTACCGAACATTCGATTGATCGGTACCGAACATTCGATTGATCGGTACCGAACATTGGATTGATCAGTACCGCACATTCGATTGATCGGTATCGCACATTCGATACATCGATACGGTACATTCGATTGATCAGTACCGCACATTCGATTAATCGGTACCACACATTCGATTGGTCGGTAACGCACATTCGATTGATCGGTACCGCATATTCGATTGATCGGTACCGAACATTCGATTGATCGGTACCGCACATTCGATAGATAGGTACCGTACATTCCATTGATCGGTACCTCACATTCGATTGATCGGTACCGAAAATTCGATTTGTCGGTACCGCACATTCGATTGATCGGTATCGCACATTCGATTGATCGCTACCGAATATTCGATTGATCGGTACCGCACATTCGATTGGTCGGTAACGAACATTCGATTGATCGGTAAAGAACATTCGATTGATCGGTAAAGAACATTCGATTGATCGGTACCGAACATTCGATTGATCGGTATAGAACATTCGATTGATCGGTACCGCACATTCCATTGATCGGTATAGAACATTCGAATGATCGGTAACGCACATTCGATTGATCGGTACCGCACATTCGATTGATCGGTACCGCACATTCGACTAATCGGTAACGCACATTCGATTGATCGGTACCGCACATTCGATTAATCGTTACCGCACATTCTATTGATCGGTACCGAACATTCGATTGATCGGTAACGAACATTCGATTGATCGGTACCGAACATTGGATTGATCAGTACCGCACATTCGATTGATCGGTATCGCACATTCGATACATCGATACGGTACATTCGATTGATCGGTACCGCACATTCGATTGATCAGTACCGAACATTCGATTGTTCGGTACCGAACATTCGATTGATCGGTACTGCACATTCGATTGATCGGTACCGCACATTCGATTGGTCGGTACCGCACATTCGATAGATAGGTACCGCACATTCGATTGATCGGTACCGAACATTGGATTGATCGGTACCGAACATTGGATTGATCGGCACCGAACATTCGATTGTTCGGTACCGAACATTCGATTGTTCGGTACCGAACATTGGATTGATCGGTACCGAACATTGGATTGATCGTTACCGAACATTGGATTGTTCGTTACCGAACATTCGATTGATCGGTACCGCACATTCTATTGATCGGTACCGAACATTGGATTGATCGGCACCGAACATTCGATTGTTCGGTACCGAACATTCGATTGATCGGTACCGCACATTCGATTGATCGGTACCGCACATTCGATTAATCGGTACCGAACATTCGAATGATCGGTAACGCACATTCGATTGATCGGTACCGCACTTTCGTTTAATCGGTACCGAACATTCGATTGGTCGGTACCGAACATTCGATTAATCGGTACCGCACATTCTATTGATCGGTACCGCACATTGGATTGATCGGTAACGAACATTCGATTGATTGGTACCGAACATTCGATTGATCGGTACCGCACATTCTATTGATCGGTACCGCACATTCGATTGATCGGTACCGAACATTCGATTGATCGGTACCGCACATTCGATTGATCGGTACCGCACATTCGATTGATCGGTACCGATCATTCGATTGATCGGTACCGCTCATTCGATTGATCGGTAGCGAACATTCGATTGTTCGGTACCGAACATTCGATTGATCGGTACCGCACATTCGATTGATCGGTACCGCAGATTCGATTGATCGGTACCGAACATTCGATTGGTCGGTACCGCACATTCGATTGATCGGTATCGCACATTCGATTAATCGGTACCGAGCATTCGATTGATCGGTACCGAACATTCGATTGATCGGTACCGCACATTCCATTGATCGGTATAGAACATTCGAATGATCGGTAACGCACATTCGATTGATCGGTACCGCACATTCGATTGATCGGTACCGAACATTCGATTGATCGGTACCGCACATTCTATTAATCGGTACCGAACATTGGATTGATCGGTACCGAACATTGGATTTTTCAGCACCGAACATTCGATTGTTCGTTACCGAATATTCGATTGATCGGTACCGCACATTCGATTGATCGGTACCGCACATTCGATTTATTCGGTACCGAACATTCGATTGGTCGGTACCGAACATTCGATTAATCGGTACCGAACATTCGAATGATCGGTAACGCACATTCGATTGATCGGTACCGCATATTCGATTGATCGGTACCGCACATTCGATTGATCGGTACCGCACATTGGATTTATTCGGTACCGAACATTCGATTGGTCGGTACCGAACATTCGATTAATCGGTACCGCACATTCTATTGATCGGTACCGCACATTCGATTGATCGGTAACGAACATTCGATTAATCGGTACCGAACATTCGATTGATCGGTACCGCACATTCTATTGATCGGTACCGCACATTCGATTGATCGGTAACGCACATTCGATTAATCGGTACCGCACATACGATTGATCGGTACCGATCATTCGACTGATCGGTACCGCTCATTCGATTGATCGGTAGCGAACATTCGATTGTTCGGTACCGAACATTCGATTGAACGGTACCGAACATTGGATTGATCGGTACCGCACATTCGATTGATCGGTACCGAACATTCGATTGATCGGTACCGCACATTCGATTGATCGGTACCGCACATTCGATTGATCGGTACCGATCATTCGATTGATCGGTACCGCTCATTCGATTGATCGGTAGCGAACATTCGATTGTTCGGTACCGAACATTCGATTGATCGGTACCGCACATTCGATTGATCGGTACCGCAGATTCGATTGATCGGTACCGAACATTCGATTGGTCGGTACCGCACATTCGATTGATCGGTATCGCACATTCGATTAATCGGTACCGAGCATTCGATTGATCGGTACCGAACATTCGATTGATCGGTACCGCACATTCCATTGATCGGTATAGAACATTCGAATGATCGGTAACGCACATTCGATTGATCGGTACCGCACATTCGATTGATCGGTACCGAACATTCGATTGATCGGTACCGCACATTCTATTAATCGGTACCGAACATTCGAATGATCGGTAACGCACATTCGATTGATCGGTACCGCATATTCGATTGATCGGTACCGCACATTCGATTGATCGGTACCGCACATTGGATTTATTCGGTACCGAACATTCGATTGGTCGGTACCGAACATTCGATTAATCGGTACCGCACATTCTATTGATCGGTACCGCACATTCGATTGATCGGTAACGAACATTCGATTAATCGGTACCGAACATTCGATTGATCGGTACCGCACATTCTATTGATCGGTACCGCACATTCGATTGATCGGTAACGCACATTCGATTAATCGGTACCGCACATTCGATTGATCGGTACCGATCATTCGACTGATCGGTACCGCTCATTCGATTGATCGGTAGCAAACATTCGATTGTTCGGTACCGAACATTCGATTGAACGGTACCGAACATTGGATTGATCGGTACCGAACATTGGATTGATCAGCACCGAACATTCGATTGTTCGTTACCGAATATTCGATTGATCGTTACCGCACATTCCATTGATCGGTACCGCACATTCGATTTATTCGGTACCGAACATTCGATTGGTCGGTACCGAACATTCGATTAATCGGTACCGAACATTCGAATGATCGGTAACGCACATTCGATTGATCGGTACCGCATATTCGATTGATCGGTACCGCACATTCGATTGATCGGTACCGCACATTCGATTTATTCGGTACCGAACATTCGATTGGTCGGTACCGAACATTCGATTAATCGGTACCGGACATTCTATTGATCGGTACCGCACATTCGATTGATCGGTAACGAACATTCGATTGATCGGTACCGAACATTCGATTGATCGGTACCGCACATTCTATTGATCGGTACCGCACATTCGATTGATCGGATCCGCACATTCGATTGATCGGTAACGCACATTCGATTGATCGGTACCGCACATTCGATTGATCGGTACCGCACATTCGATTGGTCGGTAACGAACATTCGATTGATCGGTAACGCACATTCGATTGATCGGTAACGAACATTCGATTGATCGGTACCGCACATTCGATTGATCGGTACCGCACATTCCATTGATCGGTACCGAACATTCGATTGGTCGGTAAAGAACATTCGATTGATCGGTACCGCACATTCCATTGATCGGTACCGAACATTCGATTGGTCGGTACCGTACATTCGATTGATCGGTATCGCACATTCGATTAATCGGTACCGAACGTTCGATTGATCGGTACCGAACATTCGATTGATCGGTACCGCACATTCCATTGATCGGTATAGAACATTCCAATGATCGGTAACGCACATTCGATTGATCGGTACCGCACATTCGATTGATCGGTACCGCACATTCGATTGGTCGGTACCGAACATTCGATTAATCGGTACCGCACATTCTATTGATCTGTACCGCACATTCGATTGATCGGTACCGAACATTCGATTGATCGGTACCGAACATTCGATTGATCGGTAACGAACATTCCATTGATCGGTACCGAACATTGGATTGATCAGTACCGCACATTCGATTGATCGGTATCGCACATTCGATACATCGATACGGTACATTCGATTGATCGGTACCGCACATTCGATTGATCGGTACCGCATATTCGATTGGTCGGTACCGCACGTTCGATAGATAGGTACCGAACATACGATTGATCGGTACCGCACATTCCATTGATCGGTACCTCACATTCGATTGATCGGTACCGAATATTCGATTGATCGGTAGCGAACATTCGATTGTTCGGTACCGAACATTCGATTGAACGGTACCGAACATTGGATTGATCGGTACCGAACATTGGATTGATCAGCACCGAACATTCGATTGTTCGTTACCGAATATTCGATTGATCGTTACCGCACATTCCATTGATCGGTACCGTACATTCGATTTATTCGGTACCGAACATTCGATTGGTCGGTACCGAACATTCGATTAATCGGTACCGAACATTCGAATGATCGGTAACGCACATTCGATTGATCGGTACCGCATATTCGATTGATCGGTACCGCACATTCGATTGATCGGTACCGCACATTCGATTTATTCGGTACCGAACATTCGATTGGTCGGTACCGAACATTCGATTAATCGGTACCGGACATTCTATTGATCGGTACCGCACATTCGATTGATCGGTAACGAACATTCGATTGATCGGTACCGAACATTCGATTGATCGGTACCGCACATTCTATTGATCGGTACCGCACATTCGATTGATCGGATCCGCACATTCGATTGATCGGTAACGCATATTCGATTAATCGGTACCGCACATTCGATTGATCGGTACCGCACATTCGATTGGTCGGTAACGAACATTCGATTGATCGGTAACGCACATTCGATTGATCGGTAACGAACATTCGATTGATCGGTACCGCACATTCGATTGATCGGTACCGCACATTCCATTGATCGGTACCGAACATTCGATTGGTCGGTAAAGAACATTCGATTGATCGGTACCGCACATTCCATTGATCGGTACCGAACATTCGATTGGTCGGTACCGTACATTCGATTGATCGGTATCGCACATTCGATTAATCGGTACCGAACGTTCGATTGATCGGTACCGAACATTCGATTGATCGGTACCGCACATTCCATTGATCGGTATAGAACATTCCAATGATCGGTAACGCACATTCGAATGATCGGTACCGCACATTCGATTGATCGGTACCGCACATTCGATTGGTCGGTACCGAACATTCGATTAATCGGTACCGCACAATCTATTGATCTGTACCGCACATTCGATTGATCGGTACCGAACATTCGATTGATCGGTACCGAACATTCGATTGATCGGTAACGAACATTCCATTGATCGGTACCGAACATTGGATTGATCGGGAAAGAACATTCGTTTGATCGGTACCGAACATTCGATAGATAGGTACCGAACATTCGATTGATCGGTACCGAACATTCGATTGATCGGTAACGAACATTCGATTGATCGGTAACGAACATTCGATTGATCGGGAAAGAACATTCGTTTGATCGGTACCGCACATTCGATTGATCGGTACCGAACATTCGATTGGTCGGTACCGTACATTCGATTGATCGGTATCGCACATTCGATTCATCGGTACCGAACATTCGATTGATCGGTACCGAACATTCGATTGATCGGTACCGCACATTCCGTTGATAGGTATAGAACATTCGAATGATCGGTAACGCACATTCGATAGATAGGTACCGAACATTCGATTGATCGGTACCGAACATTCGATTGATCGGTATAGAACATTCGATTGATCAGCACCGAACATTCGATTGTTCGGTAACGCACATTCGATTGATCGGTACCGCACATTCGATTGATCGGTACCGCACATTCGATTGATCGGTACCGCACATTCCATTGATCGGTATAGAACATTCGAATGATCGGTAACGCACATTCCATTGATCGGTACCGCACATTCGATTGATCGGTACCGCACATTCGATTGATTGGTACCGCACATTCTATTAATCGGTACCGAAAATTCGATTGGTCGGTACCGCACATTCGATTAATCGGTACCGAACATTCGATTGATCGGTACCGCACATTTGATTGATCGGTATAGCACATTCGATACATCGATACGGTACAATCGATTGATCGGTACCGCACATTCGATTGATCGGTACCGAACATTGGATTGATCGGTAGCGAACATTCGATTGTTCGGTACCGAACATTCGATTGAACGGTACCGAACATTGGATTGATCGGTACCGAACATTGGATTGATCAGCACCGAACATTCGATTGTTCGTTACCGAATATTCGATTGATCGGTACCGCACATTCGATTGATCGGTACCGCACATTCGATTTATTCGGTACCGAACATTCGATTGGTCGGTACCGAACATTCGATTAATCGGTACCGAACATTCGAATGATCGGTAACGCACATTCGATTGATCGGTACCGCATATTCGATTGATCGGTACCGCACATTCGATTGATCGGTACCGCACATTCGATTTATTCGGTACCGAACATTCGATTGGTCGGTACCGAACATTCGATTAATCGGTACCGCACATTCTATTGATCGGTACCGCACATTCGATTGATCGGTAACGAACATTCGATTAATCGGTACCGAACATTCGATTGATCGGTACCGCACATTCTATTGATCGGTACCGCACATTCGATTGATCGGATCCGCACATTCGATTGATCGGTAACGCACATTCGATTGATCGGTACCGCACATTCGATTGATCGGTACCGATCATTCGACTGATCAGTACCGCTCATTCGATTAATCGGTAGCGAACATTCGATTGTTCGGTACCGAACATTCGATTGAACGGTACCGCACATTCGATTGATCGGTACCGAACATTCGATTGATCGGTACCGCACATTCGATTGATCGGTACCGCATATTCGATTGATCGGTACCGCACATTCGATTGATCGGTACCGCACATTCGATTTATTCGGTACCGAACATTCGATTGGTCGGTACCGAACATTCGATTAATCGGTACCGCACATTCTATTGATCGGTACCGCACATTCGATTGATCGGTAACGCACATTCGATTGATCGGTACCGCATATTCGATTGATCGGTACCGCACATTCGATTGATCGGTATCGCACATTCGATTTATTCGGTACCGAACATTCGATTGGTCGGTACCGAACATTCGATTGATCGGATCCGCACATTCGATTGATCGGTACCGAACATTCGATTGTTCGGTACCGAAAATTCGATTGATCGGTACCGCACATTCGATTGATCGGTACCGAACATTCGATTGATCGGTACCGCACATTCGATTGATCGGTACCGCACATTCGATTGATCGGTACCGAACATTCGATTGGTCGGTACCGCACATTCGATTGATCGGTTCCGAACATTCGATTGATCGGTACCGAACAATAGAATGATCGGCACCGACATTCAAATGTTCGGTATCGCACATTCGATTGATCGGTACCGAACATTCGACTGTTCGTTACCGAACATTCGATTGATCGGTACCGCATATTCGATTGATCGGTACCGCACATTCGATTAATTGGTACCGAACATTCGATAGATAGGTACCGTACATTCGATTAATCGGTACCGCACATTCTATTGATCGGTACCGAACATTCGATTGATCGGTACCGAACATTCGATAGATAGGTACCGAACATTCCATTGATCGGTACCGAACATTCGATTGATCGGCACCGAACATTCGATTGTTCGGTATCGCACATTCGATTGATCGGTACCGAACATTCGATAGATAGGTACCGAACATTCGATTTATCGGTACCGAACATTCGATTGATCGGTACCGCACATTCCATTGATCGGTACCGAAAATTCGATTGATCGGTACCGCACATTCCATTGATCGGTATAGAACATTCCAATGATCGGTAACGCACATTCGATTTATCGGTACCGAAAATTCGATTAATCGGTACCGAACATTCGATTGATCGGTACCGAACATTCGATTAATCGGTACCGAACATTCGATTGATCGGTACCGAACATTCGATTGGTCGGTACCGAACATTCGATTAATCGGTACCGAACATTCGATTGATCGGTACCGCACATTCGATTGATCGGTTCCGAACATTCGATTGATCGGTACCGAACAATAGAATGATCGGCACCGACATTCAAATGTTCGGTAACGAACATTCGATTGATCGGTACCGCACATTCGATTGATCGGTACCGCACATTCGATACATGGATACTGTACATTCGATACATCGATTCCGTACATTCGATTGATCGGTACCGGACATTTGATTGATCGGTACCGCACATTCGATTGGTCGGTACCGCACATTCGATAGATAGGTACCGAACATTCGATTGATCGGTACCGCACATTCCATTGATCGGTATTGAACATTCGATTGATCGGTAACGCACATTCGATTGATCGGTACCGCACATTCGATTGATCGGTACCGCACATTCGATTGATTGGTAGCGCACATTCGATTGATCGGTACCGAAAATTCGATTGGTCGGTACCGCACATTCGATTAATCGGTACCGAACATTCGATTGGTCGGTACCGAACATTCTATTAATCGGTACCGCACATTCTATTGATCGGTACCGCACATTCGATTGATCGGTAACGAACATTAGATTGATCGGTACCGAACATTGGATTGATCAGTACCGCATATTCGATTGATCGGTATCGCACATTCGCTACATCGATACGGTAAATTCGATTGATCGGTACCGCACATTCGATTGATCGGTACCGCACATTCGATTGATCGGTACCGCACATTCGATTGATCGGTACCGCACATTCGATTGGTCGGTAGCGCACTTTCGATAGATAGGTACCGAACATTCGATTGATCGGTACCGAACATTCGATTGATCGGTACCGAACATTGGATTGATTGGCACCGAACATTCGAATGTTCGGTATCGCACATTCCATTGATCGGTAACGCACATTCGATTGATCGGTAACGAACATTCGAAGATCGGTACCGAACATTCGATTGTTCGGTACCGAACATTCGATTGATCGGTATCGCACATTCGATTGATCGGTACCGCACATTCGATTGATCGGTACCGAACATTCGATTGGTCGGTTCCGCACATTCGATTGATCGGTATCGCACATTCGATTGGTCGGTACCGCACATTTGATTGATCGGTATAGCACATTCGATACATCGATACGGTACAATCGATTGATCGGTACCGCACATTCGATTGATCGGTACCGCACATTCGATTGATCGGTACCGAACATTCGATTGATCGGTACCGAACATTCGATTGATCAGTACCGCACATTCGATTGATCGGTATCGCACATCCGATACATCGATACGGTACATTCGATTGATCGGTACCGCACATTCGATTGATCGGTACCGCACATTCGATTGATCGGTACCGCACATTCGATTGATCGGTTCCGAACATTCGATTGATCGGTACCGAACAATAGAATGATCGGCACCGACATTCAAATGTTCGGTATCGCACATTCGATTGATCGGTACCGAACATTCGACTGTTTGTTACCGAACATTCGATTGATCGGTACCGCATATTCGATTGATCGGTACCGCACATTCGATTAATTGGTACCGAACATTCGATAGATAGGTACCGTACATTCGATTAATCGGTACCGCACATTCTATTGATCGGTACCGAACATTCGATTGATCGGTACCGAACATTCGATAGATAGGTACCGAACATTCTATTTATCGGTACCGAACATTCGATTGATCGGCACCGAACATTCGATTGTTCGGTATCGCACATTCGATTGATCGGTACCGAACATTCGATAGATAGGTACCGAACATTCGATTTATCGGTACCGAACATTCGATTGATCGGTACCGCACATTCCATTGATCGGTACCGAAAATTCGATTGATCGGTTCCGCACATTCCATTGATCGGTATAGAACATTCCAATGATCGGTAACGCACATTCGATTTATCGGTACCGAAAATTCGATTAATCGGTACCGAACATTCGATTGATCGGTACCGAACATTCGATTAATCGGTACCGAACATTCGATTGATCGGTACCGAACATTCGATTGGTCGGTACCGAACATTCGATTAATCGGTACCGAACATTCGATTGATCGGTACCGCACATTCGATTGATCGGTTCCGAACATTCGATTGATCGGTACCGAACAATAGAATGATCGGCACCGACATTCAAATGTTCGGTATCGCACATTCGATTGATCGGTACCGAACATTCGACTGTTCGTTACCGAACATTCGATTGATCGGTACCGCACATTCGATTAATTGGTACCGTACATTCGATTAATCGGTACCGCACATTCTATTGATCGGTACCGAACATTCGATTGATCGGTACCGAACATTCGATAGATAGGTACCGAACATTCCATTGATCGGTACCGAACATTCGATTGATCGGCACCGAACATTCGATTGTTCGGTATCGCACATTCGATTGATCGGTACCGAACATTCGATAGATAGGTACCGAACATTCGATTTATCGGTACCGAACATTCGATTGATCGGTACCGCACATTCCATTGATCGGTACCGAAAATTCGATTGATCGGTACCGCACATTCCATTGATCGGTATAGAACATTCCAATGATCGGTAACGCACATTCGATTGATCGGTACCGAAAATTCGATTAATCGGTACCGAACATTCGATTGATCGGTACCGAACATTCGATTAATCGGTACCGAACATTCGATTGATCGGTACCGAACATTCGATTGGTCGGTACCGAACATTCGATTAATCGGTACCGAACATTCGATTGATCGGTACCGCACATTCGATTGATCAGTATAGCACATTCGATACATCGATACGGTACAATCGATTGATCGGTACCGCACATTCGATTGATCGGTACCGCACATTCCATTGATCGGTACCGAACATTCGATTGGTCGGTACCGCACATTCGATTGATCGGTACCGAACATTTGATTGATCGGCACCGAACATTCGAATGTTCGGTATAGCACATTCGATTGATCGGTAACGCACATTCGATTGGTCGGTACCGAACATTCGATTAATCGGTACCGCACATTCTATTGATCGGTACCGCACATTCGATTGATCGGTAACGAACATTCGATTGATCGGTACCGCACATTCGATTGATCGGTACCGCACATTCGATACATGGATACTGTACATTCGATACATCGATTCCGTACATTCGATTGATCGGTACCGGACATTTGATTGATCGGTACCTCACATTCGATTGGTCGGTACCGCACATTCGATAGATAGGTACCGAACATTCGATTGATCGGTACCGCACATTCCATTGATCGGTATTGAACATTCGATTGATCGGTAACGCACATTCGATTGATCGGTATAGCACATTCGATTGATCGGTACCGCACATTCGATTGATTGGTAGCGCACATTCGATTGATCGGTACCGAAAATTCGATTGGTCGGTACCGCACATTCGATTAATCGGTACCGAACATTCGATTGGTCGGTACCGAACATTCTATTAATCGGTACCGCACATTCTATTGATCGGTACCGCACATTCGATTGATCGGTAACGAACATTAGATTGATCGGTACCGAACATTGGATTGATCAGTACCGCATATTCGATTGATCGGTATCGCACATTCGCTACATCGATACGGTAAATTCGATTGATCGGTACCGCACATTCGATTGATCGGTACCGCACATTCGATTGATCGGTACCGCACATTCGATTGATCGGTACCGCACATTCGATTGGTCGGTAGCGCACTTTCGATAGATAGGTACCGAACATTCGATTGATCGGTACCGAACATTGGATTGATCGGTACCGAACATTGGATTGATTGGCACCGAACATTCGAATGTTCGGTATCGCACATTCCATTGATCGGTAACGCACATTCGATTGATCGGTAACGAACATTCGAAGATCGGTACCGAACATTCGATTGATCGGTACCGAACATTCGATTGATCGGTACCGCACATTCGATTGATCGGTACCGAACATTCGATTGGTCGGTACCGCACATTCGATTGATCGGTATCGCACATTCGATTGGTCGGTACCGCACATTCGATTAATCGGTACCGAACATTCTATTGATCGGTACCGCACATTCGATTGATCGGTAACGAACATTCGATTGATCGGTACCGAACATTCGATTGATCGGTACCGCACAATCGATACATCGATACCGTACATTCGATACATCGATACCGTACATTCGATTGATCGGTACCGGACATTTGATTGATCGGTACCGCACATTCGATTGGTCGGTACCGCACATTCGATAGATAGGTACCGAACATTCGATTGATCGGTATCGAACATTCGATTGATCGGTACCGAACATTCGATAGATAGGTACCGAACATTCGATTGATCGGTACCGAACATTGGATTGATCGGCACCGAACATTCGATTGTTCGATATCGCACATTCGATTGATCGGTACCGAACATTCGATAGATAGGTACCGAACATTCTATTTATCGGTACCGAACATTCCATTGATCGGTACCGAACATTCGATTGATCGGTACCGAACATTGGATTGATCGGCACCGAACATTCGATTGTTCGGTATCGCACATTCGATTGATCGGTACCGAACATTCGATAGATAGGTACCGAACATTCGATTTATCGGTACCGAACATTCGATTGATCGGTACCGCACATTCCATTGATCGGTACCGAACATTCGATTGATCGGTACCGCACATTCCATTGATCGGTATAGAACATTCGAATGATCGGTAACGCACATTCGATTGATCGCTACCGCACATTCGATTGATCGGTACCGCACATTCGATTGATTGGTACCGCACATTCGATTGATCGGTACCGAAAATTCGATTGGTCGGTACCGCACATTCGATTAATCGGTACCGAACATTCGATTGGTCGGTACCGAACATTCTATTAATCGGTACCGCACATTCTATTGACCGGTACCGCACATTCGATTGATCGGTAACGAACATTAGATTGATCGGTACCGAACATTGGATTGATCAGTACCGCATATTCGATTGATCGGTATCGCACATTCGCTACATCGATACGGTAAATTCGATTGATCGGTACCGCACATTCGATTGATCGGTACCGCACATTCGATTGATCGGTACCGCACATTCGATTGATCGGTACCGCACATTCGATTGGTCGTTAGCGCACTTTCGATAGATAGGTACCGAACATTCGATTGATCGGTACCGAACATTGGATTGATCGGTACCGAACATTGGATTGATTGGCACCGAACATTCGAATGTTCGGTATCGCACATTCCATTGATCGGTAACGCACATTCGATTGATCGGTAACGAACATTCGAAGATCGGTACCGAACATTCGATTGTTCGGTACCGAACATTCGATTGATCGGTATCGCACATTCGATTGATCGGTACCGCACATTCGATTGATCGGTACCGAACATTCGATTGGTCGGTACCGCACATTCGATTGATCGGTATCGCACATTCGATTGGTCGGTACCGCACATTTGATTGATTGGTATAGCACATTCGATACATCGATACGGTACATTCGATTGATCGGTACCGCACATTCGATTGATCGGTACCGCACATTCGATTGATCGGTACCGCACATTCGATTGATCGGTTCCGAACATTCGATTGATCGGTACCGAACAATAGAATGATCGGCACCGATATTCAAATGTTCGGTATCGCACATTCGATTGATCGGTACCGAACATTCGACTGTTCTATACCGAACATTCGATTGATCGGTACCGCACATTCGATTGATCGGTACCGCACATTCGATTAATTGGTACCGAACATTCGATAGATAGGTACCGAACATTCGATTAATCGGTACCGCACATTCTATTGATCGGTACCGAACATTCGATTGATCGGTACCGAACATTCGATAGATAGGTACCGAACATTCCATTGATCGGTACCGAACATTCGACTGTTCGTTACCGAACATTCGATTGATCGGTACCGCACATTCGATTGATCGGTACCGCACATTCGATTAATTGGTACCGAACATTCGATAGATAGGTACCGTACATTCGATTAATCGGTACCGCACATTCTATTGATCGGTACCGAACATTCGATTGATCGGTACCGAACATTCGATAGATAGGTACCGAACATTCCATTGATCGGTACCGAACATTCGATTGATCGGCACCGAAAATTCGATTGATCGGTACCGCACATTCCATTGATCGGTATAGAACATTCCAATGATCGGTAACGCACATTCGATTTATCGGTACCGAAAATTCGATTAATCGGTACCGAACATTCGATTGATCGGTACCGAACATTCGATTAATCGGTACCGAACATTCGATTGATCGGTACCGAACATTCGATTGGTCGGTACCGAACATTCGATTAATCGGTACCGAACATTCGATTGATCGGTACCGCACATTCGATTGATCGGTATAGCACATTCGATACATCGATACGGTACAATCGATTGATCGGTACCGCACATTCGATTGATCGGTACCGCACATTCCATTGATCGGTACCGAACATTCGATTGGTCGGTACCGCACATTCGATTGATCGGTACCGAACATTTGATTGATCGGCACCGAACATTCGAATGTTCGGTATAGCACATTCGATTGATCGGTACCGAACATTCGATTGTTCGGTACCGAACATTCGATTGATCGGTAACGCACATTCGATTGGTCGGTACCGAACATTCGATTAATCGGTACCGCACAATCTATTGATCGGTACCGCACATTCGATTGATCGGTAACGAACATTCGATTGATCGGTACCGCACATTCGATTGATCGGTACCGCACATTCGATACATGGATACTGTACATTCGATACATCGATTCCGTACATTCGATTGATCGGTACCGGACATTTGATTGATCGGTACCTCACATTCGATTCATCGGTACCGCACATTCGATAGATAGGTACCGAACATTCGATTGATCGGTACCGCACATTCCATTGATCGGTATTGAACATTCGAATGATCGGTAACGCACATTCGATTGATCGGTACCGCACATTCGATTGATCGGTACCGCACATTCGATTGATTGGTAGCGCACATTCGATTGATCGGTACCGAAAATTCGATTGGTCGGTACCGCACATTCGATTAATCGGTACCGAACATTCGATTGGTCGGTACCGAACATTCTATTAATCGGTACCGCACATTCTATTGATCGGTACCGCACATTCGATTGATCGGTAACGAACATAAGATTGATCGGTACCGAACATTGGATTGATCAGTACCGCTTATTCGATTGATCGGTATCGCACATTCGCTACATCGATACGGTAAATTCGATTGATCGGTACCGCACATTCGATTGATCGGTACCGCACATTCGATTGATCGGTACCGCACATTCGATTGATCGGTACCGCACATTCGATTGGTCGGTAGCGCACTTTCGATAGATAGGTACCGAACATTCGATTGATCGGTACCGAACATTGGATTGATCGGTACCGAACATTGGATTGATTGGCACCGAACATTCGAATGTTCGGTATCGCACATTCCATTGATCGGTAACGCACATTCGATTGATCGGTAACGAACATTCGAAGATCGGTACCGAACATTCGATTGATCGGTACCGAACATTCGATTGATCGGTACCGCACATTCGATTGATCGGTACCGAACATTCGATTGATCGGTACCGCACATTCGATTGATCGGTATCGCACATTCGATTGGTCGGTACCGCACATTCGATTAATCGGTACCGAACATTCGATTGGTCGGTACCGAACATTCGATTAATCGGTACCGCACATTCTATTGATCGGTACCGCACATTCGATTGATCGGTACCGAACATTCGATTGTTCGGTACCGAACATTCGATTGATCAGTACCGCACATTCGATTGATCGGTAACGCACATCCGATACATCGATACGGTACATTCGATTGATCGGTTCCGAACATTCGATTGATCGGTACCGAACAATAGAATGATCGGCACCGACATTCAAATGTTCGGTATCGCACATTCGATTGATCGGTACCGAACATTCGACTGTTCGGTACCGCACATTCGATTGATCGGTACCGCACATTCGATTGATCGGTACCGCACATTCGATTAATTGGTACCGAACATTGGAATGATCGGTAACGCACATTCGATTGATCGGTACCGCACATTCGATTGATCGGTAACGCACATTCGATTGATCGGTACCGCACATTCGATTAATCGGTACCGAACATTCGATTGGTCGGTACCGCACATTCGATTAATCGGTACCGCACATTCTATTGATCGGTACCGCACATTCGATTGATCGGTAACGAACATTCGATTGATCGGTACCGAACATTCGATTGATCAGTACCGCACATTCGATTGATCGGTATCGCACATTCGATACATCGATACCGTACATTCG
This sequence comes from Apostichopus japonicus, assembly GCF_037975245.1. Lineage (NCBI taxonomy): Eukaryota > Metazoa > Echinodermata > Holothuroidea > Aspidochirotida > Stichopodidae > Apostichopus > Apostichopus japonicus. The sequence continues at coordinate 11,101,947 of NC_092578.1, read as the reverse complement.
ATTGATCGGTACCGAACATTGGATTGATCGGCACCGAACATTCGATTGTTCGGTATCGCACATTCGATTGATCGGTACCGAACATTCGATAGATAAGTACCGAACATTCGATTGATCGGTACCGAACATTCGATTGATCGGCACCGAACATTCGATTGTTCGGTATCGCACATTCGATTGATCGGTACCGAACATTCGATAGATATGTACCGAACATTCGATAGATAGGTACCGAACATTCCATTGATCGGTACCGCACATTCCATTGACCGGTACCGAACATTCGATTGGTCGGTACCGCACATTCGATTGATCGGTATCGCACATTCGATTAATCGGTAACGAACATTCGATTGGTCGGTACCGCACATTCGATTGATTGGTATCGCACATTCGATTGATCGGTACCGAACATTCGATTGATCGGTACCGAACATTCGATTGATCAGTACCGCACATTCGATTGATCGGTATTGCACATCCGATACATCGATACGGTACATTCGATTGATCGGTACCGCACATTCGATTGATCGGTAACGCACATTCGATTGATCGGTACCGCACATTCGATTGATCGGTTCCGAACATTCGATTGATCGGTACCGAACATTAGATTGATCGGCACCGAACATTCAAATGTTCGGTATCGCACATTCGATTGATCGGTACCGAACATTCGACTGTTCGGAACCGAACATTAGATTGATCGGTACCGCACATTCGATTGATCGGTACCGCACTTTCGATTAATTGGTACCGAACATTCGAATGATCGGTAACGCACATTCGATTGATCGGTACCGCACATTCGATTGATCGGTAACGCACATTCGATTGATCGGTACCGCACATTCGATTGATCGGTAACGAACATTCGATTGGTCGGTACCGAACATTCGATTAATCGGTACCGCACATTCTATTGATCGGTATCGCACATTCGATTAATCGGTACCGAACATTCGATTGATCGGTACCGCACATTCGATTGATCGGTATCGCACATTCGATTAATCGGTAACGAACATTCGATTGGTCGGTACCGCACATTCGATTGATCGGTATCGCACATTCGATTAATCGGTAACGAACATTCGATTGGTCGGTACCGCACATTCGATTGATCGGTATCGCACATTCGATTGATCGGTACCGAACATTCGATTGATCGGTACCGAACATTCGATTGATCAGTACCGCACATTCGATTGATCGGTATTGCACATCCGATACATCGATACGGTACATTCGATTGATCGGTACCGCACATTCGATTGATCGGTACCGCACATTTGATTGATCGGTACCTCACATTCGATTGATCGGTACCGAACATTCGATTGATCAGAACCGCACATTCGATTGATCGGTATCGCACATTCGATACATCGATACGGTGCATTCGATTGATCGGTACCGCACATTCGATTGTTCGGTGCCGCACATTCGATTGGTCGGTACGGCACATTCGATTGATCGGTACCGAACATTCGATTGATCGTTACCGAACATTGGATTGATTGGCACCAAACATTCGAATGTTCGGTATCGCACATTCGATTGATCGGTACCGAACATTCGATTGTTCGGTACCGAACATTCGATTGATCGGTACCGAACATTCTATTGATCGGTACCGCACATTCGATTGATCGGTAACGAACATTCGATTGATCGGTACCGAACATTCGATTGATCAGTACCGCACATTCGATTCATCAATATTGCACATTCGATACATCGATACCGTACATTCGATTGATCGGTACCGGACATTTGATTGATCGGTACCGCACATTCGATTGGTCGGTACCGCACATTTGATAGATAGGTACCGAACATTCAATTGACCGGTACCGAACATTCGATTGATCGGTAACGAACATTGGATTGATCGGCACCGAACATTCGATTGTTCGGTATCGCACATTCGATTGATCGGTACCGCACATTCGATTGATCGGTACCGCACATTCGATTGATCGGTATTGAACATTCGAATGATCGGTAACGCACATTCGATTGATCGGTACCGCACATTCGATTGATCGGTACCGCACATTCGATTGATTGGTAGCGCACATTCGATTGATCGGTACCGAAAATTCGATTGGTCGGTACCGCACATTCGATTAATCGGTACCGAACATTCGATTGGTCGGTACCGAACATTCTATTAATCGGTACCGCACATTCTATTGATCGGTACCGCACATTCGATTGATCGGTAACGAACATTAGATTGATCGGTACCGAACATTGGATTGATCAGTACCGCTTATTCGATTGATCGGTATCGCACATTCGCTACATCGATACGGTAAATTCGATTGATCGGTACCGCACATTCGATTGATCGGTACCGCACATTCGATTGATCGGTACCGCACATTCGATTGATCGGTACCGCACATTCGATTGGTCGGTAGCGCACTTTCGATAGATAGGTACCGAACATTCGATTGATCGGTACCGAACATTGGATTGATCGGTACCGAACATTCGATTGATCGGTACCGCACATTCGATTGATCGGTACCGAACATTCGATTGATCGGTACCGCACATTCGATTGATCGGTACCGAACATTCGATTGGTCGGTACCGAACATTCGATTAATCGGTACCGCACATTCTATTGATCGGTACCGCACATTCGATTGATCGGTACCGAACATTCGATTGTTCGGTACCGAACATTCGATTGATCAGTACCGCACATTCGATTGATCGGTAACGCACATCCGATACATCGATACGGTACATTCGATTGATCGGTTCCGAACATTCGATTGATCGGTACCGAACAATAGAATGATCGGCACCGACATTCAAATGTTCGGTATCGCACATTCGATTGATCGGTACCGAACATTCGACTGTTCGGTACCGCACATTCGATTGATCGGTACCGCACATTCGATTGATCGGTACCGCACATTCGATTAATTGGTACCGAACATTCGAATGATCGGTAACGCACATTCGATTGATCGGTACCGCACATTCGATTGATCGGTAACGCACATTCGATTGATCGGTACCGCACATTCGATTAATCGGTACCGAACATTCGATTGGTCGGTACCGCACATTCGATTAATCGGTACCGCACATTCTATTGATCGGTACCGCACATTCGATTGATCGGTAACGAACATTCGATTGATCGGTACCGAACATTGGATTGATCAGTACCGCACATTCGATTGATCGGTATCGCACATTCGATACATCGATACCGTACATTCGATTGATCGGTACCGAACATTGGATTGATCGGCACCGAACATTCGATTGTTCGGTATCGCACATTCGATTGATCGGTACCGAACATTCGATAGATAGGTACCGAACATTCGATTGATCGGTACCGAACATTGGATTGATCGGCACCGAACATTCGATTGTTCGGTATCGCACATTCGATTGATCGGTACCGAACATTCGATAGATATGTACCGAACATTCGATAGATAGGTACCGAACATTCCATTGATCGGTACCGCACATTCCATTGACCGGTACCGAACATTCGATTGGTCGGTACCGCACATTCGATTGATCGGTATCGCACATTCGATTAATCGGTAACGAACATTCGATTGGTCGGTACCGCACATTCGATTGATCGGTATCGCACATTCGATTGATCGGTACCGAACATTCGATTGATCGGTACCGAACATTCGATTGATCAGTACCGCACATTCGATTGATCGGTATTGCACATCCGATACATCGATACGGTACATTCGATTGATCGGTACCGCACATTCGATTGATCGGTAACGCACATTCGATTGATCGGTACCGCACATTCGATTGATCGGTTCCGAACATTCGATTGATCGGTACCGAACATTAGATTGATCGGTACCGCACATTCGATTGATCGGTACCGCACATTCGATTAATTGGTACCGAACATTCGAATGATCGGTAACGCACATTCGATTGATCGGTACCGCACATTCGATTGATCGGTAACGCACATTCGATTGATCGGTACCGCACATTCGATTGATCGGTAACGAACATTCGATTGGTCGGTACCGAACATTCGATTAATCGGTACCGCACATTCTATTGATCGGTATCGCACATTCGATTAATCGGTACCGAACATTCGATTGATCGGTACCGCACATTCGATTGATCGGTATCGCACATTCGATTAATCGGTAACGAACATTCGATTGGTCGGTACCGCACATTCGATTGATCGGTATCGCACATTCGATTAATCGGTAACGAACATTCGATTGGTCGGTACCGCACATTCGATTGATCGGTATCGCACATTCGATTGATCGGTACCGAACATTCGATTGATCGGTACCGAACATTCGATTGATCAGTACCGCACATTCGATTGATCGGTATTGCACATCCGATACATCGATACGGTACATTCGATTGATCGGTACCGCACATTCGATTGATCGGTACCGCACATTTGATTGATCGGTACCTCACATTCGATTGATCGGTACCGAACATTCGATTGATCAGAACCGCACATTCGATTGATCGGTATCGCACATTCGATACATCGATACGGTGCATTCGATTGATCGGTACCGCACATTCGATTGATCGGTGCCGCACATTCGATTGGTCGGTACGGCACATTCGATTGATCGGTACCGAACATTCGATTGATCGTTACCGAACATTGGATTGATTGGCACCAAACATTCGAATGTTCGGTATCGCACATTCGATTGATCGGTACCGAACATTCGATTGTTCGGTACCGAACATTCGATTGATCGGTACCGAACATTCTATTGATCGGTACCGCACATTCGATTGATCGGTAACGAACATTCGATTGATCGGTACCGAACATTCGATTGATCAGTACCGCACATTCGATTCATCAATATCGCACATTCGATACATCGATACCGTACATTCGATTGATCGGTACCGGACATTTGATTGATCGGTACCGCACATTCGATTGGTCGGTACCGCACATTTGATAGATAGGTACCGAACATTCAATTGATCGGTAACGAACATTCGATTGATCGGTAACGAACATTGGATTGATCGGCACCGAACATTCGATTGTTCGGTATCGCACATTCGATTGATCGGTACCGCACATTCGATTGATCGGTACCGCACATTCGATTGATCGGTACCGCACATTCGATTGGTCGGTACCGCACATTCGATAGATAGGTACCGAACATTCGATTGATCGGTACCGAACATTCGATTGATCGGTACCGAACATTGGATTGATCAGCACCGAACATTCGATTAATCGGTACCGAACATCCGATTGATCGGTACCGCACATTCGATTGATCGGTACCAAACATTCGATTAATTGGTACCGAACATTCGAATGATCGGTAACGCACATTCGATTGATCGGTACCGCACATACGATTAATTGGTACCGAACATTCGATTGATCGGTATCGCGAATTCGATTGATCGGTACCGAACATTGGATTGATCGGCACCGAACATTCGATTGATCGGTATCGCACATTCGATTGATCGGTACCGAACATTCGATAGATAGGTACCGAACATTCGATTGATCGGTACCGAACTTTCGATTGATCGGTACCGCACATTCGATTGATCAGTACCGCACAATCGATTAATTGGTACCGAACATTCGATTGATCGGTATCGCACATTCGTTTGATTGGTACCGCACATTCGATCTACCGATCGGTACCGCCCATTCGATTGATCGGATCCGCACATTCGATTGAGCGGTACCAAATATTCGATTGGTCGGCAACGCACATTCGATTGTTCGGTACCGAACATTCGATTGATCGGTACCGCACATTCGATTGATCGGTACCGCACATTCGATTGATCGGTACCGCACATTCGATTAGTCGGTATCGCACATTCGATTAATCGGTACCGCACATTTGATTAATCGGTACCGAACATTCGATTAATCGGTACCGCACATTCTATTGATCGGTACCGCACATTCGATTGATCGGTATCACACATTCGATACATCGATACGGTACATTCGATTGATCGGTACCGCACATTCGATTGATCGGTACCGCACATTCGATTGGTCGGTACCGCACATTCGATTGATCGGTACCGAACATTGGATTGATCGGCACCGAACATTCGAATGTTCGGTATCGCACATTCGATTGATCGGTACCGAACATTCGATTGTTCGGTACCGAACATTCGATTGATCGGTACCGCACATTCGATTGATCGGTACCGCACATTCGATTAATCGGTACCGAACATTCGAATGATCGGTAACGTACATTCGATTGATCGGTACCGCACATTCGATTGATCGGTACCGCACATTCGATTGATCGGTACCGCACATTCGATTGATCGGTACCGCACATTCGATTGATCGGTACCGAACATTCGATTGGTCGGTACCGAACATTCGATTAATCGGTACCGCACATTCTATTGATCGGTACCGCACATTCGATTGATCGGTACCGAACATTGGATTGATCGGTACCGAACATTCGATTGAACGGTACCGGACATTCGATTGATCGGTACCGAACATTCGATTGGTCGGTACCGCATATTCGATAGATAGGTACCGAACATTCCATTGATTGGTTCCGAACATTCGATTGATCGGTATCGAACATTGGATTGATCGGCACCGAACATTCGATTGTTCGGTATCGCACATTCGATTGATCGGTACCGAACATTCGATAGATAGTTACTGAACATTCGATTTATCGGTACCGAACATTCGATTGATCGGTACCGCACATTCCATTGATCGGTACCGAACATTCGATTGATCGGTACCGCACATTCCATTGATCGGTACCGAACATTCGAATGATCGGTAACGCACATTCGATTGATCGGTACCGCACATTCGATTGATCGGTACCGCACATTCGATTGATTGGTACCGCACATTCGATTAATCGGTACCGAAAATTCGATTGGTCGGTACCGCACATTCGATTAATCGGTACCGAACATTCGATTGGTCGGTACCGAACATTCGATTAATCGGTACCGAACATTCGATTGATCGGTACCGCACATTCGATTGATCGGTATAGCACATTCGCTACATCGATACGGTACAATCGATTGATCGGTACCGCACATTCGATTGATCGGTACCGCACATTCCATTGATCGGTACCGAACATTCGATTGGTCGGTACCGCACATTCGATTGATCGGTACCGAACATTTGATTGATCGGCACCGAACATTGGAATGTTCGGTATCGCACATTCGATTGATCGGTACCGAACATTCGATTGTTCGGTACCGAACATTCGATTGATCGGTACCGCACATTCGTTTGGTCGGTACCGAACATTCGATTAATCGGTACCGCACATTCTATTGATCGGTACAGCACATTCGATTGATCGGTAACGAACATTCGATTGATCGGTACCGCACATTCGATTGATCGGTACCGCACATTCGATACATGGGTACCGTACATTCGATACATCGATACCGTACATTCGATTGATCGGTACCGGACATTTGATTGATCGGTAACGAACATTCGATTGATCGGTACCGAACATTGGATTGATCAGTACCGCACATTCGATTGGTCGGTACCGCACATTCGATAGATAGGTACCGAACATTCAATTGATCGGTACCGAACATTGGATTGATCGGTACCGAACATTGGATTGATCGGCACCGAACATTCGATTGTTTGGTATCGCACATTCGATTGATCGGTACCGAACATTCGATAGATAGGTAACGAACATTCGATTTATCGGTACCGAACATTCGATTGATCGGTACCGCACAATCCATTGATCGGTACCGAACATTCGATTGATCGGTACCGCACATTCCATTGATCGGTATAGAACATTCGAATGATCGGTAACGCACATTCGATTGATCGGTACCGCACATTCGATTGATCGGTACCGCACATTCTATTAATCGGTATCGCACATTCGATACATCGATACGGTACAATCGATTGATCGGTAACGCACATTCGATTGATCGGTACCGCACATTCCATTGATCGGTACCGAACATTTGATTGATCGGCACCGAACATTCGAATGTTCGGTACCGCACATTCGATTGATCGGTACCGAACATTCGATTGTTCAGTACCGAACATTCGATTGATCGGTACCGCACATTCGATTGGTCGGTACCGAACATTCGATTAATCGGTACCGCACATTCTATTGATCGGTACCGCACATTCGATTGATCGGTAACGAACATTCGATTGATCGGTACCGCACATTCCATTGATCGGTATAGAACATTCGAATAATCGGTAACGCACATTCGATTGATCGGTACCGCACATTCCATTGATCGGTACCGCACATTCTATTAATCGGTATCGCACATTCGATACATCGATACGGTACAATCGATTGATCGGTAACGCACATTCGATTGATCGGTACCGCACATTCCATTGATCGGTACCGCACATTCGATACATCGATACCGTACATTCGATACATCGATACCGTACATTCGATTGATCGGTACCGGACATTTGATTGATCGGTACCGCACATTCGATTGGTCGGTACCGCACATTCGATAGATAGGTACCGAACATTCGATTGATCGGTATCGAACATTCGATTGATCGGTACCGAACATTTGATTGATCGGTACCGAACATTCGATTGATCGGTACCGAACATTGGATTGATCGGCACCGAACATTGGATTGTTCGGTATCGCACATTCGATGGATCGGTACCGAACATTCGATAGATAGGTACCGAACATTCGATTTATCGGTACCGAACATTCGATTGATCGGTACCGCACATTCCATTGATCGGTACCGAACATTCGATTGATCGGTACCGCACATTCCATTGATCGGTATAGAACATTCGAATGATCGGTAACGCACATTCGATTGATCGGTACCGCACATTCGATTGATCGGTACCGCACATTCGATTGATTGGTACCGCACATTCTATTAATCGGTACCGAAAATTCGATTGGTCGGTACCGCACATTCGATTAATCGGTACCGAACATTCGATTGATCGGTACCGCACATTTGATTGATCGGTACCGAACATTCGATACATCGATACGGTACAATCGATTGATCGGTACCGCACATTCGATTGATCGGTACTGCACATTCCATTGATCGGTACCGAACATTCGATTGGTCGGTACCGCACATTCGATTGATCGGTACCGAACATTTGATTGATCGGCACCGAACATTGGAATGTTCGGTATCGCACATTCGATTGATCGGTACCGAACATTCGATTGTTCGGTACCGAACATTCGATTGATCGGTACCGCACATTCGATTGGTCGGTACCGCACATACGATTAATTGGTACCGATCATTCGATTGATCGGTATCGCACATTCGATTGATCGGTACCGAACATTGGATTGATCGGCACCGAACATTCGATTGATCGGTATCGCACATTCGATTGATCGGTACCGAACATTCGATAGATAGGTACCGAACATTCGATTGATCGGTACCGAACTTTCGATTGATCGGTACCGCACATTCGATTGATCAGTACCGCACATTCGATTAATTGGTACCGAACATTCGATTGATCGGTATAGCACATTCGTTTGATTGGTACCGCACATTCGATCTACCGATCGGTACCGCCCATTCGATTGATCGGATCCGCACATTCGATTGATCGGTACCAAATATTCGATTGGTCGGCAACGCACATTCGATTGTTCGGTACCGAACATTCGATTGATCGGTACCGCACATTCGATTGATCGGTACCGCACATTCGATTGATCGGTACCGCACATTCGATTGGTCGGTATCGCACATTCGATTGGTCGGTACCGCACATTCGATTAATCGGTACCGAACATTCGATTAATCGGTACCGCACATTCTATTGATCGGTACCGCACATTCGATTGATCGGTATCACACATTCGATACATCGATACGGTACATTCGATTGATCGGTACCGCACATTCGATTGATCGGTACCGCACATTCGATTGGTCGGTACCGCACATTCGATTGATCGGTACCGAACATTGGATTGATCGGCACCGAACATTCGAATGCTCGGTATCGCACATTCGATTGATCGGTACCGAACATTCGATTGTTCGGTACCGAACATTCGATTGATCGGTACCGCACATTCGATTGATCGATACCGCACATTCGATTAATCGGTACCGAACATTCGAATGATCGGTAACGTACATTCGATTGATCGGTACCGCACATTCGATTGATCGGTACCGCACATTCGATTGATCGGTACCGCACATTCGATTGATCGGTACCGCACATTCGATTAATCGGTACCGAACATTCGATTGGTCGGTACCGAACATTCGATTAATCGGTACCGCACATTCTATTGATCAGTACCGCACATTCGATTGATCGGTATCGCACATTCGATACATCGATACCGTACATTCGATTGATCGGTACCGGACATTCGATTGATCGGTACCGAACATTCGATTGGTCGGTACCGCATATTCGATAGATAGGTACCGAACATTCCATTGATCGGTTCCGAACATTCGATTGATCGGTATCGAACATTGGATTGATCGGCACCGAACATTCGATTGTTCGGTATCGCACATTCGATTGATCGGTACCGAACATTCGATAGATAGGTACTGAACATTCGATTTATCGGTACCGAACATTCGATTGATCGGTACCGCACATTCCATTGATCGGTACCGAACATTCGATTGATCGGTACCGCACATTCCATTGATCGGTACCGAACATTCGAATGATCGGTAACGCACATTCGATTGATCGGTACCGCACATTCGATTGATCGGTACCGCACATTCGATTGATTGGTACCGCACATTCGATTAATCGGTACCGAAAATTCGATTGGTCGGTACCGCACATTCGATTAATCGGTACCGAACATTCGATTGGTCGGTACCGAACATTCGATTAATCGGTACCGAACATTCGATTGATCGGTACCGCACATTCGATTGATCGGTATAGCACATTCGATACATCGATACGGTACAATCGATTGATCGGTACCGCACATTCGATTGATCGGTACCGCACATTCCATTGATCGGTACCGAACATTCGATTGGTCGGTACCGCACATTCGATTGATCGGTACCGAACATTTGATTGATCGGCACCGAACATTGGAATGTTCGGTATCGCACATTCGATTGATCGGTACCGAACATTCGATTGTTCGGTACCGAACATTCGATTGATCGGTACCGCACATTCGTTTGGTCGGTACCGAACATTCGATTAATCGGTACCGCACATTCTATTGATCGGTACCGAACATTCGATTGATCGGTAACGAACATTCGATTGATCGGTACCGCACATTCGATTGATCGGTACCGCACATTCGATACATGGGTACCGTACATTCGATACATCGATACCGAACATTCGATTGATCGGTACCGGACATTTGATTGATCGGTACCGCACATTCGATTGGTCGGTACCGCACATTCGATAGATAGGTACCGAACATTCAATTGATCGGTACCGAACATTGGATTGATCGGTACCGAACATTGGATTGATCGGCACCGAACATTCGATTGTTTGGTATCGCACATTCGATTGATCGGGACCGAACATTCGATAGATAGGTAACGAACATTCGATTTATCGGTACCGAACATTCGATTGATCGGTACCGCACAATCCATTGATCGGTACCGAACATTCGATTGATCGGTACCGCACATTCCATTGATCGGTATAGAACATTCGAATGATCGGTAACGCACATTCGATTGATCGGTACCGCACATTCGATTGATCGGTACCGCACATTCTATTAATCGGTATCGCACATTCGATACATCGATACGGTACAATCGATTGATCGGTAACGCACATTCGATTGATCGGAACCGCACATTCCATTGATCGGTACCGAACATTCGATTGGTCGGTACCGCACATTCGATTGATCGGTACCGAACATTTGATTGATCGGCACCGAACATTCGAATGTTCGGTATCGCACATTCGATTGATCGGTACCGAACATTCGATTGTTCGGTACCGAACATTCGATTGATCGGTACCGCACATTCGATTGGTCGGTACCGAACATTCGATTAATCGGTACCGCACATTCTATTGATCGGTACCGCACATTCGATTGATCGGTAACGAACATTCGATTGATCGGTACCGCACATTCCATTGATCGGTATAGAACATTCGAATAATCGGTAACGCACATTCGATTGATCGGTACCGCACATTCCATTGATCGGTACCGCACATTCTATTAATCGGTATCGCACATTCGATACATCGATACGGTACAATCGATTGATCGGTAACGCACATTCGATTGATCGGTACCGCACATTCCATTGATCGGTACCGCACATTCGATACATCGATACCGTACATTCGATACATCGATACCGTACATTCGATTGATCGGTACCGGACATTTGATTGATCGGTACCGCACATTCGATTGGTCGGTACCGCACATTCGATAGATAGGTACCGAACATTCGATTGATCGGTATCGAACATTCGATTGATCGGTACCGAACATTCCATAGATAGGTACCGAACATTCGATTGATCGGTACCGAACATTTGATTGATCGGCACCGAACATTCGATTGTTCGATATCGCACATTCGATGGATCGGTACCGAACATTCGATAGATAGGTACCGAACATTCTATTTATCGGTACCGAACATTCCATTGATCGGTACCGAACATTCGATTGATCGGTACCGAACATTGGATTGATCGGCACCGAACATTGGATTGTTCGGTATCGCACATTCGATTGATCGGTACCGAACATTCGATAGATAGGTACCGAACATTCGATTTATCGGTACCGAACATTCGATTGATCGGTACCGCACATTCCATTGATCGGTACCGAACATTCGATTGATCGGTACCGCACATTCCATTGATCGGTATAGAACATTCGAATGATCGGTAACGCACATTCGATTGATCGGTACCGCACATTCGATTGATCGGTACCGCACATTCGATTGATTGGTACCGCACATTCTATTAATCGGTACCGAAAATTCGATTGGTCGGTACCGCACATTCGATTAATCGGTACCGAACATTCGATTGATCGGTACCGCACATTTGATTGATCGGTACCGAACATTCGATACATCGATACGGTACAATCGATTGATCGGTACCGCACATTCGATTGATCGGTACTGCACATTCCATTGATCGGTACCGAACATTCGATTGGTCGGTACCGCATATTCGATTGATCGGTACCGAACATTTGATTGATCGGCACCGAACATTGGAATGTTCGGTATCGCATATTCGATTGATCGGTACCGAACATTCGATTGTTCGGTACCGAACATTCGATTGATCGGTACCGCACATTCGATTGGTCGGTACCGAACATTCGATTAATCGGTACCGCACATTCTATTGATCGGTACCGCACATTCGATTGATCGGTAACGAACATTCGATTGATCGGTACCGAACATTCGATTGATCGGTACCGCACATTCGATACATCGATACCGTACATTCGATACATCGATACCGTACATTCGATTGATCGGTACCGGACATTTGATTGATCGGTACCGCACATTCGATTGATCGGTACCGAACATTGGATTGATCGGCACCGAACATTCGATTGTTCGGTATCGCACATTCGATTGATCGGTAACGAACATTCGATAGATAGGTACCGAACATTCGATTTATCGGTACCGAACATTCGATTGATCGGTACCGCACATTCCATTGATCGGTACCGCACATTCCATTGATCGGTATAGAACATTCGAATGATCGGTAACGCACATTCGATTGATCGGTATAGAACATTCGAATGATCGGTAACGCACATTCGATTGATCGGTACCGCACATTCGATTGATCGGTACCGCACATTCGATTAATCGGTATCGCACATTCGATACATCGATACGGTACAATCGATTGGTCGGTACCGCACATTCGATTGATCGGTACCGAACATTTGATTGATCGGCACTGAACAATCGAATGTTCGGTATCGCACATTCGATTGATCGGTACCGAACATTCGATTGTTCGGCACCGAACATTCGATTGATCGGTACCGCACATTCGATTGATCGGTACCGAACATTCGATAGATAGGTACCGTACATTCGATTAATCGGTACCGCACATTCTATTGATCGGTACCGAACATTCGATTGATCGGTACCGCACATTCGATTGGTCGGTACCGAACATTCGATTAATCGGTACCGCACATTCTATTGATCGGTACCGCACATTCGATTGATCGGTAACGAACATTCGATTGATCGGTACCGAACATTCGATTGATCGGTACCGCACATTCGATACATCGATACCGTACATTCGATACATCGATACCGTACATTCGATTGATCGGTACCGGACATTTGATTGATCGGTACCGCACATTCGATTGGTCGGTACCGCACATTCGATAGATAGGTACCGAACATTCAATTGATCGGTATCGAACATTCGATTGATCGGTACCGAACATTCGATAGATAGGTACCGAACATTCGATTGATCGGTACCGAACATTCTATTGATCGGTACCGCACATTCGATTGATCGGTAACGAACATTCGATTGATCGGTACCGCACATTCGATTGATCGGTACCGCACATTCGATACATGGATACCGTACATTCGATACATCGATACCGTACATTCGATTGATCGGTACCGGACATTTGATTGATCGGTACCGCACATTCGATTGGTCGGTACCGCACATTCGATAGATAGGTACCGAACATTCAATTGATCGGTACCGAACATTCGATTGATCGGTACCGAACATTGGATTGATCGGCACCGAACATTCGATTGTTCGGTATCGCACATTCGATTGATCGGTACCGAACATTCGATAGATAGGTACCGAACATTCGATTTATCGGTACCGCACATTCCATTGATCGGTACCGAACATTCGATTGATCGGTACCGCACATTCCATTGATCGGTATAGAACATTCGAATGATCGGTAACGCACATTCGATTGATCGGTACCGCACATTCGATTGATCGGTACCGCACATTCGATTGATCGGTACCGCACATTCTATTAATCGGTATCGCACATTCGATACATCGATACGGTACAATCGATTGATCGGTAACGCACATTCGATTGATCGGTACCGCACATTCCATTGATCGGTACCGAACATTCGATTGGTCGGTACCGCACATTCGATTGATCGGTACCGAACATTTGATTGATCGGCACCGACCATTCGAATGTTCGGTATCGCACATTCGATTGTTCGGTACCGAACATTCGATTGATCGGTACCGCACATTCGATTGGTCGGTACCGAACATTCTATTAATCGGTATCGCACATTCGATACATCGATACGGTACAATCGATTGATCGGTAACGCACATTCGATTGATCGGTACCGCACATTCCATTGATCGGTACCGAACATTCGATTGGTCGGTACCGCACATTCGATTGATCGGTACCGAACATTTGATTGATCGGCACCGACCATTCGAATGTTCGGTATCGCACATTCGATTGTTCGGTACCGAACATTCGATTGGTCGGTACCGCACATTCGATTGATCGGTACCGAACATTTGATTGATCGGCACTGAACAATCGAATGTTCGGTATCGCACATTCGATTGATCGGTACCGAACATTCGATTGTTCGGCACCGAACATTCGATTGATCGGTACCGCACATTCGATTGATCGGTACCGAACATTCGATAGATAGGTACCGTACATTCGATTAATCGGTACCGCACATTCTATTGATCGGTACCGAACATTCGATTGATCGGTACCGCACATTCGATTGGTCGGTACCGAACATTCGATTAATCGGTACCGCACATTCTATTGATCGGTACCGCACATTCGATTGATCGGTAACGAACATTCGATTGATCGGTACCGAACATTCGATTGATCGGTACCGCACATTCGATACATCGATACCGTACATTCGATACATCGATACCGTACATTCGATTGATCGGTACCGGACATTTGATTGATCGGTACCGCACATTCGATTGGTCGGTACCGCACATTCGATAGATAGGTACCGAACATTCAATTGATCGGTATCGAACATTCGATTGATCGGTACCGAACATTCGATAGATAGGTACCGAACATTCGATTGATCGGTACCGAACATTCTATTGATCGGTACCGCACATTCGATTGATCGGTACCGCACATTCGATACATGGATACCGTACATTCGATACATCGATACCGTACATTCGATTGATCGGTACCGGACATTTGATTGATCGGTACCGCACATTCGATTGGTCGGTACCGCACATTCGATAGATAGGTACCGAACATTCAATTGATCGGTACCGAACATTCGATTGATCGGTACCGAACATTGGATTGATCGGCACCGAACATTCGATTGTTCGGTATCGCACATTCGATTGATCGGTACCGAACATTCGATAGATAGGTACCGAACATTCGATTTATCGGTACCGCACATTCCATTGATCGGTACCGAACATTCGATTGATCGGTACCGCACATTCCATTGATCGGTATAGAACATTCGAATGATCGGTAACGCACATTCGATTGATCGGTACCGCACATTTGATTGATCGGTACCGCACATTCTATTAATCGGTATCGCACATTCGATACATCGATACGGTACAATCGATTGATCGGTAACGCACATTCGATTGATCGGTACCGCACATTCCATTGATCGGTACCGAACATTCGATTGGTCGGTACCGCACATTCGATTGATCGGTACCGAACATTTGATTGATCGGCACCGACCATTCGAATGTTCGGTATCGCACATTCGATTGTTCGGTACCGAACATTCGATTGATCGGTACCGCACATTCGATTGGTCGGTACCGAACATTCGATTAATCGGTACCGCACATTCTATTGATCGGTACCGCACATTCGATTGATCGGTACCGAACATTCGATTGATCAGTACCGCACATTCGATTGATCGGTATCGCACATTCGATACATCGATACCGTACATTCGATTGATCGGTACCGGACATTCGATTGATCGGTACCGAACATTCGATTCGTCGGTACCGCATATTCGATAGATAGGTACCGAACATTCCATTGATCGGTTCCGAACATTCGATTGATCGGTATCGAACATTCCATTGATCGGTATAGAACATTCGAATGATCGGTAACGCACATTCGATTGATCGGTACCGCACATTCGATTGATCGGTACCGAACATTCGATTGATTGGTACCGCACATTCGATTGATCGGTACCGAACATTCGATTGTTCGGTACCGAACATTCGATTGATCGGTACCGCACATTCGATTGGTCGGTACCGAACATTCGATTAATCGGTACCGCACATTCTATTGATCGGTACCGCACATTCGATTGATCGGTAACGAACATTCGATTGATCGGTACCGCACATTCCATTGATCGGTATAGAACATTCGAATGATCGGTAACGCACATTCGATTGATCGGTACCGCACATTCGATTGATCGGTACCGCACATTCTATTAATCGGTATCGCACATTCGATACATCGATACGGTACAATCGATTGATCGGTACCGCACATTCGATTGATCGGTACCGCACATTCCATTGATCGGTACCGAACATTCGATTGGTCGGTACCGCACATTCGATTGATCGGTACCGAACATTTGATTGATCGGCACCGACCATTGGAATGTTCGGTATCGCACATTCGATTGTTCGGTACCGAACATTCGATTGTTCGGTACCGCACATTCTATTGATCGGTACCGCACATTCGATTGATCGGTAACGAACATTCGATTGATCGGTACCGAACATTCGATTGATCGGTACCGCACATTCGATACATCGATACCGTACATTCGATACATCGATACCGTACATTCGATTGATCGGTACCGGACATTTGATTGATCGGTACCGCACATTCGATTGGTCGGTACCGCACATTGGATTGTTCGGTATCGCAAATTCGATTGATCGGTACCGAACATTCGATAGATAGGTACCGAACATTCGATTTATCGGTACCGAACATTCGATTGATCGGTACCGCACATTCCATTGATCGGTACCGAACATTCGATTGATCGGTACCGCACATTCCATTGATCGGTATAGAACATTCGAATGATCGGTAACGCACATTCGATTGATCGGTACCGCACATTCGATTGATCGGTACCGCACATTCGATTGATTGGTAACGCACATTCGATTGATCGGTACCGCACATTCGATTGATCGGTACCGCACATTCGATTGATTGGTACCGCACATTCTATTAATCGGTACCGAAAATTCGATTGGTCGGTACCGCACATTCGATTAATCGGTACCGAACATTCGATTGATCGGTACCGCACATTTGATTGATCGGTATAGCACATTCGATACATCGATACGGTACAATCGATTGATCGGTACCGCACATTCGATAGATAGGTACCGAACATTCAATTGATCGGTACCGAACATTCGATTGATCGGTACCGCACATTCCATTGATCGGTATAGAACATTCGAATGATCGGTAACGCACATTCGATTGATCGGTACCGAACATTGGATTGATCGGCACCGAACATTCGATTGTTCGGTATCGCACATTCGATTGATCGGTACCGAACATTCGATAGATAGGTACCGAACACTCCATTTATCGGTACCGAACATTCGATTGATCGGTACCGCACATTCCATTGATCGGTACCGAACATTCGATTGGTCGGTACCGCACATTCGATTGATCGGTATCGCACATTCGATTATTCGGTACCGAACATTCGATTGATCGGTACCGAACATTCGATTGATCGGTACCGCACATTCCATTGATCGGTATAGAACATTCGAATAATCGGTAACGCACATTCGATTGATCGGTACCGCACATTTGATTGATCGGTACCGCACATTCGATTGATTGGTACCGCACATTCGATTAATCGGTACCGAAAATTCGATTGGTCGGTACCGCACATTCGATTAATCGGTACCGAACATTCGATTGGTCGGTACCGAACATTCGATTAATCGGTACCGAACATTCGATTGATCAGTACCGCACATTCGATTGATCGGTAACGCACATTCGATTGATCGGTAACGCACATTCGATTGATCGGATCCGCACATTCGATTGATCGGTACCGAACATTCGATTGATCGGTAACGCACATTCGATTGATCGGTAACGAACATTCGATTGATCGGTACCGAACATTCGATTGATCGGTACCGCACATTCGATTGATCGGTACCGCACATTCGATTGATCGGTAACGAACACTCGATTGATCGGTAACGCACATTCGATTGACCGGTAACGCACATTCGATTGATCGGTACCGAACATTCGATTGATCGGTAACGCACATTCGATTGATCGGTACCGCACATTCGATTGATCGGTACCGATCATTCTAATGATCGGTACCGCTCATTCGATTGATCGGTAGCGAACATTCGATTGTTCGGTACCGAACATTCGATTGATCGGTACCGCACATTCGATTGATCGGTACCGCTCATTCGATTGATCGGTAGCGAACATTCGATTGTTCGGTATCGAACATTCGATTCATCGTTACCGCACATTCGATTGATCGGTACTGCACATTCGATTGATCGGTACCGAACATTCGATTGATCGGTACCGAACATTCGATTGATCGGTACCGCACATTTCATTGATCGGTATAGAACATTCGAATGATCGGTAACGCACATTCGATTGATCAGTACCGCCCATTCGATTGATCGGTACCGCACATTCGATTGATCGGTACCGCACATTCGATTGATCGGTAACGAACATTCGATTGATCGGTAACGCACATTCGATTGATCGGTAACGCACATTCGATTGATCGGTACCGCCCATTCGATTGATCGGTACCGCGCATTCGATTGATCGGTACCGCACATTCGATTGATCGGTAACGAACATTCAATTGATCGGTACCGCACATTCGATTGATCGGTACCGCACATTCGATACATGGATACCGTACATTCGATACATCGATACTGTACATTCGATTGATCGGTACCGAACATTTGATTGATCGGTACCGCACATTCGATTGGTCGGTACCGCACATTCGATAGATAGGTACCGAACATTCAATTGATCGGTATCGAACATTCGATTGATCGGTACCGAACATTCGATAGATAGGTACCGAACATTCGATTGATCGGTACCGAACATTCTATTGATCGGTACCGCACATTCGATTGATCGGTAACGAACATTCGATTGATCGGTACCGCATATTCGATTGATCGGTACCGCACATTCGATACATGGATACCGTACATTCGATACATCGATACCGTACATTCGATTGATCGGTACCGGACATTTGATTGATCGGTACCGCACATTCGATTGGTCGGTACCGCACATTCGATAGATAGGTACCGAACATTCAATTGATCGGTACCGAACATTCGATTGATCGGTACCGAACATTGGATTGATCGGCACCGAACATTCGATTGTTCGGTATCGCACATTCGATTGATCGGTACCGAACATTCGATAGATAGGTACCGAACATTCGATTTATCGGTACCGCACATTCCATTGATCGGTACCGAACATTCGATTGATCGGTACCGCACATTCCATTGATCGGTATAGAACATTCGAATGATCGGTAACGCACATTCGATTGATCGGTACCGCACATTTGATTGATCGGTACCGCACATTCTATTAATCGGTATCGCACATTCGATACATCGATACGGTACAATCGATTGATCGGTAACGCACATTCGATTGATCGGTACCGCACATTCCATTGATCGGTACCGAACATTCGATTGGTCGGTACCGCACATTCGATTGATCGGTACCGAACATTTGATTGATCGGCACCGACCATTCGAATGTTCGGTATCGCACATTCGATTGTTCGGTACCGAACATTCGATTGATCGGTACCGCACATTCGATTGGTCGGTACCGAACATTCGATTAATCGGTACCGCACATTCTATTGATCGGTACCGCACATTCGATTGATCGGTACCGAACATTCGATTGATCAGTACCGCACATTCGATTGATCGGTATCGCACATTCGATACATCGATACCGTACATTCGATTGATCGGTACCGGACATTCGATTGATCGGTACCGAACATTCGATTCGTCGGTACCGCATATTCGATAGATAGGTACCGAACATTCCATTGATCGGTTCCGAACATTCGATTGATCGGTATCGAACATTCCATTGATCGGTATAGAACATTCGAATGATCGGTAACGCACATTCGATTGATCGGTACCGCACATTCGATTGATCGGTACCGCACATTCGATTGATTGGTACCGCACATTCGATTGATCGGTACCGAACATTCGATTGTTCGGTACCGAACATTCGATTGATCGGTACCGCACATTCGATTGGTCGGTACCGAACATTCGATTAATCGGTACCGCACATTCTATTGATCGGTACCGCACATTCGATTGATCGGTAACGAACATTCGATTGATCGGTACCGCACATTCCATTGATCGGTATAGAACATTCGAATGATCGGTAACGCACATTCGATTGATCGGTACCGCACATTCGATTGATCGGTACCGCACATTCTATTAATCGGTATCGCACATTCGATACATCGATACGGTACAATCGATTGATCGGTACCGCACATTCGATTGATCGGTACCGCACATTCCATTGATCGGTACCGAACATTCGATTGGTCGGTACCGCACATTCGATTGATCGGTACCGAACATTTGATTGATCGGCACCGACCATTGGAATGTTCGGTATCGCACATTCGATTGTTCGGTACCGAACATTCGATTGTTCGGTACCGCACATTCTATTGATCGGTACCGCACATTCGATTGATCGGTAACGAACATTCGATTGATCGGTACCGAACATTCGATTGATCGGTACCGCACATTCGATACATCGATACCGTACATTCGATACATCGATACCGTACATTCGATTGATCGGTACCGGACATTTGATTGATCGGTACCGCACATTCGATTGGTCGGTACCGCACATTGGATTGTTCGGTATCGCAAATTCGATTGATCGGTACCGAACATTCGATAGATAGGTACCGAACATTCGATTTATCGGTACCGAACATTCGATTGATCGGTACCGCACATTCCATTGATCGGTACCGAACATTCGATTGATCGGTACCGCACATTCCATTGATCGGTATAGAACATTCGAATGATCGGTAACGCACATTCGATTGATCGGTACCGCACATTCGATTGATCGGTACCGCACATTCGATTGATTGGTACCGCACATTCTATTAATCGGTACCGAAAATTCGATTGGTCGGTACCGCACATTCGATTAATCGGTACCGAACATTCGATTGATCGGTACCGCACATTTGATTGATCGGTATAGCACATTCGATACATCGATACGGTACAATCGATTGATCGGTACCGCACATTCGATAGATAGGTACCGAACATTCAATTGATCGGTACCGAACATTCGATTGATCGGTACCGCACATTCCATTGATCGGTATAGAACATTCGAATGATCGGTAACGCACATTCGATTGATCAGTACCGAACATTGGATTGATCGGCACCGAACATTCGATTGTTCGGTATCGCACATTCGATTGATCGGTACCGAACATTCGATAGATAGGTACCGAACACTCCATTTATCGGTACCGAACATTCGATTGATCGGTACCGCACATTCCATTGATCGGTACCGAACATTCGATTGGTCGGTACCGCACATTCGATTGATCGGTATCGCACATTCGATTATTCGGTACCGAACATTCGATTGATCGGTACCGAACATTCGATTGATCGGTACCGCACATTCCATTGATCGGTATAGAACATTCGAATAATCGGTAACGCACATTCGATTGATCGGTACCGCACATTTGATTGATCGGTACCGCACATTCGATTGATTGGTACCGCACATTCGATTAATCGGTACCGAAAATTCGATTGGTCGGTACCGCACATTCGATTAATCGGTACCGAACATTCGATTGGTCGGTACCGAACATTCGATTAATCGGTACCGAACATTCGATTGATCAGTACCGCACATTCGATTGATCGGTAACGCACATTCGATTGATCGGTAACGCACATTCGATTGATCGGATCCGCACATTCGATTGATCGGTACCGAACATTCGATTGATCGGTAACGCACATTCGATTGATCGGTAACGAACATTCGATTGATCGGTACCGAACATTCGATTGATCGGTACCGCACATTCGATTGATCGGTACCGCACATTCGATTGATCGGTAACGAACACTCGATTGATCGGTAACGCACATTCGATTGACCGGTAACGCACATTCGATTGATCGGTACCGAACATTCGATTGATCGGTAACGCACATTCGATTGATCGGTACCGCACATTCGATTGATCGGTACCGATCATTCTAATGATCGGTACCGCTCATTCGATTGATCGGTAGCGAACATTCGATTGTTCGGTACCGAACATTCGATTGATCGGTACCGCACATTCGATTGATCGGTACCGCTCATTCGATTGATCGGTAGCGAACATTCGATTGTTCGGTATCGAACATTCGATTCATCGGTACCGCACATTCGATTGATCGGTACTGCACATTCGATTGATCGGTACCGAACATTCGATTGATCGGTACCGAACATTCGATTGATCGGTACCGCACATTTCATTGATCGGTATAGAACATTCGAATGATCGGTAACGCACATTCGATTGATCAGTACCGCCCATTCGATTGATCGGTACCGCACATTCGATTGATCGGTACCGCACATTCGATTGATCGGTAACGAACATTCGATTGATCGGTAACGCACATTCGATTGATCGGTAACGCACATTCGATTGATCGGTACCGCCCATTCGATTGATCGGTACCGCGCATTCGATTGATCGGTACCGCACATTCGATTGATCGGTAACGCACATTCAATTGATCGGTACCGCACATTCGATTGATCGGTACCGCACATTCGATACATGGATACCGTACATTCGATACATCGATACCGTACATTCGATTGATCGGTACCGAACATTTGATTGATCGGTACCGCACATTCGATTGGTCGGTACCGCACATTCGATAGATAGGTACCGAACATTCAATTGATCGGTACCGAACATTCGATTGATCGGTACCGAACATTCGATTGATCGGCACCGAACATTCGATTGTTCGGTATCGCACATTCGATTGATCGGTACCGAACATTCGATAGATAGGTACTGAACATTCGATTTATCGGTACCGAACATTCGATTGATCGGTACCGCACATTCCATTGATCGGTACCGAACATTCGATTGATCGGTACCGCACATTCGAATTGATCGGTATAGAACATTCGAATGATCGGTAACGCACATTCGATTGATCGGTACCGCACATTCTATTGATCGGTACCGCACATTCGATTGATCGGTAACGAACATTCGATTGATCGGTACCGAACATTCGATTGATCGGTACCGCACATTCGATACATCGATACCGTACATTCGATACATCGATACCGTACATTCGATTGATCGGTACCGGACATTTGATTGATCGGTACCGCACATTCGATTGGTCGGTACCGCACATTCGATAGATAGGTACCGAACATTCGATTGATCGGTATCGAACATTCGATTGATCGGTACCGAACATTCGATAGATAGGTACCGAACATTCGATTGATCGGTACCGAACATTGGATTGATCGGCACCGAACATTAGATTGTTCGATATCGGACATTCGATTGATCGGTACCGAACATTCGATAGATAGGTACCGAACATTCTATTTATCGGTACCGAACATTCCATTGATCGGTACCGAACATTCCATTGATCGGTACCGAACATTGGATTGATCGGCACCGAACATTGGATTGTTCGGTATCGCACATTCGATTGATCGGTACCGAACATTCGATAGATAGGTACCGAACATTCGATTTATCGGTACCGAACATTCGATTGATCGGTACCGCACATTCCATTGATCGGTACCGAACATTCGATTGATCGGTACCGCACATTCCATTGATCGGTATAGAACATTCGAATGATCGGTAACGCACATTCGATTGATCGGTACCGCACATTCGATTGATCGGTACCGCACATTCGATTGATTGGTACCGCACATTCTATTAATCGGTACCGAAAATTCGATTGGTCGGTACCGCACATTTGATTGATCGGTATAGCACATTCGATACATCGATACGGTACAATCGATTGATCGGTACCGCACATTCGATTGATCGGTACCGCACATTCCATTGATCGGTACCGAACATTCGATTGGTCGGTACCGCACATTCGATTGATCGGTACCGAACATTTGATTGATCGGCACCGAACATTGGAATGTTCGGTATCGCACATTCGATTGATCGGTACCGAACATTCGATTGTTCGGTACCGAACATTCGATTGATCGGTACCGCACATTCGATTGGTCGGTACCGAACATTCAATTAATCGGTACCGCACATTCTATTGATCGGTACCGCACATTCGATTGATCGGTAACGAACATTCGATTGATCGGTACCGAACATTCGATTGATCGGTACCGCACATTCGATACATCGATACCGTACATTCGATACATCGATACCGTACATTCGATTGATCGGTACCGGACATTTGATTGATCGGTACCGCACATTCGATTGGTCGGTACCGCACATTCGATAAATAGGTACCGAACATTCAATTGATCGGTACCGAACATTCGATTGATCGGTACCGAACATTGGATTGATCGGCACCGAACATTCGATTGTTCGGTTTAGCACATTCGATTGATCGGTACCGAACAATCGATAGATAGGTACCGAACATTCGATTTATCGGTACCGAACATTCGATTGATCGGTACCGCACATTCCATTGATCGGTACCGCACATTCCATTGATCGGTATAGAACATTCGAATGATCGGTAACGCACATTCGATTGATCGGTATAGAACATTCGAATGATCGGTAACGCACATTCGATTGATCGGTACCGAACATTCGATTGATCAGTACCGCACATTCGATACATCGATACCGTACATTCGATACATCGATACCGTACATTTGATTGATCGGTACCGGACAATTGATTGATCGGTACCGCACATTCGATTGGTCGGTACCGCACATTTGATAGATAGGTACCGAACATTCAATTGATCGGTACCGAACATTCGATTGATCGGTACCGAACATTGGATTGATCGGCACCGAACATTCGATTGGTCGATATCGCACATTCGTATGATCGGTACCGAACATTCGATTGATAGGTACCGAACATTCGATAGATCGGTACCGCACATTCCATTGATCGGTACCGAACATTCGATTGATCGGTACCGCACATTCGATTGATCGGTATCGCACATTCGATTAATCGGTACCGAACATTAGATTGATCGGTACCGAACATTCGATTGATCGGTACCGCACATTCCATTGATCGGTAACGAACATTCGAATGATCGGTAACGAACATTCGATTGTTCGGTACAGTACATTCGATTGATCGGTACCGCACATTCGATTGATCGGTACCGCACATTCGATTGATCGGTAGCGAACATTCGATTGGTCGGTACCGCACATTCGATTGATAGGTATCGCACTTTCGATTGGTCGGTACCGCACATTCGATTAATCGGTACCGAACATTCGATTGGTCGGTACCGAACATTCGATTAATCGGTACCGCACATTCTATTGATCGGTACCGCACATTCGATTGATCGGTACCTCACATTCGATTGATCGGTACCGAACATTCGATTGATCAGTACCGCACATTCGATTGATCGATATCGCACATTCGATACATCGATACGGTACATTCGATTGATCGGTACCGCACATTCGATTGATCGGTACCACACATTCGATTGGTCGGTACCGCACATTCGATTGATCGGTACCGAACATTGGATTGATCGGTACCGAACATTGGATTGATCGGCACCGAACATTCGAATGTTCGGTATCGCACATTCGATTGATCGGTACCGAACATTCGATTGTTCGGTACCGAACATTCGATACATCGATACCGTACATTCGATTGATCGGTACCGGACATTTGATTGATCGGTACCGGACATTCGATTGGTCGGTACCGCACATTCGATAGATAGGTACCGAACATTCAATTGATCGGTACCGAACATTCGATTGATCGGTACCGAACATTGGATTGATCGGCACCGAACATTCGATTGTTCGGTATCGCACATTCGATTGATCGGTACCGAACATTCGATAGATAGGTACCGAACACTCCATTTATCGGTACCGAACATTCGATTGATCGGTACCGCACATTCCATTGATCGGTACCGAACATTCGATTGGTCGGTACCGCACATTCGATTGATCGGTACCGAACATTCGATAGATAGGTACCGAACATTCTATTTATCGGTACCGAACATTCCATTGATCGGTACCGAACATTCGATTGATCGGTACCGAACATTGGATTGATCGGCACCGAACATTGGATTGTTCGGTATCGCACATTCCATTGATCGGTATAGAACATTCGAATAATCGGTAACGCACATTCGATTGATCGGTACCGCACATTTGATTGATCGGTACCGCACATTCGATTGATTGGTACCGCACATTCGATTAATCGGTACCGAAAATTCGATTGGTCGGTACCGCACATTCGATTAATCGGTACCGAACATTCGATTGGTCGGTACCGAACATTCGATTAATCGGTACCGAACATTCGATTGATCAGTACCGCACATTCGATTGATCGGTAACGCACATTCGATTGATCGGTAACGCACATTCGATTGATCGAATCCGCTCATTCGATTGATCGGTACCGAACATTCGATTGATCGGTAACGCACATTCGATTGATCGGTAACGAACATTCGATTGATCGGTACCGAACATTCGATTGATCGGTACCGCACATTCGATTGATCGGTACCGCACATTCGATTGATCGGTAACGAACACTCGATTGATCGGTAACGCACATTCGATTGACCGGTAACGCACATTCGATTGATCGGTACCGAACATTCGATTGATCGGTACCGCACATTCGATTGATCGGTACCGCACATTCGATTGATCGGTACTGATCATTCTAATGATCGGTACCGCTCATTCGATTGATCGGTAGCGAACATTCGATTGTTCGGTACCGAACATTCGATTGATCGGTACCGCACATTCGATTGATCGGTACCGCTCATTCGATTGATCGGTAGCGAACATTCGATTGTTCGGTATCGAACATTCGATTCATCGTTACCGCACATTCGATTGATCGGTACTGCACATTCGATTGATCGGTACCGAACATTCGATTGATCGGTACCGCACATTCGATTGATCGGTACCGCACATTTCATTGATCGGTATAGAACATTCGAATGATCGGTAACGCACATTCGATTGATCAGTACCGCCCATTCGATTGAGCGGTACCGCACATTCGATTGATCGGTACCGCACATTCGATTGATCGGTAACGAACATTCGATTGATCGGTAACGCACATTCGATTGATCGGTAACGCACATTCGATTGATCGGTACCGCCCATTCGATTGATCGGTACCGCGCATTCGATTGATCGGTACCGCACATTCGATTGATCGGTAACGCACATTCAATTGATCGGTACCGCACATTCGATTGATCGGTACCGCACATTCGATACATGGATACCGTACATTCGATACATCGATACCGTACATTCGATTGATCGGTACCGGACATTTGATTGATCGGTACCGCACATTCGATTGGTCGGTACCGCACATTCGATAGATAGGTACCGAACATTCAATTGATCGGTACCGAACATTCGATTGATCGGTACCGAACATTGGATTGATCGGCACCGAACATTCGATTGTTCGGTATCGCACATTCGATTGATCGGTACCGAACATTCGATAGATAGGTACCGAACATTCGATTTATCGGTACCGAACATTCGATTGATCGGTACCGCACATTCCATTGATCGGTACCGAACATTCGATTGATCGGTACCGCACATTCGAATTGATCGGTATAGAACATTCGAATGATCGGTAACGCACATTCGATTGATCGGTACCGCACATTCTATTGATCGGTACCGCACATTCGATTGATCGGTAACGAACATTCGATTGATCGGTACCGCACATTCGATTGATCGGTACCGCACATTCGATACATCGATACCGTACATTCGATACATCGATACCGTACATTCGATTGATCGGTACCGGACATTTGATTGATCGGTACCGCACATTCGATTGGTCGGTACCGCACATTCGATAGATAGGTACCGAACATTCGATTGATCGGTATCGAACATTCGATTGATCGGTACCGAACATTCGATAGATAGGTACCGAACATTCGATTGATCGGTACCGAACATTGGATTGATCGGCACCGAACATTCGATTGTTCGATATCGCACATTCGATTGATCGGTACCGAACATTCGATAGATAGGTACCGAACATTCTATTTATCGGTACCGAACATTCCATTGATCGGTACCGAACATTCGATTGATCGGTACCGAACATTGGATTGATCGGCACCGAACATTGGATTGTTCGGTATCGCACATTCGATTGATCGGTACCGAACATTCGATAGATAGGTACCGAACATTCGATTTATCGGTACCGAACATTCGATTGATCGGTACCGCACATTCCATTGATCGGTACCGAACATTCGATTGATCGGTACCGCACATTCCATTGATCGGTATAGAACATTCGAATGATCGGTAACGCACATTCGATTGATCGGTACCGCACATTCGATTGATCGGTACCGCACATTCGATTGATTGGTACCGCACATTCTATTAATCGGTACCGAAAATTCGATTGGTCGGTACCGCACATTTGATTGATCGGTATAGCACATTCGATACATCAATACGGTACAATCGATTGATCGGTACCGCACATTCGATTGATCGGTACCGCACATTCCATTGATCGGTACCGAACATTCGATTGGTCGGTACCGCACATTCGATTGATCGGTACCGAACATTTGATTGATCGGCACCGAACATTGGAATGTTCGGTATCGCACATTCGATTGATCGGTACCGAACATTCGATTGTTCGGTACCGAACATTCGATTGATCGGTACCGCACATTCGATTGTTCGGTACCGAACATTCGATTAATCGGTACCGCACATTCTATTGATCGGTACCGCACATTCGATTGATCGGTAACGAACATTCGATTGATCGGTACCGAACATTCGATTGATCGGTACCGCACATTCGATACATCGATACCGTACATTCGATACATCGGTACCGAACATTCGATTGATCGGTACCGCACATTCCATTGATCGGTACCGCACATTCCATTGATCGGTATAGAACATTCGAATGATCGGTAACGCACATTCGATTGATCGGTATAGAACATTCGAATGATCGGTAACGCACATTCGATTGATCGGTACCGAACAATCGATAGATAGGTACCGAACATTCGATTTATCGGTACCGAACATTCGATTGATCGGTACCGCACATTCCATTGATCGGTACCGCACATTCCATTGATCGGTATAGAACATTCGAATGATCGGTAACGCACATTCGATTGATCGGTATAGAACATTCGAATGATCGGTAACGCACATTCGATTGATCGGTACCGCACATTCGATTGATCGGTACCGCACATTCGATTAATCGGTATCGCACATTCGATACATCGATACGGTACAATCGATTGGTCGGTACCGCACATTCGATTGATCGGTACCGAACATTTGATTGATCGGCACCGAACATTCGAATGTTCGGTATCGCACATTCGATTGATCGGTACCGAACATTCGATTGTTCGGCACCGCACATTCGATTGGTCGGTACCGAACATTGGATTAATCGGTACCGCACATACTATTGATCGGTACCGCACATTCGATGATCGGTACCGAACATTCGATTGATCGGTACCGAACATTCGATTGATCGGTACCGCACATTCGATTGATCGGTACCGCACATTCGATACATCGATACGGTAAATTCGATTGATCGGTACCGCACATTCTATTAATCGGTACCGAAAATTCGATTGGTCGGTACCGCACATTCGATTAATCGGTACCGAACATTCAATTGATCGGTACCGCACATTTGATTGATCGGTATAGCACATTCGATACATCGATACGGTACAATCGATTGATCGGTACCGCACATTCGATTGATCGGTACCGCACATTCCATTGATCGGTACCGAACATTCGATTGGTCGGTACCGCACATTCGATTGATCGGTACCGAACATTTGATTGATCGGCACCGAACATTGGAATGTTCGGTATCGCACATTCGATTGATCGGTACCGAACATTCGATTGTTCGGTACCGAACATTCGATTGATCGGTACCGCACATTCGATACATCGATACCGTACATTCGATACATCGATACCGTACATTCGATTGATCGGTACCGGACATTTGATTGATCGGTACCGCACATTCGATTGGTCGGTACCGCACATTCGATAAATAGGTACCGAACATTCAATTGATCGGTACCGAACATTCGATTGATCGGTACCGAACATTGGATTGATCGGTACCGCACATTCGATTGTTCGGTATCGCACATTCGATTGATCGGTACCGAACAATCGATAGATAGGTACCGAACATTCGATTTATCGGTACCGAACATTCGATTGATCGGTACCGCACATTCCATTGATCGGTACCGCACATTCCATTGATCGGTATAGAACATTCGAATGATCGGTAACGCACATTCGATTGATCGGTATAGAACATTCGAATGATCGGTAACGCACATTCGATTGATCGGTACCGCACATTCGATTGATCGGTACCGAACATTGGATTAATCGGTACCGCACATACTATTGATCGGTACCGCACATTCGATGATCGGTACCGAACATTCGATTGATCGGTACCGCACATTCGATTGATCGGTAACGAACATTCGATACATCGATACGGTAAATTCAATTGATCGGTACCGCACATTCTATTAATCGGTACCGAAAATTCGATTGGTCGGTACCGCACATTCGATTAATCGGTACCGAACATTCAATTGATCGGTACCGCACATTTGATTGATCGGTATAGCACATTCGATACATCGATACGGTACAATCGATTGATCGGTACCGCACATTCGATTGATCGGTACCGCACATTCCATTGATCGGTACCGAACATTCGATTGGTCGGTACCGCACATTCGATTGATCGGTACCGAACATTTGATTGATCGGCACCGAACATTGGAATGTTCGGTATCGCACATTCGATTGATCGGTACCGAACATTCGATTGTTCGGTACCGAACATTCGATTGATCGGTACCGCACAATCGATTGGTCGGTACCGAACATTCGATTAATCGGTACCGCACATTCTATTGATCGGTACCGCACATTCGATTGATCGATAACGAACATTCGATTGATCGGTACCGAACATTCGATTGATCGGTACCGCACATTCGATACATCGATACCGTACATTCGATACATCGATACCGTACATTCGATTGATCGGTACCGGACATTTGATTGATCGGTACCGCACATTCGATTGGTCGGTACCGCACATTGGATTGTTCGGTATCGCACATTCGATTGATCGGTACCGAACATTCGATAGATAGGTACCGAACATTCGATTGATCGGTACCGAACATTCGATTGATCGGTACCGCACATTCCATTGATCGGTACCGAACATTCGATTGATCGGTACCGCACATTCCATTGATCGGTATAGAACATTCGAATGATCGGTAACGCACATTCGATTGGTCGGTACCGCACATTCGATAAATAGGTACTGAACATTCAATTGATCGGTACCGAACATTCGATTGATCGGTACCGAACATTGGATTGATCGGTACCGAACATTGGATTGATCGGCACCGAACATTCGATTGTTCGGTATCGCACATTCGATTGATCGGTACCGAACATTCGATAGATAGGTACCGAACATTCGATTTATCGGTACCGATCATTCGATTGATCGGTATCGCACATTCCATTGATCGGTACCGCACATTCCATTGATCGGTATAGAACATTCGAATGATCGGTAACGCACATTCGATTGATCGGTACCGCACATTCGATTGATCGGTACCGCACATTCGATTAATCGGTATCGCACATTCGATACATCAATACGGTACAATCGATTGGTCGGTACCGCACATTCGATTGATCGGTACCGAACATTTGATTGATCGGCACCAAACATTCGATTGATCGGTACCGCACATTCGATTGATCGGTACCGAACATTCGATTGTTCGGTACCGAACATTCGATTGATCGGTACCGCACATTCGATTGGTCGGTGCCGAACATTGGATTAATGGGTACCGCACATTCTATTGATCGGTACCGCACATTCGATGATCGGTAACGAACATTCGATTGATCGGTACCGAACATTCGATTGATCGGTACCGCACATTCGATTGATCGGTAACGAACATTCGATACATCGATACGGTAAATTCGATTGATCGGTACCGCACATTCGATTGATCGGTACCGAACATTCGATAGATAGGTACCGTACATTCGATTAATCGGTACCGCACATTCTATTGATCGGTACCGAACATTCGATTGATCGGTACCGCACATTCGATTGGTCGGTACCGAACATTGGATTGATCGGTACCGCACATTCTATTGATCGGTACCGCACATTCGATTGATCGGTAACGAACATTCGATTGATCGGTACCGAACATTCGATTGATCGGTACCGCACATTCGATACATCGATACCGTACATTCGATACATCGATACCGTACATTCGATTGATCGGTACCGGACATTTGATTGATCGGTACCGCACATTCGATTGGTCGGTACCGCACATTGGATTGTTCGGTATCGCACATTCGATTGATCGGTACCGAACATTCGATAGATAGGTACCGAACATTCGATTGATCGGTACCGAACATTCGATTGATCGGTACCGCACATTCCATTGATCGGTACCGAACATTCGATTGATCGGTACCGCACATTCCATTGATCGGTATAGAACATTCGAATGATCGGTAACGCACATTCGATTGGTCGGTACCGCACATTCGATAAATAGGTACTGAACATTCAATTGATCGGTACCGAACATTCGATTGATCGGTACCGAACATTGGATTGATCGGTACCGAACATTGGATTGATCGGCACCGAACATTCGATTGTTCGGTATCGCACATTCGATTGATCGGTACCGAACATTCGATAGATAGGTACCGAACATTCGATTTATCGGTACCGAACATTCGATTGATCGGTATCGCACATTCCATTGATCGGTACCGCACATTCCATTGATCGGTATAGAACATTCGAATGATCGGTAACGCACATTCGATTGATCGGTACCGCACATTCGATTGATCGGTACCGCACATTCGATTAATCGGTATCGCACATTCGATACATCAATACGGTACAATCGATTGGTCGGTACCGCACATTCGATTGATCGGTACCGAACATTTGATTGATCGGCACCGAACATTCGATTGATCGGTACCGCACATTCGATTGATCGGTACCGAACATTCGATTGTTCGGTACCGAACATTCGATTGATCGGTACCGCACATTCGATTGGTCGGTGCCGAACATTGGATTAATGGGTACCGCACATTCTATTGATCGGTACCGCACATTCGATGATCGGTAACGAACATTCGATTGATCGGTACCGAACATTCGATTGATCGGTACCGCACATTCGATTGATCGGTAACGAACATTCGATACATCGATACGGTAAATTCGATTGATCGGTAACGAACATTCGATTGATCGGTACCGAACATTTGATTGATCGGCACCGACCATTCGAATGTTCGGTATCGCACATTCGATTGTTCGGTACCGAACATTCGATTGATCGGTACCGCACATTCGATTGGTCGGTACCGAACATTCGATTAATCGGTACCGCACATTCTATTGATCGGTACCGCACATTCGATTGATCGGTAACGAACATTCGATTGATCGGTACCGAACATTCGATTGATCGGTACCGCACATTCGATACATCGATACCGTACATTCGATACATCGATACCGTACATTCGATTGATCGGTACCGGACATTCGATTGATCGGCACCGAACATTGGATTGTTCGGTATCGCACATTCGATTGATCGGTACCGAACATTCGATAGATAGGTACCGAACATTCGATTGATCGGTACCGCACATTCCATTGATCGGTATAGAACATTCGAATGATCGGTAACGCACATTCGATTGATCGGTACCGCACATTCGATTGATCGGTACCGCACATTCGATTGATTGGTACCGCACATTCTATTAATCGGTACCGAAAATTCGATTGGTCGGTACCGCACATTCGATTAATCGGTACCGAACATTCGATTCATCGGTACCGCACATTTGATTGATCGGTATAGCACATTCGATACATCGATACGGTACAATCGATTGATCGGTACCGCACATTCGATTGATCGGTACCGCGCATTCCATTGATCGGTACCGAACATTCGATTGGTCGGTACCGCACATTCCATTGATCGGTACCGAACATTTGATTGATCGGCACCGAACATTGGAATGTTCGGTACCGCACATTCGATTGATCGGTACCGAACATTCGATTGTTCGGTACCGAACATTCGATTGATCGGTACCGCACATTCGATTGATCGGTAACGAACATTCGATTGATCGGTACCGAACATTCGATTGATCGGTACCGCACATTCGATACATCGATACCGTACATTCGATACATCGGTACCGCACATTCGATTCATCGGTACCGGACATTTGATTGATCGGTACCGCACATTCGATTGGTCGGTACCGCACATTCGATAAATAGGTACCGAACATTCAATTGATCGGTACCGAACATTCGATTGATCGGTACCGAACATTGGATTGATCGGCACCGAACATTCGATTGTTCGGTATCGCACATTCGATTGATCGGTACCGAACATTCGATAGATAGGTACCGAACATTCGATTTATCGGTACCGCACATTCGATTGATCGGTACCGCACATTCCATTGATCGGTATAGAACATTCGAATGATCGGTAACGCACAATCGATTGATCGGTATAGAACATTCGAATGATCGGTAACGCACATTCGATTGATCGGTACCGCACATTCGATTGATCGGTACCGCACATTCGATTAATCGGTATCGCACATTCGATACATCGATACGGTACAATCGATTGGTCGGTACCGCACATTCCATTGATCGGTACCGAACATTTGATTGATCGGCACCGAACATTCGAATGTTCGGTATCGCACATTCGATTGATCGGTACCGAACATTCGATTGTTCGGCACCGAACATTCGATTGATCGGTACCGCACATTCGATTGATCGGTACCGAACATTCGATTGTTCGGTACCGAACATTCGATTGATCGGTACCGCACATTCGATTGGTCGGTACCGAACATTGGATTAATCGGTACCGCACATTCTATTGATCGGTACCGCACATTCGATGATCGGTACCGAACATTCGATTGATCGGTACCGCACATTCTATTGATCGGTACCGCACATTCGATTGATCGGTAACGAACATTCGATTGATCGGTACCGAACATTCGATTGATTAGTACCGCACATTCGATACATCGATACGGTACATTCGATTGATCGGTACCGGACATTTGATTGATCGGTACCGCACATTCGATTGGTCGGTACCGCACATTCGATAGATAGGTACCGAACATTCAATTGATCGGTACCGAACATTCGATTGATCGGTACCGAACATTGGATTGATCGGCACCGTACATTCGATTGTTCGGTATCGCACATTCGATTGATCGGTACCGAACATTCGATAGATAG
Organism: Apostichopus japonicus; assembly: GCF_037975245.1. Lineage (NCBI taxonomy): Eukaryota > Metazoa > Echinodermata > Holothuroidea > Aspidochirotida > Stichopodidae > Apostichopus > Apostichopus japonicus. Next base: position 11,064,799 of record NC_092578.1, on the reverse strand, counting down.
GTACCGAACATTCGATTTATCGGTACAGAACATTCGATTGATCGGTACCGCACATTCCATTGATCGGTACCGAACATTCGATTGGTCGGTACCGCACATTCGATTGATCGGTATCGCACATTCGATTAATCGGTACCGAACATTCGATTGATCGGTACAGCACATTCCATTGATCGGTATAGAACATTCGAATGATCGGTAACGCACATTCGATTGATCGGTACCGCACATTCGATTGATCGGTACCGCACATTCGATTGATTGATACCGCACATTCGATTAATCGGTACCGAAAATTCGATTGGTCGGTACCGCACATTCGATTAATCGGTACCGAACATTCGATTGGTCGGTACCGAACATTCGATTAATCGGTACCGAACATTCGATTGATCGGTACCGCACATTCGATTGATCGGTATCGCACATTCGATACATCGATACGGAACAATCGATTGATCGTTACCGCACATTCGATTGATCGGTACCGCACATTCCATTGATCGGTACCGAACATTCGATTGGTCGGTACCGCACATTCGATTAATCAGTACCGAACATTGGATTGATCGGCACCGAACATTCGAATGTTCGGTATCGCACATTCGATTGATCGGTACCGAACATTCGATTGTTCGGTACCGAACATTCGATTAATCGGTACCGCACATTCTATTGATCGGTACCGCACATTCGATTGATCGGTAAAGAACATTCGATTGATCGGTACCGAACATTCGATTGATCAGTACCGCACATTCGATACATCGATACCGTACATTCGATACATCGATACCGTACATTCGATTGATCGGTACCGGACAATTGATTGATCGGTACCGCACATTCGATTGGTCGGTACCGCACATTTGATAGATAGGTACCGAACATTCAATTGATCGGTACCGAACATTCGATTGATCGGTACCGAACATTGGATTGATCGGCACCGAACATTCGATTGGTCGATATCGCACATTCGTATGATCGGTACCGAAAATTCGATTGATAGGTACCGAACATTCGATTTATCGGTACCGAACATTCGATTGATCGGTACCGCACATGCCATTGATCGGTACCGAACATTCGATTGATCGGTACCGCACATTCGATTGATCGGTATCGCACATTCGATTAATCGGTACCGAACATTAGATTGATCGGTACCGAACATTCGATTGATCGGTACCGCACATTCCATTGATCGGTAACGAACATTCGAATGATCGGTAACGAACATTCGATTGTTCGGTACAGTACATTCGATTGATCGGTACCGCACATTCGATTGATCGGTACCGCACATTCGATTGATCGGTAGCGAACATTCGATTGGTCGGTACCGCACATTCGATTGATAGGTATCGCACTTTCGATTGGTCGGTACCGCACATTCGATTAATCGGTACCGAACATTCGATTGGTCGGTACCGAACATTCGATTAATCGGTAAAGCACATTCTATTGATCGGTACCGCACATTCGATTGATCGGTACCTCACATTCGATTGATCGGTACCTCACATTCGATTGATCAGTACCGCACATTCGATTGATCGATATCGCACATTCGATACATCGATACGGTACATTCGATTGATCGGTACCGCACATTCGATTGATCGGTACCACACATTCGATTGGTCGGTACCGCACATTCGATTGATCGGTACCGAACATTCGATTGATCGGTACCGAACATTGGATTGATCGGCACCGAACATTCGAATGTTCGGTATCGCACATTCGATTGATCGGTACCGAACATTCGATTGTTCGGTACCGAACATTCGATACATCGATACCGTACATTCGATTGATCGGTACCGGACATTTGATTGATCGGTACCGGACATTCGATTGGTCGGTACCGCACATTCGATAGATAGGTACCGAACATTCAATTGATCGGTACCGAACATTCGATTGATCGGTACCGAACATTGGATTGATCGGCACCGAACATTCGATTGTTCGGTATCGCACATTCGATTGATCGGTACCGAACATTCGATTGGTCGGTACCGCACATTCGATAGATAGGTACCGAACATTCAATTGATCGGTACCGAACATTTGATTGATCGGTACCGCACATTCCATTGATCGGTACCGAACATTCGATTGGTCGGTACCGCATATTCGATTGATCGGTATCGCACATTCGATTATTCGGTACCGAACATTCGATTGATCGGTACCAAACATTCGATTGATCGGTACCGCACATTCCATTGATCGGTATAGAACATTCGAATAATCGGTAACGCACATTCGATTGATCGGTACCGCACATTTGATTGATCGGTACCGCACATTCGATTGATTGGTACCGCACATTCGATTTATCGGTACCGAACATTCGATTGATCGGTACCGCACATTCCATTGATCGGTACCGAATATTCGATTGGTCGGTACCGCACATTCGATTGATCGGTATCGCACATTCGATTATTCGGTACCGAACATTCGATTGATCGGTACCAAACATTCGATTGATCGGTACCGCACATTCCATTGATCGGTATAGAACATTCGAATAATCGGTAACGCACATTCGATTGATCGGTACCGGACATTTGATTGATCGGTACTGGACATTCGATTGGTCGGTACCGCACATTCGATAGATAGGTACCGAACATTCAATTGATCGGTACCGAACATTCGATTGATCGGTACCGAACATTGGATTGATCGGCACCGAACATTCGATTGTTCGGTATCGCACATTCGATTGATCGGTACCGAACATTGGATTGATCGGCACCGAACATTCGATTGTTCGGTATCGCACATTCGATTGATCGGTACCGAACATTCGATAGATAGGTACCGAACATTCGATTTATCGGTACCGAACATTCGATTGATCGGTACCGCACATTCCATTGATCGGTATAGAACATTCGAATGATCGGTAACGCACATTCGATTGATCGGTACCGCACATTCGATTGATCGGTACCGCACATTCTATTAATCGGTATCGCACATTCGATACATCGATACGGTACAATCGATTGATCGGAAACGCACATTCGATTGATCGGTACCGCACATTCCATTGATCGGTACCGAACATTCGATTGGTCGGTACCGCACATTCGATTGATCGGTACCGAACATTTGATTGATCGGCACCGACCATTCGTATGTTCGGTATCGCACATTCGATTGTTCGGTACCGAACGTTCGATTGATCGGTACCGCACATTCGATTAATTGGTACCGAACATTCGATTAATCGGTACCGCACATTCTATTGATCGGTACCGCACATTCGATTGATCGGTAACGAACATTCGATTGATCGGTACCGAACATTCGATTGATCGGTACCGCACATTCGATACATCGATACCGTACATTCGATACATCGATACCGTACATTCGATTGATCGGTACCGGACATTTGATTGATCGGTACCGCACATTCGATTGGTCGGTACCGCACATTCGATAGATAGGTACCGAACATTCGATTGATCGGTATCGAACATTCGATTGATCGGTACCGAACATTCGATAGATAGGTACCGAACATTCGATTGATCGGTACCGAACATTGGATTGATCGGCACCGAACATTCGATTGTTCGATATCGCACATTCGATTGATCGGTACCGAACATTCGATAGATAGGTACCGAACATTCTATTTATCGGTACCGAACATTACATTGATCGGTACCGAACATTCGATTGATCGGTACCGAACATTGGATTGATCGGCACCGAACATTGGATTGTTCGGTATCGCACATTCGATTGATCGGTACCGAACATTCGATAGATAGGTACCGAACATTCGATTTATCGGTACCGAACATTCGATTGATCGGTACCGCACATTCCATTGATCGGCACCGAACATTCGATTGATCGGTACCGCACATTCCATTGATCGGTATAGAACATTCGAATGATCGGTAACGCACATTCGATTGATCGGTACCGCACATTCGATTGATCGGTACCGCACATTCTATTAATCGGTATCGCACATTCGATACATCGATACGGTACAATCGATTGATCGGTAACGCACATTCGATTGATCGGTACCGCACATTCGATTGATCGGTACCGCACATTCGATACATGGATACCGTACATTCGATACATCGATACCGAACATTCAATTGATCGGTACCGAACATTGGATTGATCGGTACCGAACATTGGATTGATCGGCACCGAACATTCGATTGTTCGCTATCGCACATTCGATTGATCGGTACCGAACATTCGATAGATAGGTACCGAACATTTGATTTATCGGTACCGAACATTCGATTGATCGGTACCGCACATTCCATTGATCGGTACCGAACATTCGATTGATCGGTACCGCACATTCCATTGATCGGTATAGAACATTCGAATGATCGGTAACGCACATTCGATTGATCAATACCGCACATTCGATTGATCGGTACCGCACATTCTATTAATCGGTATCGCACATTCGATACATCGATACGGTACAATCGATTGATCGGTAACGCACATTCGATTGATCGGTACCGCACATTCCATTGATCGGTACCGAACATTCGATTGGTCGGTACCGCACATTCGATTGATCGGTACCGAACATTTGATTGATCGGCACCGACCATTCGAATGTTCGGTATCGCACATTCGATTGTTCGGTACCGAACGTTCGATTGATCGGTACCGCACATTCGATTAATTGGTACCGAACATTCGATTAATCGGTACCGCACATTCTATTGATCGGTACCGCACATTCGATTGATCGGTAACGAACATTCGATTGATCGGTACCGAACATTCGATTGATCGGTACCGCACATTCGATACATCGATACCGTACATTCGATACATCGATACCGTACATTCGATTGATCGGTACCGGACATTTGATTGATCGGTACCGCACATTCGATTGGTCGGTACCGCACATTCGATAGATAGGTACCGAACATTCGATTGATCGGTATCGAACATTCGATTGATCGGTACCGAACATTCGATAGATAGGTACCGAACATTCGATTGATCGGTACCGAACATTGGATTGATCGGCACCGAACATTCGATTGTTCGATATCGCACATTCGATTGATCGGTACCGAACATTCGATAGATAGGTACCGAACATTCTATTTATCGGTACCGAACATTACATTGATCGGTACCGAACATTGGATTGATCGGTACCGAACATTGGATTGATCGGCACCGAACATTGGATTGTTCGGTATCGCACATTCGATTGATCGGTACCGAACATTCGATAGATAGGTACCGAACATTCGATTTATCGGTACCGAACATTCGATTGATCGGTACCGCACATTCCATTGATCGGTACCGAACATTCGATTGATCGGTACCGCACATTCCATTGATCGGTATAGAACATTCGAATGATCGGTAACGCACATTCGATTGATCGGTACCGCACATTCGATTGATCGGTACCGCACATTCGATTGATTGGTACCGCACATTCGATTAATGGGTACCGAACATTCAATTGATCGGTACCGCACATTTGATTGATCGGTATAGCACATTCGATACATCGATACGGTACAATCGATTGATCGGTACCGCACATTCGATTGATCGGTACCGCACATTCCATTGATCGGTACCGAACATTCGATTGGTCGGTACCGCACATTCGATTGATCGGTACCGAACATTTGATTGATCGGCACCGAACATTGGAATGTTCGGTATCGCACATTCGATTGATCGGTACCGAACATTCGATTGTTCGGTACCGAACATTCGATTGATCGGTACCGCACATTCGATTGTTCGGTACCGAACATTCGATTAATCGGTACCGCACATTCTATTGATCGGTACCGCACATTCGATTGATCGGTAACGAACATACGATTGATCGGTACCGCACATTCGATACATCGATACCGTACATTCGATACATCGATACCGTACATTCGATTGATCGGTACCGGACATTTGATTGATCGGTACCGCACATTCGATTGGTCGGTACCGCACATTCGATAAATAGGTACCGAACATTCAATTGATCGGTACCGAACATTCGATTGATCGGTACCGAACATTGGATTGATCGGCACCGAACATTCGATTGTTCGGTATCGCACATTCGATTGATCGGTACCGAACATTCGATAGATAGGTACCGAACATTCGATTTATCGGTACCGAACATTCGATTGATCGGTACCGCACATTCCATTGATCGGTACCGCACATTCCATTGATCGGTATAGAACATTCGAATGATCGGTAACGCACATTCGATTGATCGGTATAGAACATTAGAATGATCGGTAACGCACATTCGATTGATCGGTACCGCACATTCGATTGATCGGTACCGCTCATTCGATTAATCGGTATCGCACATTCGATACATCGATACGGTACAATCGATTGGTCGGTACCGCACATTCGATTGATCGGTACCGAACATTCGATTGATCGGTACCGCACATTCGATTGATCGGTATCGCACATTCGATTGATCGGTACCGAACATTCGATTGTTCGGCACCGAACATTCGATTGATCGGTACCGCACGTTCGATTGATCGGTACCGAACATTCGATTGTTCGGTACCGAACATTCGATTGATCGGTACCGCACATTCGATTGGTCGGTACCGAACATTGGATTAATCGGTACCGCACATTCTATTGATCGGTACCGCACATTCGATAATCGGTACCGAACATTCGATTGATCGGTACCGAACATTCGATTGATCGGTACCGCACATTCGATTGATCGGTAACGAACATTCGATACATCGATACGGTAAATTCGATTGATCGGTACCGCACATTCGATTGATCGGTACCGAACATTCGATAGATAGGTACCGTACATTCGATTGATCGGTACCGCACATTCGATTGATCGGTACCGAACATTCGATTGATCGGTACCGAACATTCGATTGGTCGGTACCGAACATTCGATTAATCGGTACCGCACATTCTATTGATCGGTACCGCACATTCGATTGATCGGTAACGAACATTCGATTGATCGGTACCGAACATTCGATTGATCAGTACCGCACATTCGATTGATCGGTATCGCACATTCGATACATCGATACGGTACATTCGATTGATCGGTACCGGACATTTGATTGATCGGTACCGCACATTCGATTGGTCGGTACCGCACATTCGATAGATAGGTACCGAACATTCAATTGATCGGTACCGAACATTCGATTGATCGGTACCGAACATTGGATTGATCGGCACCGTACATTCGATTGTTCGGTATCGCACATTCGATTGATCGGTACCGAACATTCGATAGATAGGTACCGAACATTCGATTTATCGGTACAGAACATTCGATTGATCGGTACCGCACATTCCATTGATCGGTACCGAACATTCGATTGGTCGGTACCGCACATTCGATTAATCGGTACCGAACATTCGATTGGTCGGTACCGAACATTCGATTAATCGGTACCGAACATTCGATTGATCGGTACCGCACATTCGATTGATCGGTATCGCACATTCGATACATCGATACGGTACAATCGATTGATCGTTACCGCACATTCGATTGATCGGTACCGCACATTCCATTGATCGGTACCGAACATTCGATTGGTCGGTACCGCACATTCGATTGATCGGTACCGAACATTGGATTGATCGGCACCGAACATTCGAATGTTCGGTATCGCACATTCGATTGATCAGTACCGAACATTCGATTGTTCGGTACCGAACATTCGATTGATCGGTACCGCACATTCGATTGGTCGGTACCGAACATTCGATTAATCGGTACCGCACATTCTATTGATCGGTACCGCACATTCGATTGATCGGTAAAGAACATTCGATTGATCGGTACCGAACATTCGATTGATCAGTACCGCACATTCGATACATCGATACCGTACATTCGATACATCGATACCGTACATTCGATTGATCGGTACCGGACAATTGATTGATCGGTACCGCACATTCGATTGGTCGGTACCGCACATTCGATAGATAGGTACCGAACATTCAATTGATCGGTACCGAACATTCGATTGATCGGTACCGAACATTGGATTGATCGGCACCGAACATTCGATTGTTCGATATCGCACATTCGTATGATCGGTACCGAACATTCGATTGATAGGTACCGAACATTCGATTTATCGGTACCGAACATTCGATTGATCGGTACCGCACATTCCATTGATCGGTACCGGACATTCCATTGATCGTTACCGCACATTCGATTGATCGGTATCGCACATTCGATTAATCGGTACCGAACATTAGATTGATCGGTACCGAACATTCGATTGATCGGTACCGCACATTCGATTGATCGGTAACGAACATTCGAATGACCGGTAACGAACATTCGATTGTTCGGTACAGTACATTCGATTGATCGGTACCGCACATTCGATTGATCGGTACCGCACATTCGATTGATCGGTAGCGAACATTCGATTGGTCGGTACCGCACATTCGATTGATAGGTATCGCACTTTCGATTGGTCGGTACCGCACATTCGATTAATCGGTACCGAACATTCGATTGGTCGGTACCGGACATTCGATTAATCGGTACCGAACATTCGATTGATCGGTACCGCACATTCGATTGATCGATATCGCACATTCGATACATCGATACGGTACATTCGATTGATCGGTACCGCACATTCGATTGATCGGTACCACACATTCGATTGGTCGGTACCGCACATTCGATTGATCGGTACCGAACATTGGATTGATCGGTACCGAACATTGGATTGATCGGCACCGAACATTCGAATGTTCGGTATCGCACATTCGATTGATCGGTACCGAACATTCGATTGTTCGGTACCGAACATTCGATACATCGATACCGTACATTCGATTGATCGGTACCGGACATTTGATTGATCGGTACCGGACATTCGATTGGTCGGTACCGCACATTCGATAGATAGGTACCGAACATTCAATTGATCGGTACCGAACATTCGATTGATCGGTACCGAACATTGGATTGATCGGCACCGAACATTCGATTGTTCAGTATCGCACATTCGATTGATCGGTACCGAACATTCGATAGATAGGTACCGAACACTCCATTTATCGGTACCGAACATTCGATTGATCGGTACCGCACATTCGATTGATCGGTACCGAACATTCGATTGGTCGGTACCGCACATTCGATTGATCGGTATCGCACATTCGATTATTCGGTACCGAACATTCGATTGATCGGTACCGAACATTCGATTGATCGGTACCGCACATTCCATTGATCGGTATAGAACATTCGAATGATCGGTAACGCACATTCGATTGATCGGTACCGCACATTCGATTGATCGGTACCGCACATTCGATTGATTGGTACCGCACATTCGATTAATCGGTACCGAAAATTCGATTGGTCGCTACCGCACATTCGATTAATCGGAACCGAACATTCGATTGGTCGGTACCGAACATTCGATTAATCGGTACCGAACATTCGATTGATCATTACCGCACATTCGATTTATCGGTAACGCACATTCGATTGATCGGTAACGCACATTCGATTGATCGGATCCGCACATTCGATGATCGGTACCGAACATTCGATTGATCGGTAACGCACATTCGATTGATCGGTAACGAACATTCGATTGATCGGTACCGAACATTCGATTGATCGGTACCGCACATTCGATTGATCGGTACCGCACATTCGATTGATCGGTAACGAACACTCGATTGATCGGTAACGCACATTCGATTGACCGGTAACGCACATTCGATTGATCGGTACCGAACATTCGATTGATCGGTAATGCACATTCGATTGATCGGTACCGCACATTCGATTGATCGGTACCGATCATTCAAATAATCGGTACCGCTCATTCGATTGATCGGTAGCGAACATTCGATTGTTCGGTACCAAACATTCGATTGATCGGTACCGCACATTCGATTGATCGGTACCGCTCATTCGATTGATTGGTAGCGAACATTCGATTGTTCGGTACCGAACATTCGATTGATCGTTACCGCACATTCGATTGATCGGTACAGCACATTCGATTGATCGGTACCGAACATTCGATTGATCGGTACCGAACATTCGATTGATCGGTACCGCACATTTCATTGATCGGTATAGAACATTCGAATGATCGGTAACGCACATTCGATTGATCGGTACCGCCCATTCGATTGAGCGGTACCGCACATTCGATTGATCGGTACCGCACATTCGATTGATCGGTAACGAACATTCGATTGATCGGTAACGCACATTCGATTGATCGGTAACGCACATTCGATTGATCGGTACCGAACATTCGATTGATCGGTAACGCACATTCGATTGATCGGTACCGCACATTCGATTGATCGGTACCGAACATTTGATTGATCGGCACCGAACATTCGAATGTTCGGTATCGCACATTCGATTGATCGGTACCGAACATTCGATTGTTCGGCACCGAACATTCGATTGATCGGTACCGCACATTCGATTGATCGGTACCGAACATTCGATTGTTCGGTACCGAACATTCGATTGATCGGTACCGCACATTCGATTGGTCCGTACCGAACATTGGATTAATCGGTACCGCACATTCTATTGATCGGTACCGCACATTCGATGATCGGTAACGCACATTCGATTGATCGGTACCGAACATTCGATTGATCGGTACCGCACATTCGATTGATCGGTAACGAACATTCGATACATCGATACGGTAAATTCGATTGATCGGTACCGCACATTCGATTGATCGGTACCGAACATTCGATAGATAGGTACCGTACATTCGATTGATCGGTACCGCACATTCGATTGATCGGTACCGCACATTCGATTCATCGGTACCGAACATTCGATTGGTCGGTCCCGAACATTCGATTAATCGGTACCGCACATTCTATTGATCGGTACCGCACATTCGATTGATCGGTAACGAACATTCGATTGATCGGTACCGAACATTCGATTGATCAGTACCGCACATTCGATTGATCGGTATCGCACATTCGATACATCGATACGGTACATTCGATTGATCGGTACCGGACATTTGATTGATCGGTACCGCACATTCGATTGGTCGGTACCGCACTTTCGATAGATAGGTACCGAACATTCAATTGATCGGTACCGAACATTCGATTGATCGGTACCGAACATTGGATTGATCGGCACCGTACATTCGATTGTTCGGTATCGCACATTCGATTGATCGGTACCGAACATTCGATAGATAGGTACCGAACATTCGATTTATCGGTACAGAACATTCGATTGATCGGTATCGCACATTCGATTAATCGGTACCGAACATTCGATTGATCGGTACCGCACATTCCATTGATCGGTATAGAACATTCGAATGATCGGTAACGCACATTCGATTGATCGGTACCGCACATTCGATTGATCGGTACCGCACATTCGATTGATCGATACCGCACATTCGATTAATCGGTACCGAAAATTCGATTGGTCGGTACCGCACATTCGATTAATCGGTACCGAACATTCGATTGGTCGGTACCGAACATTCGATTAATCGGTACCGAACATTCGATTGATCGGTACCGCACATTCGATTGGTCGGTATCGCACATTCGATACATCGATACGGTACAATCGATTGATCGTTACCGCACATTCGATTGATCGGTACCGCACATTCCATTGATCGGTACCGAACATTCGATTGATCGGTAACGCACATTCGATTGACCGGTAACGCACATTCGATTGATCGGTACCGAACATTCGATTGATCGGTAACGCACATTCGATTGATCGGTACCGCACATTCGATTGATCGGTACCGATCATTCTAATGATCGGTACCGCTCATTCGATTTTTCGGTAGCGAACATTCGATTGTTCGGTACCGAACATTCGATTGATCGGTACCGCACATTCGATTGATCGGTACCGCTCATTCGATTGATTGGTAGCGAACATTCGATTGTTCGGTACCGAACATTCGATTGATCGTTACCGCACATTCGATTGATCGGTACAGCACATTCGATTGATCGGTACCGAACATTCGATTGATCGGTACCGAACATTCGATTGATCGGTACCGCACATTTCATTGATCGGTATAGAACATTCGAATGATCGGTAACGCACATTCGATTGATCGGTACCGCCCATTCGATTGAGCGGTACCGCACATTCGATTGATCGGTACCGCACATTCGATTGATCGGTAACGAACATTCGATTGATCGGTAACGCACATTCGATTGATCGGTAACGCACATTCGATTGATCGGTACCGAACATTCGATTGATCGGTAACGCACATTCGATTGATCGGTACCGCACATTCGATTGATCGGTACCGAACATTTGATTGATCGGCACCGAACATTCGAATGTTCGGTATCGCACATTCGATTGATCGGTACCGAACATTCGATTGTTCGGCACCGAACATTCGATTGATCGGTACCGCACATTCGATTGATCGGTACCGAACATTCGATTGTTCGGTACCGAACATTCGATTGATCGGTACCGCACATTCGATTGGTCGGTACCGAACATTGGATTAATCGGTACCGCACATTCTATTGATCGGTACCGCACATTCGATGATCGGTACCGAACATTCGATTGATCGGTACCGAACATTCGATTGATCGGTACCGCACATTCGATTGATCGGTAACGAACATTCGATACATCGATACGGTAAATTCGATTGATTGGTACCGCACATTCGATTGATCGGTACCGAACATTCGATAGATAGGTACCGTACATTCGATTGATCGGTACCGCACATTCGATTGATCGGTACCGCACATTCGATTCATCGGTACCGAACATTCGATTGGTCGGTACCGAACATTCGATTAATCGGTACCGCACATTCTATTGATCGGTACCGCACATTCGATTGATCGGTAACGAACATTCGATTGATCGGTACCGAACATTCGATTGATCAGTACCGCACATTCGATTGATCGGTATCGCACATTCGATTCATCGATACGGTACATTCGATTGATCGGTACCGGACATTTGATTGATCGGTACCGCACATTCGATTGGTCGGTACCGCACTTTCGATAGATAGGTACCGAACATTCAATTGATCGGTACCGAACATTGGATTGATCGGCACCGTACATTCGATTGTTCGGTATCGCACATTCGATTGATCGGTACCGAACATTCGATAGATAGGTACCGAACATTCGATTTATCGGTACAGAACATTCGATTGATCGGTACCGCACATTCCATTGATCGGTACCGAACATTCGATTGGTCGGTACCGCACATTCGATTGATCGGTATCGCACATTCGATTAATCGGTACCGAACATTCGATTGATCGGTACCGCACATTCCATTGATCGGTATAGAACATTCGAATGATCGGTAACGCACATTCGATTGATCGGTACCGCACATTCGATTGATCGGTACCGCACATTCGATTGATCGATACCGCACATTCGATTAATCGGTACCGAAAATTCGATTGGTCGGTACCGCACATTCGATTAATCGGTACCGAACATTCGATTGGTCGGTACCGAACATTCGATTAATCGGTACCGAACATTCGATTGATCGGTACCGCACATTCGATTGGTCGGTATCGCACATTCGATACATCGATACGGTACAATCGATTGATCGTTACCGCACATTCGATTGATCGGTACCGCACATTCCATTGATCGGTACCGAACATTCGATTGGTCGGTACCGCACATTCGATTGATCGGTACCGAACATTGGATTGATCGGAACCGAACATTCGAATGTTCGGTATCGCACATTCGATTGATCGGTACCGAACATTCGATTGTTCGGTACCGAACATTCGATTGATCGGTACCGCACATTCGATTGGTCGGTACCGCACATTCTATTGATCGGTACCGCACATTCGATTGTTCGGTAAAGAACATTCGATTGATCGGTACCGAACATTCGATTGATCAGTACCGCACATTCGATACATCGATACCGTACATTCGATACATCGATACCGTACATTCGATTGATCGGTACCGAAAATTTGATTGATCGGCACCGAACATTCGAATGTTCGGTATCGCACATTCGATTGATCGGTACCGAACATTCGATTGTTCGGCACCGAACATTCGATTGATCGGTACCGCACATTCGATTGATCGGTACCGAACATTCGATTGTTCGGTACCGAACATTCGATTGATCGGTACCGCACATTCGATTGGTCGGTACCGAACATTGGATTAATCGGTACCGCACATTCTATTGATCGGTACCGCACATTCGATGATCGGTACCGAACATTCGATTGATCGGTACCGAACATTCGATTGATCGGTACCGCACATTCGATTGATCGGTAACGAACATTCGATACATCGATACGGTAAATTCGATTGATCGGTACCGCACATTCGATTGATCGGTACCGAACATTCGATAGATAGGTACCGTACATTCGATTGATCGGTACCGCACATTCGATTGATCGGTACCGCACATTCGATTGATCGGTACCGCACATTCGATTGGTCGGTACCGAACATTCGATTAATCGGTACCGCACATTCTATTGATCGGTACCGCACATTCGATTGATCGGTAACGAACATTGGATTGATCGGCAAAGAACATTCGAATGTTCGGTATCGCACATTCGATTGATCGGTACCGAACATTCGATTGTTCGATACCGAACATTCGATTGATCGGTACCGCACATTCGATTGGTCGGTACCGAACATTCGATTAATCGGTACCGCACATTCTATTGATCGGTACCGCACATTCGATTGATCGGTAAAGAACATTCGATTGAATGGTACCGAACATTCGATTGATCAGTACCGCACATTCGATACATCGATACCGTACATTCGATACATCGATACCGTACATTCGATTGATCGGTAACGGACAATTGATTGATCGGTACCGCACATTCGATTGGTCGGTACCGCACATTCGATAGATAGGTACCGAACATTCAATTGATCGGTACCGAACATTCGATTGATCGGTACCGAACATTGGATTGATCGGCACCGAACATTCGATTGTTCGATATCGCACATTCGTATGATCGGTACCGAACATTCGATTGATAGGTACCGAACATTCGATTTATCGGTACCGAACATTCGATTGATCGGTACCGCACATTCCATTGATCGGTACCGAACATTCGATTGATCGGTACCGCACATTCGATTGATCGGTAACGAACATTCGAATGATCGGTAACGAACATTCGATTGTTCGGTACAGTACATTCGATTGATCGGTACCGCACATTCGATTGATCGGTACCGCACATTCGATTGATCGGTAGCGAACATTCGATTGGTCGGTACCGCACATTCGATTGATAGGTATCGCACTTTCGATTGGTCGGTACCGCACATTCGATTAATCGGTACCGAACATTCGATTGGTCGGTACCGAACATTCGATTAATCGGTACCGCACATTCTATTGATCGGTACCGCACATTCGATTGATCGGTACCTCACATTCGATTGATCGGTACCTCACATTCGATTGATCGGTACCGCACATTCGATTGATCGATATCGCACATTCGATACATCGATACGGTACATTCGATTGATCGGTACCGCACATTCGATTGATCGGTACCACACATTCGATTGGTCGGTACCGCACATTAAATTGATCGGTACCGAACATTCGATTGATCGGTACCGAACATTGGATTGATCGGCACCGAACATTCGAATGTTCGGTATCGCACATTCGATTGATCGGTACCGAACATTCGATTGTTCGGCACCGAACATTCGATTGATCGGTACCGCACATTCGATTGATCGGTACCGAACATTCGATTGTTCGGTACCGAACATTCGATTGATCGGTACCGCACATTCGATTGGTCGGTACCGAACATTGGATTAATCGGTACCGCACATTCTATTGATCGGTACCGCACATTCGATGATCGGTACCGAACATTCGATTGATCGGTACCGAACATTCGATTGATCGGTACCGCACATTCGATTGATCGGTAACGAACATTCGATACATCGATACGGTAAATTCGATTGATTGGTACCGCACATTCGATTGATCGGTACCGAACATTCGATAGATAGGTACCGTACATTCGATTGATCGGTACCGCACATTCGATTGATCGGTACCGCACATTCGATTCATCGGTACCGAACATTCGATTGGTCGGTACCGAACATTCGATTAATCGGTACCGCACATTCTATTGATCGGTACCGCACATTCGATTGATCGGTAACGAACATTCGATTGATCGGTACCGAACATTCGATTGATCAGTACCGCACATTCGATTGATCGGTATCGCACATTCGATTCATCGATACGGTACATTCGATTGATCGGTACCGGACATTTGATTGATCGGTACCGCACATTCGATTGGTCGGTACCGCACTTTCGATAGATAGGTACCGAACATTCAATTGATCGGTACCGAACATTGGATTGATCGGCACCGTACATTCGATTGTTCGGTATCGCACATTCGATTGATCGGTACCGAACATTCGATAGATAGGTACCGAACATTCGATTTATCGGTACAGAACATTCGATTGATCGGTACCGCACATTCCATTGATCGGTACCGAACATTCGATTGGTCGGTACCGCACATTCGATTGATCGGTATCGCACATTCGATTAATCGGTACCGAACATTCGATTGATCGGTACCGCACATTCCATTGATCGGTATAGAACATTCGAATGATCGGTAACGCACATTCGATTGATCGGTACCGCACATTCGATTGATCGGTACCGCACATTCGATTGATCGATACCGCACATTCGATTAATCGGTACCGAAAATTCGATTGGTCGGTACCGCACATTCGATTAATCGGTACCGAACATTCGATTGGTCGGTACCGAACATTCGATTAATCGGTACCGAACATTCGATTGATCGGTACCGCACATTCGATTGGTCGGTATCGCACATTCGATACATCGATACGGTACAATCGATTGATCGTTACCGCACATTCGATTGATCGGTACCGCACATTCCATTGATCGGTACCGAACATTCGATTGGTCGGTACCGCACATTCGATTGATCGGTACCGAACATTGGATTGATCGGAACCGAACATTCGAATGTTCGGTATCGCACATTCGATTGATCGGTACCGAACATTCGATTGTTCGGTACCGAACATTCGATTGATCGGTACCGCACATTCGATTGGTCGGTACCGCACATTCTATTGATCGGTACCGCACATTCGATTGTTCGGTAAAGAACATTCGATTGATCGGTACCGAACATTCGATTGATCAGTACCGCACATTCGATACATCGATACCGTACATTCGATACATCGATACCGTACATTCGATTGATCGGTACCGAAAATTTGATTGATCGGCACCGAACATTCGAATGTTCGGTATCGCACATTCGATTGATCGGTACCGAACATTCGATTGTTCGGCACCGAACATTCGATTGATCGGTACCGCACATTCGATTGATCGGTACCGAACATTCGATTGTTCGGTACCGAACATTCGATTGATCGGTACCGCACATTCGATTGGTCGGTACCGAACATTGGATTAATCGGTACCGCACATTCTATTGATCGGTACCGCACATTCGATGATCGGTACCGAACATTCGATTGATCGGTACCGAACATTCGATTGATCGGTACCGCACATTCGATTGATCGGTAACGAACATTCGATACATCGATACGGTAAATTCGATTGATCGGTACCGCACATTCGATTGATCGGTACCGAACATTCGATAGATAGGTACCGTACATTCGATTGATCGGTACCGCACATTCGATTGATCGGTACCGCACATTCGATTGATCGGTACCGCACATTCGATTGGTCGGTACCGAACATTCGATTAATCGGTACCGCACATTCTATTGATCGGTACCGCACATTCGATTGATCGGTAACGAACATTGGATTGATCGGCAAAGAACATTCGAATGTTCGGTATCGCACATTCGATTGATCGGTACCGAACATTCGATTGTTCGATACCGAACATTCGATTGATCGGTACCGCACATTCGATTGGTCGGTACCGAACATTCGATTAATCGGTACCGCACATTCTATTGATCGGTACCGCACATTCGATTGATCGGTAAAGAACATTCGATTGAATGGTACCGAACATTCGATTGATCAGTACCGCACATTCGATACATCGATACCGTACATTCGATACATCGATACCGTACATTCGATTGATCGGTAACGGACAATTGATTGATCGGTACCGCACATTCGATTGGTCGGTACCGCACATTCGATAGATAGGTACCGAACATTCAATTGATCGGTACCGAACATTCGATTGATCGGTACCGAACATTGGATTGATCGGCACCGAACATTCGATTGTTCGATATCGCACATTCGTATGATCGGTACCGAACATTCGATTGATAGGTACCGAACATTCGATTTATCGGTACCGAACATTCGATTGATCGGTACCGCACATTCCATTGATCGGTACCGAACATTCGATTGATCGGTACCGCACATTCGATTGATCGGTAACGAACATTCGAATGATCGGTAACGAACATTCGATTGTTCGGTACAGTACATTCGATTGATCGGTACCGCACATTCGATTGATCGGTACCGCACATTCGATTGATCGGTAGCGAACATTCGATTGGTCGGTACCGCACATTCGATTGATAGGTATCGCACTTTCGATTGGTCGGTACCGCACATTCGATTAATCGGTACCGAACATTCGATTGGTCGGTACCGAACATTCGATTAATCGGTACCGCACATTCTATTGATCGGTACCGCACATTCGATTGATCGGTACCTCACATTCGATTGATCGGTACCTCACATTCGATTGATCGGTACCGCACATTCGATTGATCGATATCGCACATTCGATACATCGATACGGTACATTCGATTGATCGGTACCGCACATTCGATTGATCGGTACCACACATTCGATTGGTCGGTACCGCACATTAAATTGATCGGTACCGAACATTCGATTGATCGGTACCGAACATTGGATTGATCGGCACCGAACATTCGATTGTTCGGTATCGCACATTCGATTGATCGGTACCGAACATTCGATAGATAGGTACCGAACATTCCATTGATCGGTACCGAACATTCGATTGGTCGGTACCGCACATTCGATTGATCGGTATCGAACATTCGATTAATCGGTACCGAACATTCGATTGATCGGTACCGCACATTCCATTGATCGGTATAGAACATTCGAATGATCGGTAACGCACATTCGATTGATCGGTACCGCACATTCGATTGATCGGTACCGCACATTCGATTGATTGATACCGCACATTCGATTAATCGGTACCGAAAATTCGATTGGTCGGTACCGCACATTCGATTAATCGGTACCGAACATTCGATTGATCGGTACCGCACATTCGATTGATCGGTATCGCACATTCGATACATCGATACGGTACAATCGATTGATCGTTACCGCACATTCGATTGATCGGTACCGCACATTCCATTGATCGGTACCGAACATTCGATTGGTCGGTCCCGCACATTCGATTGATCGGTACCGAACATTGGATTGATCGGCACCGAACATTCGAATGTTCGGTATCGCACATTCGATTGATCGGTACCGAACATTCGATTGTTCGGTACCGAACATTCGATTGATCGGTACCGCACATTCGATTGGTCGGTACCGCACATTCTATTGATCGGTACCGCACATTCGATTGATCGGTAAAGAACATTCGATTGATCGGTACCGAACATTCGATTGATCAGTACCGCACATTCGATACATCGATACCGTACATTCGATACATCGATACCGTACATTCGATTGATCGGTACCGAACATTTGATTGATCGGCACCGAACATTCGAATGTTCGGTATCGCACATTCGATTGATCGGTACCGAACATTCGATTGTTCGGCACCGAACATTCGATTGATCGGTACCGCACATTCGATTGATCGGTAACGAACATTCGATACATCGATACGGTAAATTCGATTGATCGGTACCGCACATTCGATTGATCGGTACCGAACATTCGATAGATAGGTACCGTACATTCGATTGATCGGTACCGCACATTCGATTGATCGGTACCGCACATTCGATTCATCGGTACCGAACATTCGATTGGTCGGTACCGAACATTCGATTAATCGGTACCGCACATTCTATTGATCGGTACCGCACATTCGATTGAATTGTAACGAACATTGGATTGATCGGCACCGAACATTCGAATGTTCGGTATCGCACATTCGATTGATCGGTAACGCACATTCGATTGTTCGATACCGAACATTCGATTGATCGGTACCGCACATTCGATTGGTCGGTACCGAACATTCGATTAATCGGTACCGCACATTCTATTGATCGGTACCGCATATTCGATTGATCGGTAAAGAACATTCGATTGAATGGTACCGAACATTCGATTGATCAGTACCGCACATTCGATACATCGATACCGTACATTCGATACATCGATACCGTACATTCGATTGATCGGTACCGGACAATTGATTGATCGGTACCGCACATTCGATTGGTCGGTACCGCACATTCGATAGATAGGTACCGAACATTCAATTGATCGGTACCGAACATTCGATTGATCGGTACCGAAAATTGGATTGATCGGCACCGAACATTCGATTGTTCGATATCGCACATTCGTATGATCGGTACCGAACATTTGATTGATAGGTACCGAACATTCGATTTATCGGTACCGAACATTCGATTGATCGGTACCGCACATTCCATTGATCGGTACCGAACATTCGATTGATCGGTACCGCACATTCGATTGATCGGTAACGAACATTCGAATGATCGGTAACGAACATTCGATTGTTCGGTACAGTACATTCGATTGATCGGTACCGCACATTCGATTGATCGGTACCGCACATTCGATTGATCGGTAGCGAACATTCGATTGGTCGGTACCGCACATTCGATTGATAGGTATCGCACTTTCGATTGGTCGGTACCGCACATTCGATTAATCGGTACCGAACATTCGATTGGTCGGTACCGAACATTCGATTAATCGGTACCGCACATTCTATTGATCGGTACCGCACATTCGATTGATCGGTACCTCACATTCGATTGATCGGTACCGAACATTCGATTGATCGGTACCGCACATTCGATTGATCGATATCGCACATTCGATACATCGATACGGTACATTCGATTGATCGGTACCGCACATTCGATTGATCGGTACCACACATTCGATTGGTCGGTACCGCACATTCGATTGATCGGTACCGAACATTCGATTGATCGGTACCGAACATTGGATTGATCGGCACCGAACATTCGAATGTTCGGTATCGCACATTCGATTGATCGGTACCGAACATTCGATTGTTCGGTACCGAACATTCGATACATCGATACCGTACATTCGATTGATCGGTACCGGACAATTGATTGATCGGTACCGGACATTCGATTGGTCGGTACCGCACATTTGATAGATAGGTACCGAACATTCAATTGATCGGTACCGAACATTCGATTGATCGGTACCGAACATTCGATAGATAGGTACCGAACATTCGATTTATCGGTACAGAACATTCGATTGATCGGTACCGCACATTCCATTGATCGGTACCGAACATTCGATTGGTCGGTACCGCACATTCGATTGATCGGTATCGCACATTCGATTAATCGGTACCGAACATTCGATTGATCGGTACCGCACATTCCATTGATCGGTATAGAACATTCGAATGATCGGTAACGCACATTCGATTGATCGGTACCGCACATTCGATTGATCGGTACCGCACATTCGATTGATTGATACCGCACATTCGATTAATCGGTACCGAAAATTCGATTGGTCGGTACCGCACATTCGATTAATCGGTACCGAACATTCGATTGGTCGGTACCGAACATTCGATTAATCGGTACCGAACATTCGATTGATCGGTACCGCACATTCGATTGATCGGTATGGCACATTCGATACATCGATACGGTACAATCGATTGATCGTTACCGCACATTCGATTGATCGGTACCGCACATTCCATTGATCGGTACCGAACATTCGATTGGTCGGTACCGCACATTCGATTGATCGGTACCGAACATTGGATTGATCGGCACCGAACATTCGAATGTTCGGTATCGCACATTCGATTGATCGGTACCGAACATTCGATTGTTCGGTACCGAACATTCGATTGATCGGTACCGCACATTCGATTGGTCGGTACCGCACATTCTATTGATCGGTACCGCACATTCGATTGATCGGTAAAGAACATTCGATTGATCGGTACCGAACATTCGATTGATCAGTACCGCACATTCGATACATCGATACCGTACATTCGATACATCGATACCGTACATTCGATTGATCGGTACCGAACATTTGATTGATCGGCACCGAACATTCGAATGTTCGGTATCGCACATTCGATTGATCGGTACCGAACATTCGATTGTTCGGCACCGAACATTCGATTGATCGGTACCGCACATTCGATTGATCGGTACCGAACATTCGATTGTTCGGTACCGAACATTCGATTGATCGGTACCGCACATTCGATTGGTCGGTACCGAACATTGGATTAATCGGTACCGCACATTCTATTGATCGGTACCGCACATTCGATGATCGGTACCGAACATTCGATTGATCGGTACCGAACATTCGATTGATCGGTACCGCACATTCGATTGATCGGTAACGAACATTCGATACATCGATACGGTAAATTCGATTGATCGGTACCGCACATTCGATTGATCGGTACCGAACATTCGATAGATAGGTACCGTACATTCGATTGATCGGTACCGCACATTCGATTGATCGGTACCGCACATTCGATTCATCGGTACCGAACATTCGATTGGTCGGTACCGAACATTCGATTAATCGGTACCGCACATTCTATTGATCGGTACCGCACATTCGATTGAATTGTAACGAACATTGGATTGATCGGCACCGAACATTCGAATGTTCGGTATCGCACATTCGATTGATCGGTAACGCACATTCGATTGTTCGATACCGAACATTCGATTGATCGGTACCGCACATTCGATTGGTCGGTACCGAACATTCGATTAATCGGTACCGCACATTCTATTGATCGGTACCGCATATTCGATTGATCGGTAAAGAACATTTGATTGAATGGTACCGAACATTCGATTGATCAGTACCGCACATTCGATACATCGATACCGTACATTCGATACATCGATACCGCACATTCGATTGATCGGTACCGCACATTCGATTGGTCGGTACCGCACATTCGATAGATAGGTACCGAACATTCAATTGATCGGTACCGAACATTCGATTGATCGGTACCGAAAATTGGATTGATCGGCACCGAACATTCGATTGTTCGATATCGCACATTCGTATGATCGGTACCGAACATTCGATTGATAGGTACCGAACATTCGATTTATCGGTACCGAACATTCGATTGATCGGTACCGCACATTCCATTGATCGGTACCGCTCATTCGATTGATCGGTACCGCACATTCGATTGATCGGTAACGAACATTCGAATGATCGGTAACGAACATTCGATTGTTCGGTACAGTACATTCGATTGATCGGTACCGCACATTCGATTGATCGGTACCGCACATTCGATTGATCGGTAGCGAACATTCGATTGGTCGGTACCGCACATTCGATTGATAGGTATCGCACTTTCGATTGGTCGGTACCGCACATTCGATTAATCGGTACCGAACATTCGATTGGTCGGTACCGAACATTCGATTAATCGGTACCGCACATTCTATTGATCGGTACCGCACATTCGATTGATCGGTACCTCACATTCGATTGATCGGTACCGAACATTCGATTGATCGGTATAGAACATTCGATTGATCGATATCGCACATTCGATACTTCGAAACGGTACATTCGATTGATCGGTACCGCACATTCCATTGATCGGTACCACACATTCGATTGGTCGGTACCGCACATTCGATTGATCGGTACCGAACATTCGATTGATCGGTACCGAACATTGGATTGATCGGCACCGAACATTCGAATGTTCGGTATCGCACATTCGATTGATCGTTACCGAACATTCGATTGTTCGGTACCGAACATTCGATACATCGATACCGTACATTCGATTGATTGGTACCGGACAATTGATTGATCGGTACCGGACATTCGATTGGTCGGTACCGCACATTCGATAGATAGGTACCGAACATTCAATTGATCGGTACCGAACATTCGATTGATCGGTACCGAACATTGGATTGATCGGCACCGAACATTCGATTGTTCGGTATCGCACATTCGATTGATCGGTACCGAACATTCGATAGATAGGTACCGAACACTCCATTTATCGGTACCGAACATTCGATTGATCGGTACCGAACATTCGATTGATCGGTACCGAACATTCGATTGATCGGTACCGCACATTCCATTGATCGGTATAGAACATTCGAATGATCGGTAACGCACATTCGATTGATCGGTACCGCACATTTGATTGATCGGTACCGCACATTCGATTGATTGGTACCGCACATTCGATTAATCGGTACCGAAAATTCGATTGGTCGGTACCGCACATTCGATTAATCGGTACCGAACATTCGATTGGTCGGTACCGAACATTCGATTAATCGGTACCGAACATTCGATTGATCGGTACCGCACATTCGATTGATCGGTAACGCACATTCGATTGATCGGTAACGCACATTCGATTGATCGGATCCGCACATTCGATTGATCGGTACCGAACATTCGAATGATCGGTAACGCACATTCGATTGATCGGTAACGAACATTCGATTGATCGGTACCGAACATTCGATTGATCGGTATAGAACATTCGAATGATCGGTAACGCACATTCGATTGATCGGTACCGCCCATTCGATTGATCGGTAACGCACATTCGATTGATCGGTACCGAACATTAGATTGATCGGTACCGAACATTCGATTGATCGGTATCGCACATTCGATACATCGATACGGTACATTCGATTGATCAGTACCGCACATTCGATTGGTCGGTACTGCACATTCGAACATTCTATTTATCGGTACCGAACATTCGATTGATCGGTACCGCACATTCCATTGATCGGTACCGCACATTTGATTGATCGGTATCGCACATTTCATTGATCGGTATAGAACATTCGAATGATCGGTAACGCACATTCGATTGATCGGTACCGCCCATTCGATTGATCGGTACCGCACATTCGATTGATCGGTACCGCACATTCGATTGATCGGTAACGAACATTCGATTGATCGGTAACGCACATTCGATTGATCGGTAACGCACATTCGATTGATCGGTACCGAACATTCGATTGATCGGTAACGCACATTCGATTGATCGGTACCGCACATTCGATTGGTCGGTACCGCTCATTCGACTGATCGGTAACGAACATTCGATTGATCGGTACCGCACATTAGATTGATCGGTACCGCACATTCGATTGATCGGTATCGCACATTCGATACATCGATACGGTACATTCGATTGATCGGTACCGCACATTCGATTGGTCGGTACTGCACATTCGATAGATAGGTACCGAACCATGGATTGATCGGTACCGAACATTGGATTGATCGGTACCGAACATTGGATTGATCGGCACCGAACATTCGATTGTTCGGTATCGCACATTCGATTGATCGGTACCGAACATTCGATAGATAGGTACCGAACATTCTATTTATCGGTACCGAACATTCGATTGATCGGTACCGCACATTCCAATGATCGGTACCGAACATTCGATTGGTCGGTACCGCACATTCGATTGTTCGGTATCGCACATTCGATTAATCGGTACCGAACATTCGATTGATCGGTACCGAACATTCTAATGATCGGTACCGCACATTCCATTGATCGGTATAGAACATTCGAATGATCGGTATCGCACATTCGATTGATCGGTACCGCACATTCTATTGATCGGTACCGAACATTCGATTGATCGGTAACGAACATTCGATTGATCGGTACCGAACATTAGATTGATAAGTACAGCACATTCGATTGATCGGTATCGCACATTCGATACATCGATACGGTACATTCGATTGATCAGTACCGCACATTCGATTGGTCTGTACTGCACATTCGATAGATAGGTACCGAACATTGGATTGATCGGTACCGAACATTTGATTGATCGGTACCGAACATTGGATTGATCCGCACCGAACATTCGATTGTTCGGTATCGCACATTCGATTGATCGGTACCGAACATTCGATAGATAGGTACCGAACATTCTATTTATCGGTACCGAACATTCGATTGATCGGTACCGCACATTCCATTGATCGGTACCGAACATTCGATTGATCGGTAACGCACATTCGACTGATCGGTAACGAACATTCGATTGATCGGTACCGAACATTCGATTGATCGGTACCGCACATTCGATTGATCGGTACCGCACAATCGATTGATCGGTAACGAACATTCGATTGATCGGTAACGCACATTCGATTGATCGGTACCGCACATTCGATTGATCGGTACCGATCATTCGAATGATCGGTACCGCTCATTCGATTGATCGGTAGCGAACATTCGATTGTTCGGTACCGAACATTCGATTGATCGGTACCGCACATTCGATTGATCGGTACCGCTCATTCGATTGATCGGTAGCGAACATTGGATTGTTCTGTACCGAACATTCGATTGATCGTTACCGCACATTCGATTGATCGGTACCGCACATTCGATTGATCGGTACCGAACATTCGATTGATCGGTACCACACATTTCATTGATCGGTATAGAACATTCGAATGATCGGTATCGCACATTCGATTGATCGGTACCGCACATTCCATTGATCGGTATATAACATTCGAATGATCGGTAACGCACATTCGATTGATCGGTACCGCACATTCGATTGATCGGTACCGCACATTCTATTAATCGGTATCGCACATTCGATACATCGATACGGTACAATCGATTGATCGGTAACGCACATTCGATTGATCGGTACCGCACATTCCATTGATCGGTACCGAACATTCGATTGGTCGGTACCGCACATTCGATTGATCGGTACCGAACATTTGATTGATCGGCACCGAACATTCGAATGTTCGGTATCGCACATTCGATTGATCGGTACCGAACATTCGATTGTTCGGTACCGAACATTCGATTGATCGGTACCGCACATTCGATTGGTCGGTACCGAACATTCGATTAATCGGTACCGCACATTCTATTGATCGGTACCGCACATTCGATTGATCGGTAACGAACATTCGATTGATCGGTACCGCACATTCCATTGATCGGTATAGAACATTCGAATGATCGGTAACGCACATTCGATTGATCGGTACCGCACATTCGATTGATCGGTACCGCACATTCTATTAATCGGTATCGCACATTCGATACATCGATACGGTACAATCGATTGATCGGTAACGCACATTCGATTGATCGGTACCGCACATTCCATTGTTCGGTACCGAACATTCGATTGGTCGGTACCGCACATTCGATTGATCGGTACCGAACATTTGATTGATCGGCACCGACCATTCGAATGTTCGGTATCGCACATTCGATTGTTCGGTACCGAACATTCGATTGATCGGTACCGCACATTCGATTGGTCGGTACCGAACATTCGATTAATCGGTACCGCACATTCTATTGATCGGTACCGCACATTCGATTGATCGGTAACGAACATTCGATTGATCGGTACCGAACATTCGATTGATCGGTACCGCACATTCGATACATCGATACCGAACATTCGATACATCGATACCGTACATTCGATTGATCGGTACCGGACATTTGATTGATCGGTACCGCACATTCGATTGGTCGGTACCGCACATTCGATAGATAGGTACCGAACATTCGATTGATCGGTATCGAACATTCGATTGATCGGTACCGAACATTCCATTGATCGGTACCGAACATTCGATTGATCGGTACCGAACATTGGATTGATCGGCACCGAACATTGGATTGTTCGGTATCGCACATTCGATTGATCGGTACCGAACATTCGATAGATAGGTACCGAACATTCGATTTATCGGTACCGAACATTCGATTGATCGGTACCGCACATTCCATTGATCGGTACCGAACATTCGATTGATCGGTACCGCACATTCCATTGATCGGTATAGAACATTCGAATGATCGGTAACGCACATTCGATTGATCGGTACCGCACATTCGATTGATCGGTACCGCACATTCGATTGATTGGTACCGCACATTCTATTAATCGGTACCGAAAATTCGATTGGTCGGTACCGCACATTCGATTAATCGGTACCGAACATTCGATTGATCGGTACCGCACATTTGATTGATCGGTATAGCACATTCGATACATCGATACGGTACAATCGATTGATCGGTACCGCACATTCGATTGATCGGTACCGCACATTCCATTGATCGGTACCGAACATTCGATTGGTCGGTACCGCACATTCGATTGATCGGTACCGAACATTCGATAGATAGGTACCGAACATTCGATTTATCGGTACCGAACATTCGATTGATCGGTACCGCACATTCCATTGATCGGTACCGAACATTCGATTGATCGGTACCGCACATTCCATTGATCGGTATAGAACATTCGAATGATCGGTAACGCACATTCGATTGATCGGTACCGCACATTCGATTGATCGGTACCGCACATTCGATTGATTGGTACCGCACATTCTATTAATCGGTACCGAAAATTCGATTGGTCGGTACCGCACATTCGATTAATCGGTACCGAACATTCGATTGATCGGTACCGCACATTTGATTGATCGGTATAGCACATTCGATACATCGATACGGTACAATCGATTGATCGGTACCGCACATTCGATTGATCGGTACCGCACATTCCATTGATCGGTACCGAACATTCGATTGATCGGTACCGCACATTCGATTGATCGGTACCGAACATTTGATTGATCGGCACCGAACATTGGAATGTTCGGTATCGCACATTCCATTGATCGGTACCGAACATTCGATTGTTCGGTACCGAACATTCGATTGATCGGTACCGCACATTCGATTGGTCGGTACCGAACATTCGATTGATCGGTACCGAACATTCGATTGATCGGTACCGCACATTCGATACATCGATACCGTACATTCGATACATCGATACCGTACATTCGATTGATCGGTACCGGACATTTGATTGATCGGTACCGCACATTCGATTGATCGGTACCGCACATTCGATAAATAGGTACCGAACATTCAATTGATCGGTACCGAACATTCGATTGATCGGTACCGAACATTGGATTGATCGGCACCGAACATTCGATTGTTCGGTATCGCACATTCGATTGATCGGTACCGAACATTCGATAGATAGGTACCGAACATTCGATTTATCGGTACCGAACATTCGATTGATCGGTACCGCACATTCGATACATCGATACCGTACATTCGATACATCGATACCGTACATTCGATTGATCGGTACCGGACATTTGATTGATCGGTACCGCACATTCGATTGGTCGGTACCGCACATTCGATAGATAGGTACCGAACATTCGATTGATCGGTATCGAACATTCGATTGATCGGTACCGAACATTCCATTGATCGGTACCGAACATTCGATTGATCGGTACCGAACATTGGATTGATCGGCACCGAACATTGGATTGTTCGGTATCGCACATTCGATTGATCGGTACCGAACATTCGATAGATAGGTACCGAACATTCGATTTATCGGTACCGAACATTCGATTGATCGGTACCGCACATTCCATTGATCGGTACCGAACATTCGATTGATCGGTACCGCACATTCCATTGATCGGTATAGAACATTCGAATGATCGGTACCGAACATTCGATTGATCGGTACCGCACATTCGATTGATCGGTACCGCACATTCGATTGATTGGTACCGCACATTCTATTAATCGGTACCGAAAATTCGATTGGTCGGTACCGCACATTCGATTAATCGGTACCGAACATTCGATTGATCGGTACCGCACATTTGATTGATCGGTATAGCACATTCGATACATCGATACGGTACAATCGATTGATCGGTACCGCACATTCGATTGATCGGTACCGCACATTCCATTGATCGGTACCGAACATTCGATTGGTCGGTACCGCACATTCGATTGATCGGTACCGAACATTCGATAGATAGGTACCGAACATTCGATTTATCGGTACCGAACATTCGATTGATCGGTACCGCACATTCCATTGATCGGTACCGAACATTCGATTGATCGGTACCGCACATTCCATTGATCGGTATAGAACATTCGAATGATCGGTAACGCACATTCGATTGATCGGTACCGCACATTCGATTGATCGGTACCGCACATTCGATTGATTGGTACCGCACATTCTATTAATCGGTACCGAAAATTCGATTGGTCGGTACCGCACATTCGATTAATCGGTACCGAACATTCGATTGATCGGTACCGCACATTTGATTGATCGGTATAGCACATTCGATACATCGATACGGTACAATCGATTGATCGGTACCGCACATTCGATTGATCGGTACCGCACATTCCATTGATCGTTACCGAACATTCGATTGATCGGTACCGCACATTCGATTGATCGGTACCGAACATTTGATTGATCGGCACCGAACATTGGAATGTTCGGTATCGCACATTCCATTGATCGGTACCGAACATTCGATTGTTCGGTACCGAACATTCGATTGATCGGTACCGCACATTCGATTGGTCGGTACCGAACATTCGATTAATCGGTACCGAACATTCGATTGATCGGTACCGCACATTCGATACATCGATACCGTATATTCGATACATCGATACCGTACATTCGATTGATCGGTACCGGACATTTGATTGATCGGTACCGCACATTCGATTGGTCGGTACCGCACATTCGATAAATAGGTACCGAACATTCAATTGATCGGTACCGAACATTCGATTGATCGGTACCGAACATTGGATTGATCGGCACCGAACATTCGATTGTTCGGTATCGCACATTCGATTGATCGGTACCGAACATTCGATAGATAGGTACCGAACATTCGATTTATCGGTACCGAACATTCGATTGATCGGTACCGCACATTCCATTGATCGGTACCGCACATTCCATTGATCGGTATAGAACATTCGAATGATCGGTAACGCACATTCGATTGATCGGTATAGAACATTCGAATGATCGGTAACGCACATTCGATTGATCGGTACCGCACATTCGATTGATCGGTACCGCACATTCGATTAATCGGTATCGCACATTCGATACATCGATACGGTACAATCGATTGGTCGGTACCGCACATTCGATTGATCGGTACCGAATATTTGATTGATCGGCACCGAACATTCGAATGTTCGGTATCGCACATTCGATTGATCGGTACCGAACATTCGATTGTTCGGCACCGAACATTCGATTGATCGGTACCGCACATTCGATTGATCGGTACCGAACATTCGATAGATAGGTACCGTACATTCGATTAATCGGTACCGCACATTCTATTGATCGGTACCGAACATTCGATTGATCGGTACCGCACATTCGATTGGTCGGTACCGAACATTCGATTAATCGGTACCGCACATTCTATTGATCGGTACCGCACATTCGATTGATCGGTAACGAACATTCGATTGATCGGTACCGAACATTCGATTGATCGGTACCGCACATTCGATACATCGATACCGTACATTCGATACATCGATACCGTACATTCGATTGATCGGTACCGGACATTTGATATATCGGTACCGCACATTCGATTGGTCGGTACCGCACATTCGATAGATAGGTACCGAACATTCAATTGATCGGTATCGAACATTCGATTGATCGGTACCGAACATTCGATAGATAGGTACCGAACATTCGATTGATCGGTACCGAACATTCTATTGATCGGTACCGCACATTCGATTGATCGGTAACGAACATTCGATTGATCGGTACCGCACATTCGATTGATCGGTACCGCACATTCGATACATGGATACCGTACATTCGATACATCGATACCGTACATTCGATTGATCGGTACCGGACATTCGATTGATCGGTACCGCACATTCGATTGGTCGGTACCGCACATTCGATAGATAGGTACCGAACATTCAATTGATCGGTACCGAACATTCGATTGATCGGTACCGAACATTGGATTGATCGGCACCGAACATTCGATTGTTCGGTATCGCACATTCGATTGATCGGTACCGAACATTCGATAGATAGGTACCGAACATTCGATTTATCGGTACCGAACATTCGATTGATCGGTACCGCACATTCCATTGATCGGTACCGAACATTCGATTGATCGGTACCGCACATTCCATTGATCGGTATAGAACATTCGAATGATCGGTAACGCACATTCGATTGATCGGTACCGCACATTCGATTGATCGGTACCGCACATTCTATTAATCGGTATCGCACATTCGATACATCGATACGGTACAATCGATTGATCGGTAACGCACATTCGATTGATCGGTACCGCACATTCCATTGATCGGTACCGAACATTCGATTGGTAGGTACCGCACATTCGATTGATCGGTACCGAACATTTGATTGATCGGCACCGACCATTCGAATGTTCGGTATCGCACATTCCATTGTTCGGTACCGAACATTCGATTGATCGGTACCGCACATTCGATTGGTCGGTACCGAACATTCGATTAATCGGTACCGAACATTCGATTGATCAGTACCGCACATTCGATTGATCGGTATCGCACATTCGATACATCGATACCGTACATTCGATTGATCGGTACCGGACATTCGATTGATCGGTACCGAACATTCGATTGGTCGGTACCGCATATTCGATAGATAGGTACCGAACATTCCATTGATCGGTTCCGAACATTCGATTGATCGGTATCGAACATTGGATTGATCGGCACCGAACATTCGATTGTTCGGTATCGCACATTCGATTGATCGGTACCGAACATTCGATAGATAGGTACTGAACATTCGATTTATCGGTACCGAACATTCGATTGATCGGTACCGCACATTCCATTGATCGGTACCGAACATTCGATTGATCGGTACCGCACATTCCATTGATCGGTACCGAACATTCGAATGATCGGTAACGCACATTCGATTGATCGGTACCGCACATTCGATTGATCGGTACCGCACATTCGATTGATTGGTACCGCACATTCGATTAATCGGTACCGAAAATTCGATTGGTCGGTACCGCACATTCGATTAATCGGTACCGAACATTCGATTGGTCGGTACCGAACATTCGATTAATCGGTACCGAACATTCGATTGATCGGTACCGCACATTCTATTGATCGGTATAGCACATTCAATACATCGATACGGTACAATCGATTGATCGGTACCGCACATTCGATTGATCGGTACCGCACATTCCATTGATCGGTACCGAACATTCGATTGGTCGGTACCGCACATTCGATTGATCGGTACCGAACATTTGATTGATCGGCACCGAACATTGGAATGTTCGGTATCGCACATTCGATTGATCGGTACCGAACATTCGATTGTTCGGTACCGAACATTCGATTGATCGGTACCGCACATTCGATTGGTCGATACCGAACATTCGATTAATCGGTACCGCACATTCTATTGATCGGTACCGCACATTCGATTAATCGGTAACGAACATTCGATTGATCGGTACCGCACATTCGATTGATCGGTACCGCACATTCGATACATGGGTACCGTACATTCGATACATCGATACCGTACATTCGATTGATCGGTACCGGACATTTGATTGATCGGTACCGCACATTCGATTGGTCGGTACCGCACATTCGATAGATAGGTACCGAACATTCAATTGATCGGTACCGAACATTGGATTGATCGGTACCGAACATTGGATTGATCGGCACCGAACATTGGATTGTTTGGTATCGCACATTCGATTGATCGGTACCGAACATTCGATAGATAGGTACCGAACATTCGATTTATCGGTACCGAACATTCGATTGATCGGTACCGCACATTCCATTGATCGGTACCGAACATTCGATTGATCGGTACCGCACATTCCATTGATCGGTATAGAACATTCGAATGATCGGTAACGCACATTCGATTGATCGGTACCGCACATTCGATTGATCGGTACCGCACATTCTATTAATCGGTATCGCACATTCGATACATCGATACGGTACAATCGATTGATCGGTAACGCACATTCGATTGATCGGTATCGCACATTCCATTGATCGGTACCGAATATTCGATTGGTCGGTACCGCACATTCGATTGATCGGTACCGAACATTTGATTGATCGGCACCGAACATTCGAATGTTCGGTATCGCACATTCGATTGATCGGTACCGAACATTCGATTGTTCGGTACCGAACATTCGATTGATCGGTACCGCACATTCGATTGGTCGGTACCGAACATTCGATTAATCGGTACCGCACATTCTATTGATCGGTACCGCACATTCGATTGATCGGTAACGAACATTCGATTGATCGGTACCGCACATTCCATTGATCGGTATAGAACATTCGAATGATCGGTAACGCACATTCGATTGATCGGTACCGCACATTCGATTGATCGGTACCGCACATTCTATTAATCGGTATCGCACATTCGATACATCGATACGGTACAATCGATTGATCGGTAACGCACATTCGATTGATCGGTACCGCACATTCCATTGATCGGTACCGAACATTCGATTGGTCGGTACCGCACATTCGATTGATCGGTACCGAACATTTGATTGATCGGCACCGACCATTCGAATGTTCGGTATCGCACATTCGATTGTTCGGTACCGAACATTCGATTGATCGGTACCGCACATTCGATTGGTCGGTACCGAACATTCGATTAATCGATATCGCACATTCGATTGATCGGTACCGAACATTCGATAGATAGGTACCGAACATTCTATTTATCGGTACCGAACATTCCATTGATCGGTACCGAACATTCGATTGATCGGTACCGAACATTGGATTGATCGGCACCGAACATTGGATTGTTCGGTATCGCACATTCGATTGATCGGTACCGAACATTCGATAGATAGGTACCGAACATTCGATTTATCGGTACCGAACATTCGATTGATCGGTACCGCACATTCCATTGATCGGTACCGAACATTCGATTGATCGGTACCGCACATTCGATTGATCGGTACCGCACATTCGATTGATTGGTACCGCACATTCTATTAATCGGTACCGAAAATTCGATTGGTCGGTACCGCACATTCGATTAATCGGTACCGAACATTCGATTGATCGGTACCGCACATTTGATTGATCGGTAAAGCACATTCGATACATCGATACGGTACAATCGATTGATCGGTACCGCACATTCGATTGATCGGTACCGCACATTCCATTGATCGGTACCGAACATTCGATTGGTCGGTACCGCACATTCGATTGATCGGTACCGAACATTTGATTGATCGGCACCGAACATTGGAATGTTCGGTATCGCACATTCGATTGATCGGTACCGAACATTCGATTGTTCGGTACCGAACATTCGATTGATCGGTACCGCACATTCGATTGGTCGGTACCGAACATTCGATTGATCGGTACCGCACATTCTATTGATCGGTACCGCACATTCGATTGATCGGTAACGAACATTCGATTGATCGGTACCGAACATTCGATTGATCGGTACCGCACATTCGATACATCGATACCGTACATTCGATACATCGATATCGTACATTCGATTGATCGGTACCGGACATTTGATTGATCGGTACCGCACATTCGATTGGTCGGTACCGCACATTCGATAAATAGGTACCGAACATTCAATTGATCGGTACCGAACATTCGATTGATCGGTACCGAACATTGGATTGATCGCCACCGAACATTCGATTGTTCGGTATCGCACATTCGATTGATCGGTACCGAACATTCGATAGATAGGTACCGAACTTTCGATTTATCGGTACCGAACATTCGATTGTTCGGTATCGCACATTCCATTGATCGGTACCGCACATTCCATTGATCGGTATAGAACATTCGAATGATCGGTAACGCACATTCGATTGATCGGTATAGAACATTCGAATGATCGGTAACGCACATTCGATTGATCGGTACCGCACATTCGATTAATCGGTATCGCACATTCGATACATCGATACGGTACAATCGATTGGTCGGTACCGCACATTCGATTGATCGGTACCGAACATTTGATTGATCGGCACCGAACATTCGAATGTTCGGTATCGCACATTCGATTGATCGGTACCGAACATTCGATTGTTCGGCACCGAACATTCGATTGTTCGGCACCGAACATTCGATTGGTCGGTACCGAACATTGGATTAATCGGTTCCGCACATTCTATTGATCGGTACCGTACATTCGATGATCGGTAACGAACATTCGATTGATCGGTACCGAACATTCGATTGATCGGTACCGCACATTCGATTGATCGGTAACGAACATTCGATACATCGATACGGTAAATTCGATTGATCGGTACCGCACATTCGATTGATCGGTACCGAACATTCGATAGATAGGTACCGTACATTCGATTAATCGGTACCGCACATTCGATTGGTCGGTACCGAACATTCGATTAATCGGTACCGCACATTCTATTGATCGGTACCGCACATTCGATTGATCGGTAACGAACATTCGATTGATCGGTACCGAACATTCGATTGATCGGTACCGCACATTCGATACATCGATACCGTACATTCGATACATCGATACCGTACATTCGATTGATCGGTACCGGACATTTGATTGATCGGTACCGCACATTCGATTGGTCGGTACCGCACATTCGATAGATAGGTACCGAACATTCAATTGATCGGTATCGAACATTTGATTGATCGGTACCGAACATTCGATAGATAGGTACCGAACATTCGATTGATCGGTACCGAACATTCTATTGATCGGTACCGCACATTCGATTGATCGGTAACGAACATTCGATTGATCGGTACCGCACATTCGATTGATCGGTACCGCACATTCGATACATGGATACCGTACATTCGATACATCGATACCGTACATTCGATTGATCGGTATCGAACATTCGATTGATCGGTACCGAACATTCGATAGATAGGTACCGAACATTCGATTGATCGGTACCGAACATTGGATTGATCGGCACCGAACATTCGATTGTTCGATATCGCACATTCGATTGATCGGTACCGAACATTCGATAGATAGGTACCGAACATTCTATTTATCGGTACCGAACATTCCATTGATCGGTACCGAACATTCGATTGATCGGTACCGAACATTGGATTGATCGGCACCGAACATTGGATTGTTCGGTATCGCACATTCGATTGATCGGTACCGAACATTCGATAGATAGGTACCGAACATTCGATTTATCGGTACCGAACATTCGATTGATCGGTACCGCACATTCCATTGATCGGTACCGAACATTCGATTGATCGGTACCGCACATTCCATTGATCGGTATAGAACATTCGAATGATCGGTAACGCACATTCGATTGATCGGTACCGCACATTCGATTGATCGGTACCGCACATTCGATTGATTGGTACCGCACATTCTATTAATCGGTACCGAAAATTCGATTGGTCGGTACCGCACATTCGATTAATCGGTACCGAACATTCGATTGATCGGTACCGCACATTTGATTGATCGGTATAGCACATTCGATACATCGATACGGTACAATCGATTGATCGGTACCGCACATTCGATTGATCGGTAATGAACATTCCATTGATCGGTACCGAACATTCGATTGGTCGGTACCGAACATTCGATTGATCGGTACCGAACATTTGATTGATCGGCACCGAACATTGGAATGTTCGGTATCGCACATTCGATTGATCGGTACCGAACATTCGATTGTTCGGTACCGAACATTCGATTGATCGGTACCGCACATTCGATTGGTCGGTACCGAACATTCGATTAATCTGTACCGCACATTCTATTGATCGGTACCGCACATTCGATTGATCGGTAACGAACATTCGATTGATCGGTACCGAACATTCGATTGATCGGTACCGCACATTCGATACATCGATACCGTACATTCGATACATCGATACCGTACATTCGATTGATCGGTACCGCACATTCGATTGGTCGGTACCGCACATTCGATAAATAGGTACCGAACATTCAATTGATCGGTACCGAACATTCGATTGATCGGTACCGAACATTGGATTGATCGGCACCGAACATTCGATTGTTCGGTATCGCACATTCGATTGATCGGTACCGAACATTCGATAGATAGGTACCGAACATTCGATTTATCGGTACCGAACATTCGATTGATCGGTACCGCACATTCCATTGATCGGTACCGCACATTCCATTGATCGGTATAGAACATTCGAATGATCGGTAACGCACATTCGATTGATCGGTATAGAACATTCGAATGATCGGTAACGCACATTCGATTGATCGGTACCGCACATTCCATTGATCGGTACCGCACATTCGATTAATCGGTATCGCACATTCGATACATCGATACGGTACAATCGATTGGTCGGTACCGCACATTCGATTCATCGGTACCGAACATTTGATTGATCGGCACCGAACATTCGAATGTTCGGTATCGCACATTCGATTGATCGGTACCGAACATTCGATTGTTCGGCACCGAACATTCGATTGTTCGGCACCGAACATTCGATTGGTCGGTACCGAACATTGGATTAATCGGTACCGCACATTCTATTGATCGGTACCGCACATTCGATGATCGGTAACGAACATTCGATTGATCGGTACCGAACATTCGATTGATCGGTACCGCACATTCGATTGATCGGTACGGAACATTCGATACATCGATACGGTAAATTCGATTGATCGGTACCGCACATTCGATTGATCGGTACCGAACATTCGATAGATAGGTACCGTACATTCGATTAATCGGTACCGCACATTCTATTGATCGGTACCGAACATTCGATTGATCGGTACCGCACATTCGATTGGTCGGTACCGAACATTCGATTAATCGGTACCGCACATTCTATTGATCGGTACCGCACATTCGATTGATCGGTAACGAACATTCGATTGATCGGTACCGAACATTCGATTGATCGGTACCGCACATTCGATACATCGATACCGTACATTCGATACATCGATACCGTACATTCGATTGATCGGTACCGGACATTTGATTGATCGGTACCGCACATTCGATTGGTCGGTACCGCACATTCGATAGATAGGTACCGAACATTCAATTGATCGGTATCGAACATTCGATTGATCGGTACCGAACATTCGATAGATAGGTACCGAACATTCGATTGATCGGTACCGAACATTCTATTGATCGGTACCGCACATTCGATTGATCGGTAACGAACATTCGATTGATCGGTACCGCACATTCGATTGATCGGTACCGCACATTCGATACATGGATACCGTACATTCGATACATCGATACCGTACATTCGATTGATCGGTACCGGACATTTGATTGATTGGTACCGCACATTCGATTGGTCGGTACCGCACATTCGATAGATAGGTACCGAACATTCAATTGATCGGTACCGAACATTCGATTGATCGGTACCGAACATTGGATTGATCGGCACCGAACATTCGATTGTTCGGTATCGCACATTCGATTGATCGGTACCGAACATTCGATAGATAGGTACCGAACATTCGATTTATCGGTACCGAACATTCGATTGATCGGTACCGCACATTCCATTGATCGGTACCGAACATTCGATTGATCGAAACCGCACATTCCATTGATCGGTATAGAACATTCGAATGGTCGGTAACGCACATTCGATTGATCGGTACCGCACATTCGATTGATCGGTACCGCACATTCTATTAATCGGTATCGCACATTCGATACATCGATACGGTACAATCGATTGATCGGTAACGCACATTCGATTGATCGGTACCGCACATTCCATTGATCGGTACCGAACATTCGATTGGTCGGTACCGCACATTCGATTGATCGGTACCGAACATTTGATTGATCGGCACCGACCATTCGAATGTTCGGTATCGCACATTCGATTGTTCGGTACCGAACATTCGATTGATCGGTACCGAACATTCGATTGGTCG
Source organism: Apostichopus japonicus (assembly GCF_037975245.1). Classification (NCBI taxonomy): domain Eukaryota; kingdom Metazoa; phylum Echinodermata; class Holothuroidea; order Aspidochirotida; family Stichopodidae; genus Apostichopus; species Apostichopus japonicus. Next base: position 11,024,343 of record NC_092578.1, on the reverse strand, counting down.
GTACCGAACATTCGATTAATCGGTACCGCACATTCTATTGATCGGTACCGCACATTCGATTGATCGGTAACGAACATTCGATTGATCGGTACCGAACATTCGATTGATCGGTACCGAACATTCGATACATCGATACCGTACATTCGATACATCGATACCGTACATTCGATTGATCGGTACCGGACATTTGATTGATCGGTACCGCACATTCGATTGGTCGGTACCGCACATTCGATAGATAGGTACCGAACATTCGATTGATCGGTATCGAACATTCGATTGATCGGTACCGAACATTCGATAGATAGGTACCGAACATTGGATTGATCGGTACCGAACATTGGATTGATCGGCACCGAACATTCGATTGTTCGATATCGCACATTCGATTGATCGGTACCGAACATTCGATAGATAGGTACCGAACATTCTATTTATCGGTACCGCACATTCGATTGATCGGTACCGAACATTCGATTGATCGGTACCGAACATTGGATTGATCGGCACCGAACATTCGATTGTTCGGTATCGCACATTCGATTGATCGGTACCGAACATTCGATAGATAGGTACCGAACATTCGATTTATCGGTACCGAACATTCGATTGATCGGTACCGCACATTCCATTGATCGGTACCGAACATTCGATTGATCGGTACCGCACATTCCATTGATCGGTATAGAACATTCGAATGATCGGTAACGCACATTCGATTGATCGGTACCGCACATTCGATTGATCGGTACCGCACATTCGATTGATTGGTACCGCACATTCTATTAATCGGTACCGAAAATTCGATTGGTCGGTACCGCACATTCGATTAATCGGTACCGAACATTCGATTGATCGGTACCGCACATTTGATTGATCGGTATAGCACATTCGATACATCGATACGGTACAATCGATTGATCGGTACCGCACATTCGATTGATCGGTACCGCACATTCCATTGATCGGTACCGAACATTCGATTGGTCGGTACCGCAAATTCGATTGATCGGTACCGAACATTTGATTGATCGGCACCGAACATTGGAATGTTCGGTATCGCACATTCGATTGATCGGTACCGAACATTCGATTGTTCGGTACCGTACATTCGATTAATCGGTACCGCACATTCTATTGATCGGTACCGAACATTCGATTGATCGGTACCGCACATTCGATTGGTCGGTACCGAACATTCGATTAATCGGTACCGCACATTCTATTGATCGGTACCGCACATTCGATTGATCGGTAACGAACATTCGATTGATCGGTACCGAACATTCGATTGATCGGTACCGCACATTCGATACATCGATACCGTACATTCGATACATCGATACCGTACATTCGATTGATCGGTACCGGACATTTGATTGATCGGTACCGCACATTCGATTGGTCGGTACCGCACATTCGATAGATAGGTACCGAACATTCAATTGATCGGTATCGAACATTCGATTGATCGGTACCGAACATTCGATAGATAGGTACCGAACATTCGATTGATCGGTACCGAACATTCTATTGATCGGTACCGCACATTCGATTGATCGGTAACGAACATTCGATTGATCGGTACCGCACATTCGATTGATCGGTACCGCACATTCGATACATGGATACCGTACATTCGATACATCGATACCGTACATTCGATTGATCGGTACCGGACATTTGATTGATCGGTACCCAGATAACATCATGCTAGCGGTCCACCGGCGGCCCGCCAGCTGCACCACTGGCGGTCCACCGGCGGGGAAAGCCGGCGGAACGCCAGAGATTTGGCCGGCTTTAATCCGGCGGTCCGCCGGCGACTACGCCAGAAGACCGCCGGAGAAACGCCAGCGTACCGCCGGTGTACCGCCAGTGTTTCACAAGCTGACCGCCGAAGAAACGCCGGCGTACCGCCAGTGATCCACCAGTAGACCGCCAGAGAAACGCCAGCGTACCGCCGAAGAAACGCCAGCGTTCCGCCGGTGTACCGCCAGTGTTCCACCGGCAGACCGCCGAAGAAACTCCAGCGTACCGCCGGTGTTCCACCAGTAGACCGCCAAAGAAACGCCAGCGTACCGCTGGTGTACCGTCAGTGTTCCACCAGCAGACCGCCGAAGAAACGCCAGTTTTCCGCCGGTGTACTACCAGCAGACCGCCGGAGAAACGCAAGCTTACCACCGGAGTACCGCTGAATTTCTGTCAGAGAGAGCCACTGGCTATCCACTAGCTAATATCCAGTGTTCTGGCGACCTGCTAGCCCAAATCTGGTATTTCGCCAGCAACCCGCTAGGCAGAGATATTCACATGAATTGCTAACCAAATATCTGTGTTCCGGTAGAAAACTGTCCGTCAAATATCGGGTTTTGTCCCAGCACATTGTCAAGGGAATGCTAGCAAGAGTGCCAGCTTGTTTGGGTGTACTACTAGAACAGAGCTAATGGTCTACCTGCAGATTTTACTGAATTACACATGCGGTTACATATGAAGAAATAATGACTAACACAGTGAAATTAGTTGCTATCATTTTATTACGCCTATAAATTACAAAGCGAGAAAATGAGTTCCAGCGTTAAATATTGCAACAGCACTAAAGAAATTCACTCGTCAACTGTTTGTGGTGAAGTCCGAGATTTTCGCCCTCCCTCACAATCAGATGCATCCTTCAGAAATCTAACCACCGCCGCCTGAATATCAGATGAAGTCGATTGTGCAGTTCCTCCGTACAGCTTCTGTTAATACAAAACACATTACACAAAACATTACATAAAAGATTGCATTCTACACAAGCAGTAAAATGAAGCCAATAATGGGTTACCCGATACTCATAGCTAGGACAGTTACTACTGTTCATGTTCCACAACCATGCATCAGTTACTACTGTAACTGCTCGTAGCACATGTGTTACAGGTGGCAAGTTTTTTGTAAATGCAAATTTAAAAAAAAAAAAAAATTAATTATAAAATTTAATATACTAAAAAAATTTTTTTTAAATTACTGCAAATTTTCACCTGTCTGACTCTTAGTTCAATGTGTCACATCTTTTTGATAATTACTGTGCCAACTGTAACACTAGCTATGAGTATCGGCTGTGGTCTCACATTATGATCACAATTGGTTAAACTACATTATTCACATTTTCACACATTTACCATTTTTTCAGTGATATACGAAATATTTCCTTTGCATTTGACAGTCACCTTCTTTCATTTTATACTGAACACATGCATTACTGTTGCAAATCCAGGTCCCATCAATTGGGAAAGAAAGTGACAATGGACTGGTCAATAAAATCATATGGTGAATTAACTTTAAAATCAATGCTGAATGCTGCTTTTCAACTGCATCTGAAACAACACATCTTACATCAAAATATATTTGTAGTAACTTATTTAAATGACCAGAATTCAATGTATATTAAAGCAAGAATTCTCGTTGATGGGGTTTTGCATTGAAAAGCTGGCCGATCCATGAGTCAAATGCACAACCCCCTCCCCACAACTCAAGGTTCTCTTCACTGCTGCTGAAAACAAAAATGACACATATAAACTCACTTTCATACATGCAGCTTCGCAAAGGCTGTTTTCCCAGTGGTACATGTCCAGTTCAGTGTGGTAGCAACTGCATTTGCCAATAAATCACCCATGATTCTTTTAACGCACTCCTTCAACGTGTTGCCACCAAGAATTGATAGTCTTCTCTTCTTGAAACAACAAAAAGAAAGAAAAGTTAATCAGAAACCATTCAATAATTATTATACAAACAGAAATATTCAAGTAATTCTATTTCATCCAAACTTTGGCATCTTTTGCTAATTTCTTATCAATATTTTAAGAGGAACTAGCAATGCAGTGCTGCAATGTTCCTTTCTGGGTCCAGTCAAAAACAAGATTGATTTAACAGCCCACTTTTGTAGAATGCACCGCAATGTAAAATCATTTCTGGCCAAACTCTTGTTACCTAAATGCTTTCATGTCTGTTACTACCTTAGAGTTTTAATTTTCTCCCAGGAAAAGGAAATTAGCCCCTCAGGAAATATTTTATTTTGTACAGACCACTGACACAATAAAACCTGACTTGGCTTCAAATTTATAATGATAAACTAACATTACACTCTGGAAAACTGTTTTCTGATTACTTTCCTTACACTTTTAAACTGACTTACCAAATATCTTTCCAAAGCCTTGTTTGTTTCAATAGAGTCATCCAGGTTATTAAATTCCTCCAAAGATCCCACAGGAATAGTAACGCGCTGGCTTCTAACTTAGTTCCTGAAATCCTGATCTGGAAAAATTGATAAATTGTGATTTAATCTGCTGACTCCATCTTCCTCAAAAAACAACAACAGCAGCATACTTTGGTGTTTCCATACTTCAAATTAAAGTTAACAGTAAATAAGTTCACAACAACATATTGTGCAGGAGAGGAATGGCTATCTGTCGCTCCTTTATATACTTAGAATCCTTTCACTCTTAACTTCAACTGTGTCATCATGCAGCTCAAAGTTGTTATCATTATTGCATGTTTCTTGTAAAACAGTGTTGACATGCCCATCAACCTCATTTTGTATTTTCCTTGTTTAGTTCGCCAGGGATTTCACATGAGTCATTTTTTCCCTGTTAATCTACTGCAAAATAAGAACCAAAAACAATAATCTAGAGCTCTTCATTCTGTATCCATTACTAACAATGGGCATTAACCCTTGGATTAATTTTTTTTTTTTTTTGGGGGGGGGGGAGAACTATTATATAAGGTCAAATTTACATCATCAAATACAGACAAATCATGTTATTCGTTACTCTGTCTGCAGAGCTTTTTAAACAGAATAACATACCCTCCTGCTTGCCGAAAGTTGTATCTACTTTCATTGCCATTTAATTCATCTGGGAATACAATAGAGGGGCAAATTGAACCTAAACTACCTCCACTAACTATGCTTTCAATGATTTATTGCCAAGGAATTTAAACAGTTCTCCCCGCAGCACTTTAAACTTTGAACCCTTTAAAGTAACTTTCCATAGAGTTAAATAGTGGCACGCAGTACAGACATAGCACAGAGGCAGTTCAGCTATTGGGCAAATATACTTTTCTTTAACTGAGGATCACTTCAATGTAGGCAGTTATTTTCTTGGAAATCATGTGCAGAATGATTCACCAGAAACTGAGCACATGGAATAAACCCAATGCAAATATTTCAAATTGACAGTAGCTAAGACAAAAAGCAACAAAAAGAGATAAGGCAGCCACAATTTTTTTAGAAGCCTAGAGGCTAGATATGAAATATTTTTCATTATCGTGTTGGTTGGTATCACCAAGAGCGTAGGAACCGGGGGGGGGGATGGGGACGCCAGCCCCCCAGTGAAAAATGTGGAGGGGCGGAAGTATCATTCCGCCCTCCCCCCCCCCCTGGCTTCGCAAGTCAGAAAACCCCTTTTTCATTCCCAAATGAGAAAAAAATCTCACTTGGAGCACCAAATTGCATCTAAGGCCAGGTGACAATTAAGTTTACAAAATTGAGTGGGTGTTGAAGTGTGCCATATTGCACCCTCCCCCCAGGCCGGCCATCAGTCTTCAGCCCCCCACTCAAAAGTACCTTCCTACGCTACTGGGTATCACTATACTCCACAGGAGTACTCATAAACTATGATGACGATGACCAATTGTTCTCCAAAATGCTTAATTTGTCACAAAAACTTTGAAGCCTAAGCACTAAACATGAAATCCAAAAAGATTTAACCACCAACCCATTCCTGATATTTAAAAACAACCATAGGCCTACTTATATTATTATTAAGAAGGTTTTAACATTGAGTCTTTACCTTCTTAACTAGCCTAGGCCTAGCTATAAACAAATAAAACAGCACATTATTTCTTAAAAGTTATGGATGACCATGATTTTTCAATACTGTAACATACCAAATGATTTAAAACTAGGCCTAGGCCCCTAGTACTAGTGTACTACCACTACTAGGCTAGTAGTAACTAGTAGTAGTACTGTACTACTAGTAAAGTAATATATATTTCAGAATATGATATTTAAAATGAGGAGGAAGCCTTCCATAGTCATCTAGTAATATTTACAGTATTAACCTTCTGCAGATAACAGTTTTCTTCTAATACAGTCAGCAAACAAATGTTTCGGCATAACATTGCATAACCTAGCTATTATACAAACAACGGTCATTAGTTTACCTTTATGTGTGATCGTTATTGCTCAGCCTAACACAATTAACACCTACAAATGTAGGCTAGGTGTAATTCATACACCGCGAAAGGCTTCTCATTAAGCGATACATTCTAGCCTAACGCTAGATTACGTCTAAGTTTATTTAAAAAATAGTCACTTCAAATACTTGCGAAATCAAATGTACAACTGTCAACCCTTAGTAAGAAAAAACAGGTACATACCTCTTAAGCAAATTTGTATCTGCAGACTGCAAGTACTTTCAAAACAATTGATCAGGATATCCAACATCGAAAGAGTTGTAACGGATTACGAAAGCGACCGCTTTTCAAACTAGCTGCTATATCTGAGGACACTGAGCATTGCGGTTTAGCGATTGGATGCCAGTTATACTAGGCTCGTTCGATCAGTGAAAAATGTTTTCTGAACTGTTTTCTCTCAACTACGCTAAATTGTTGATTAATAAATACTTCTTGGGATAGTTGAAATTTATTAAAGTATTTGAATATCGCTTATAACGTTATTGCTAATATTTATTTCAGAATTTGAATTTGTTGAAAATATTATTTTGTAAGTGTTCCTGTGGTTAAGGGTATTACCCGCCCATTTTGCCCAAATGCTTGCCAAGATTTCTTCATGTGGTATCCGTCAGACTCGTTCGATCAGTATTTTTTTCCCCTTCAAATATTATGTAGTGTATGATAATATATATAACATTGGATGGTAAGCAAAATTTAACTACTTTGAGTTAGCTCAATCTTTAATTACCTTATAGTTATTGGCGAATATAGGTTTTAGGAAAATATTATTCTGTTAATTGTGCCAGTTTGGTAAGGTAACTTCCCGCCAATTCTGCACAAAAGCTATCCAATATTTCCTCCGGCGGTACTGCTGTCGGCATTCCGCTGGATTTACAAGCCAGCTGTAATATCTATCGGTCCGTTAGCGGACCACCAGCCGTTGCCTAATAACGTATAAGCCCATGCAGCCGCACTTAAACCTGGCCTATAATACTACACAAAATCCAAGTATTCTTAATTTTTCTCTCCGCAGGAACAAATATATACAAAAAGCACGGGTAAAATAGTTTAATAGAAACTCATCTTTAACTAAACTTTCACATAGAAACTTAAGATTTTGGACAGACCCGATGGTCAATGTGTATGTGAACTTGTGTAAATTGCTGAGTGACTTTCATAACATAATATTTGTGGGAAATTTTCTACGGCGTTACGCTGTCGGTCTGCTGTCGGAATTCTGCTAGGTTTTTCCAAGCAACAATGTCTATCGGTCCGTTGGCGGACCTCCAGCGTGAAACCACCGGTTTGTTTACGACGTTGATACGCTGTTGGTCCGCTGTCGGCAATACGCTGGGTTTTTTCTAAGCAGCAATGTCTATCGGTCCGTTGGCGGACCTCCAGCGTGTAACCGCCGGCTTTTTAACGACGTCGATACGCTGTTGGTCCGCTGTCGGCAATACGCTGGGTTTTTCCAAGCAGCAATGTCTATCGGTCCGTTGGCGGACCTCCAGCGTGTAACCGCCGGCTTTTTTACGACGTCGATACGCTGTTGGTCCGCTGTCGGCAATACGCTGGGTTTTTCCAAGCAGCAATGTCTATCGGTCCGTTGGCGGACCTCCAGCGTTTTACCGCCAGCGTTTTTACGCCAGCGGACCGCCAGTGTGATGCGTACTGGGTACCGCACATTCGATTGGTCGGTACCGCACATTCGATAGATAGGTACCGAACATTCAATTGATCGGTACCGAACATTCGATTGATCGGTACCGAACATTGGATTGATCGGCACCGAACATTCGATTGTTCGGTATCGCACATTCGATTGATCGGTACCGAACATTCGATAGATAGGTACCGAACATTCGATTTATCGGTACCGAACATTCGATTGATCGGTACCGCACATTCCATTGATCGGTACCGAACATTCGATTGATCGGTACCGCACATTCCATTGATCGGTATAGAACATTCGAATGGTCGGTAACGCACATTCGATTGATCGGTACCGCACATTCGATTGATCGGTACCGCACATTCTATTAATCGGTATCGCACATTCGATACATCGATACGGTACAATCGATTGATCGGTAACGCACATTCGATTGATCGGTACCGCACATTCCATTGATCGGTACCGAACATTCGATTGGTCGGTACCGCACATTCGATTGATCGGTACCGAACATTTGATTGATCGGCACCGACCATTCGAATGTTCGGTATCGCACATTCGATTGTTCGGTACCGAACATTCGATTGATCGGTACCGCACATTCGATTGGTCGGTACCGAACATTCGATTAATCGGTAACGAACATTCGATTGATCGGTACCGAACATTCGATTGATCGGTACCGAACATTCGATACATCGATACCGTACATTCGATACATCGATACCGTACATTCGATTGATCGGTACCGGACATTTGATTGATCGGTACCGCACATTCGATTGGTCGGTACCGCACATTCGATAGATAGGTACCGAACATTCGATTGATCGGTATCGAACATTCGATTGATCGGTACCGAACATTCGATAGATAGGTAACGAACATTGGATTGATCGGTACCGAACATTGGATTGATCGGCACCGAACATTCGATTGTTCGATATCGCACATTCGATTGATCGGTACCGAACATTCGATAGATAGGTACCGAACATTCTATTTATCGGTACCGAACATTCCACTGATCGGTACCGAACATTCGATTGATCGGTACCGAACATTGGATTGATCGGCACCGAACATTGGATTGTTCGGTATCGCACATTCGATTGATCGGTACCGAACATTCGATAGATAGGTACCGAACATTCGATTTATCGGTACCGAACATTCGATTGATCGGTACCGCACATTCCATTGATCGGTACCGAACATTCGATTGATCGGTACCGCACATTCCATTGATCGGTATAGAACATTCGAATGATCGGTAACGCACATTCGATTGATCGGTACCGCACATTCGATTGATTGGTACCGCACATTCTATTAATCGGTACCGAAAATTCGATTGGTCGGTACCGCACATTCGATTAATCGGTACCGAACATTCGATTGATCGGTACCGCACATTTGATTGATCGGTATAGCACATTCGATACATCGATACGGTACAATCGATTGATCGGTACCGCACATTCGATTGATCGGTACCGCACATTCCATTGATCGGTACCGAACATTCGATTGGTCGGTACCGCACATTCGATTGATCGGTACCGAACATTTGATTGATCGGCACCGAACATTGGAATGTTCGGTATCGCACATTCGATTGATCGGTACCGAACATTCGATTGTTCGGTACCGAACATTCGATTGATCGGTACCGCACATTCGATTGATCGGTAACGAACATTCGATTGATCGGTACCGAACATTCGATTGATCGGTACCGCACATTCGATACATCGATACCGTACATTCGATACATCGATACCGTACATTCGATTGATCGGTACCGGACATTTGATTGATCGGTACCGCACATTCGATTGGTCGGTACCGCACATTCGATAAATAGGTACCGAACATTCAATTGATCGGTACCGAACATTCGATTGATCGGTACCGAACATTGGATTGATCGGCACCGAACATTCGATTGTTCGGTATCGCACATTCGATTGATCGGTACCGAACATTCGATAGATAGGTACCGAACATTCGATTTATCGGTACCGCACATTCGATTGATCGGTACCGCACATTCCATTGATCGGTATAGAACATTCGAATGATCGGTAACGCACAATCGATTGATCGGTATAGAACATTCGAATGATCGGTAACGCACATTCGATTGATCGGTACCGCACATTCGATTGATCGGTACCGCACATTCGATTAATCGGTATCGCACATTCGATACATCGATACGGTACAATCGATTGGTCGGTACCGCACATTCGATTGATCGGTACCGAACATTTGATTGATCGGCACCGAACATTCGAATGTTCGGTATCGCACATTCGATTGATCGGTACCGAACATTCGATTGTTCGGCACCGAACATTCGATTGATCGGTACCGCACATTCGATTGATCGGTACCGAACATTCGATTGTTCGGTACCGAACATTCGATTGATCGGTACCGCACATTCGATTGGTCGGTACCGAACATTGGATTAATCGGTACCGCACATTCTATTGATCGGTACCGCACATTCGATGATCGGTACCGAACATTCGATTGATCGGTACCGAACATTCGATTGATCGGTACCGCACATTCGATTGATCGGTAACGAACATTCGATAGATAGGTACCGTACATTCGATTGATCGGTACCGCACATTCGATTGATCGGTACCGCACATTCGATTCATCGGTACCGAACATTCGATTGGTCGGTACCGAACATTCGATTAATCGGTACCGCACATTCTATTGATCGGTACCGCACATTCGATTGATCGGTAACGAACATTCGATTGATCGGTACCGAACATTCGATTGATCAGTACCGCACATTCGATTGATCGGTATCGCACATTCGATACATCGATACGGTACATTCGATTGATCGGTACCGGACATTTGATTGATCGGTACCGCACATTCGATTGGTCGGTACCGCACATTCGATAGATAGGTACCGAACATTCGATTGATCGGTACCGAACATTCGATTGATCGGTACCGAACATTGGATTGATCGGCACCGTACATTCGATTGTTCGGTATCGCACATTCGATTGATCGGTACCGAACATTCGATAGATAGGTACCGAACATTCGATTGGTCGGTACCGCACATTCGATTGATCGGTATCTTACATTCGATTAATCGGTACCGAACATTCGATTGATCGGTACCGCACATTCCATTGATCGGTATAGAACATTCGAATGATCGGTAACGCTCATTCGATTGATCGGTACCGCACATTCGATTGATCGGTACCGCACATTCGATTGATTGATACCGCACATTCGATTAATCGGTACCGAAAATTCGATTGGTCGGTACCGCACATTCGATTAATCGGTACCGCACATTCGATTGGTCGGTACCGAACATTCGATTAATCGGTACCGAACATTCGATTGATCGGCACCGAACATTGGAATGTTCGGTATCGCACATTCGATTGATCGGTACCGAACAATCGATTGATCGGTACCGCACATTCGATTGATCGGTACCGCACATTCGATTGGTCGGTACCGAACATTCGATTAAACGGTACCGCACATTCGATTGATCGGTACCGCACATTCGATTGATCGGCACCGAACATTCGAATGTTCGGTACCGAACATTCGATTGATCGGTACCGCACATTCGATACATCGATACCGTACAATCGATTGATCGATATCGCACATTCGATACATCGATACGGTACATTCGATTGATCGGTACCGCACATTCGATTGATCGGTACCACACATTCGATTGATCGGTACCGCACATTCGATTGATCGGTACCGAACATTCTATTGATCGGTACCGAACATTGGATTGATCGGCACCGAACATTCGAATGTTCGGTATCGCACATTCGATTGATCGGTACCGAACATTCGATTGTTCGGTACCGAACATTCGATACATCGATACCGTACATTCGATTGATCGGTACCGGACATTTGATTGATCGGTACCGGACATTCGATTGGTCGGTACCGCACATTCGATAGATAGGTACCGAACATTCAATTGATCGGTACCGAACATTCGATTGATCGGTACCGAACATTGGATTGATCGGCACCGAACATTCGATTGTTCGGTATCGCACATTCGATTGATCGGTACCGAACATTCGATAGATAGGTACCGAACACTCCATTTATCGGTACCGAACATTCGATTGATCGGTACCGCACATTCCATTGATCGGTACCGAACATTCGATTGGTCGGTACCGGACATTCGATTGATCGGTATCGCACATTCGATTATTCGGTACCGAACATTCGATTGATCGGTACCGAACATTCGATTGATCGGTACCGCACATTCCATTGATCGGTACCGCACATTCGAATAATCGGTAACGCACATTCGATTGATCGGTACCGCACATTCGATTGATTGGTACCGCACATTCGATTAATCGGTACCGCACATTCCATTGATCGGTACCGAACATTCGATTGGTCGGTACCGCACATTCGATTAATCGGTACCGAACATTCGATTGGTCGGTACCGAACATTCGATTAATCGGTACCGAACATTCGATTGATCAGTACCGCACATTCGATTGATCGGTAACGCACATTCGATTGATCGGTAACGCACATTCGATTGATCGGATCCGCACATTCGATTGATCGGTACCGAACATTCGATTGATCGGTAACGCACATTCGATTGATCGGTAACGAACATTCGATTGATCGGTACCGAACATTCGATTGATCGGTACCGCACATTCGATTGATCGGTACCGCGCATTCGATTGATCGGTAACGAACACTCGATTGATCGGTAACGCACATTCGATTGACCGGTAACGCACATTCGATTGATCGGTACCGAACATTCGATTGATCGGTAACGCACATTCGATTGATCGGTACCGCACATTCGATTGATCGGTACCGATCATTCTAATGATCGGTACCGCTCATTCGATTGATCGGTAGCGAACATTCGATTGTTCGGTACCGAACATTCGATTGATCGGTACCGCACATTCGATTGATCGGTACCGCTCATTCGATTGATTGGTAGCGAACATTCGATTGTTCGGTACCGAACATTCGATTCATCGTTACCGCACATTCGATTGATCGGTACCGCACATTCGATTGATCGGTACCGAACATTCGATTGATCGGTACCGAACATTCGATTGATCGGTACCGCACATTTCATTGATCGGTATAGAACATTCGAATGATCGGTAACGCACATTCGATTGATCAGTACCGCCCATTCGATTGATCGGTACCGCACATTCGATTGATCGGTACCGCACATTCCATTGATCGGTAACGAACATTCGATTGATCGGTAACGCACATTCGATTGATCGGTAACGCACATTCGATTGATCGGTACCGCCCATTCGATTGATCGGTACCGCACATTCGATTGATCGGTACCGCACATTCGATTGATCGGTAACGCACATTCGATTGATCGGTACCGCACATTCGATTGATCGGTACCACACATTCGATTGATCGGTACCGCACATTCGATTGATCGGTACCGAACATTCTATTGATCGGTACCGAACATTGGATTGATCGGCACCGAACATTCGAATGTTCGGTATCGCACATTCGATTGATCGGTACCGAACATTCGATTGTTCGGTACCGAAAATTCGATTGATCGGTACCGAACATTGGATTGATCGGTACCGGACATTTGATTGATCGGTATCGGACATTCGATTGGTCGGTACCGCACATTCGATAGATAGGTACCGAACATTCAATTGATCGGTACCGAACATTCGATTGATCGGTACCGAACATTGGATTGATCGGCACCGAACATTCGATTGTTCGGTATCGCACATTCGATTGATCGGTACCGAACATTCGATAGATAGGTACCGAACACTCCATTTATCGGTACCGAACATTCGATTGATCGGTACCGCACATTCCATTGATCGGTACCGAACATTCGATTGGTCGGTACCGGACATTCGATTGATCGGTATCGCACATTCGATTATTCGGTACCGAACATTCGATTGATCGGTACCGAACATTCGATTGATCGGTACCGCACATTCCATTGATCGGTACCGCACATTCGAATAATCGGTAACGCACATTCGATTGATCGGTACCGCACATTCGATTGATTGGTACCGCACATTCGATTAATCGGTACCGCACATTCCATTGATCGGTACCGAACATTCGATTGGTCGGTACCGCACATTCGATTAATCGGTACCGAACATTCGATTGGTCGGTACCGAACATTCGATTAATCGGTACCGAACATTCGATTGATCAGTACCGCACATTCGATTGATCGGTAACGCACATTCGATTGATCGGTAACGCACATTCGATTGATCGGATCCGCACATTCGATTGATCGGTACCGAACATTCGATTGATCGGTAACGCACATTCGATTGATCGGTAACGAACATTCGATTGATCGGTACCGAACATTCGATTGATCGGTACCGCACATTCGATTGATCGGTACCGCGCATTCGATTGATCGGTAACGAACACTCGATTGATCGGTAACGCACATTCGATTGACCGGTAACGCACATTCGATTGATCGGTACCGAACATTCGATTGATCGGTAACGCACATTCGATTGATCGGTACCGCACATTCGATTGATCGGTACCGATCATTCTAATGATCGGTACCGCTCATTCGATTGATCGGTAGCGAACATTCGATTGTTCGGTACCGAACATTCGATTGATCGGTACCGCACATTCGATTGATCGGTACCGCTCATTCGATTGATTGGTAGCGAACATTCGATTGTTCGGTACCGAACATTCGATTCATCGTTACCGCACATTCGATTGATCGGTACCGCACATTCGATTGATCGGTACCGAACATTCGATTGATCGGTACCGAACATTCGATTGATCGGTACCGCACATTTCATTGATCGGTATAGAACATTCGAATGATCGGTAACGCACATTCGATTGATCAGTACCGCCCATTCGATTGATCGGTACCGCACATTCGATTGATCGGTACCGCACATTCCATTGATCGGTAACGAACATTCGATTGATCGGTAACGCACATTCGATTGATCGGTAACGCACATTCGATTGATCGGTACCGCCCATTCGATTGATCGGTACCGCACATTCGATTGATCGGTACCGCACATTCGATTGATCGGTAACGCACATTCGATTGATCGGTACCGCACATTCGATTGATCGGTACCGCACGTTCGATACATGGATACCGTACATTCGATACATCGATACCGTACATTCGATTGATCGGTACCGGACATTTGATTGATCGGTACCGCACATTCGATTGGTCGGTACCGCACATTCGATAGATAGGTACCGAACATTCAATTGATCGGTACCGAAAATTCGATTGATCGGTACCGAACATTGGATTGATCGGCACCGAACATTCGATTGTTCGGTATCGCACATTCGATTGATCGGTACCGAACATTCGATAGATAGGTACCGAACATTCGATTGATCGGTACCGAACATTGGATTGATCGGCACCGAACATTCGATTGTTCGATATCGCACATTCGATTGATCGGTACCGAACATTCGATAGATAGGTACCGAACATTCTATTTATCGGTACCGAACATTCCATTGATCGGTACCGAACATTCGATTGATCGGTACCGAACATTGGATTGATCGGCACCGAACATTGGATTGTTCGGTATCGCACATTAGATTGATCGGTACCGAACATTCGATAGATAGGTACCGAACATTCGATTTATCGGTACAGAACATTGATTGATCAGTACCGCACATTCCATTGATCGGTACCGAACATTCGATTGATCGGTACCGCACATTCCATTGATCGATATAGAACATTCGAATGATCGGTAACGCACATTCGATTGATCGGTACCGCACATTCGATTGATCGGTACCGCACATTCGATTGATTGGTACCGCACATTCTATTAATCGGTACCGAAAATTCGATTGGTCGGTACCGCACATTCGATTAATCAGTACCGAACATTCGATTGATCGGTACCGAACATTCGATTGTTCGGCACCGAACATTCGATTGATCGGTACCGCACATTCGATTGATCGGTACCGAACATTCGATTGTTCGGTACCGAACATTCGATTATTCGGTACCGCACATTCGATTGGTCGGTACCGAACATTGGATTAATCGGTACCGCACATACTATTGATCGGTACCGCACATTCGATGATCGGTACCGAACATTCGATTGATCGGTACCGAACATTCGATTGATCGGTACCGCACATTCGATTGATCGGTAACGAACATTCGATACATCGATACGGTAAATTCGATTGATCGGTACCGCACATTCGATTGATCGGTACCGAACATTCGATAGATAGGTACCGTACATTCAATTGATCGGTACCGCACATTCGATTGATCGGTACCGCACATTCGATTCATCGGTACCGAACATTCGATTGGTCGGTACCGAACATTCGATTAATCGGTACCGCACATTTTATTGATCGGTACCGCACATTCGATTGATCGGTAACGAACATTCGATTGATCGGTACCGAACATTCGATTGATCAGTACCGCACATTCGATTGATCGGTATCGCACATTCGATACATCGATACGGTACATTCGATTGATCGGTACCGGACATTTGATTGATCGGTACCGCACATTCGATTGGTCGGTACCGCACATTCGATAGATAGGTACCGAACATTCAATTGATCGGTACCGAACATTCGATTGATCGGTACCGAACATTGGATTGATCGGCACCGTACATTCGATTGTTCGGTATCGCACATTCGATTGATCGGTACCGAACATTCGATAGATAGGTACCGAACATTCGATTTATCGGTACAGAACATTCGATTGATCGGTACCGCACATTCCATTGATCGGTACCGAACATTCGATTGATCGGTACCGCACATTTGATTGATCGGTACCGCACATTCGATTGATTGGTACCGCACATTCGATTAATCGGTACCGAAAATTCGATTGGTCGGTACCGCACATTCGATTAATCGGTACCGAACATTCGATTGGTCGGTACCGAACATTCGATTAATCGGTACCGAACATTCGATTGATCGGTACCGCACATTCGATTGATCGGTAACGCACATTCGATTGATCGGTAACGCACATTCGATTGATCGGATCCGCACATTCGATTGATCGGTACCGAAAATTCGATTGATCGGTAACGCACATTCGATTGATCGGTAACGAACATTCGATTGATCGGTACCGAACATTCGATTGATCGGTACCGCACATTCGATTGATCGGTACCGCACATTCGATTGATCGGTAACGAACACTCGATTGATCGGTTACGCACATTCGATTGACCGGTAACGCACATTCGATTGATCGGTACCGAACATTCGATTGATCGGTAACGCACATTCGATTGATCGGTACCGCACATTCGATTGATCGGTACCGATCATTCTAATGATCGGTACCGCTCATTCGATTGATCGGTAGCGAACATTCGATTGTTCGGTACCGAACATTCGATTGATCGTTACCGCACATTCGATTGATCGGTACCGCACATTCGATTGATCGGTACCGAACATTCGATTGATCGGTACCGCACATTTCATTGATCGGTATAGAACATTCGAATGATCGGTAACGCACATTCGATTGATCGGTACCGCCCATTCGATTGATCGGTACCGCACATTCGATTGATCGGTACCGCACATTCGATTGATCGGTAACGAACATTCGATTGATCGGTAACGCACATTCGATTGATCGGTAACGCACATTCGATTGATCGGTACCGCCCATTCGATTGATCGGTACCGCACATTCGATTGATCGGTACCGCACATTCGATTGATCGGTAACGCACATTCGATTGATCGGTACCGCACATTCGATTGATCGGTACCGCACATTCGATACATGGATACCGTACATTCGATACATCGATACCGAACATTCAAATGATCGGTACCGAACATTCGATTGATCGGTACCGAACATTGGATTGATCGGCACCGAACATTCGATTGTTCGGTATCGCACATTCGATTGATCGGTACCGAACATTCGATAGATAGGTACCGAACATTCGATTTATCGGTACCGAACATTCGATTGATCGGTACCGCACATTCCATTGATCGGTACCGAACATTCGATTGATCGGTACCGCACATTCCATTGATCGGTATAGAACATTCGAATGATCGGTAACGCACATTCGATTGATCGGTACCGCACATTCGATTGATCGGTACCGCACATTCTATTAATCGGTATCGCACATTCGATACATCGATACGGTACAATCGATTGATCGGTAACGCACATTAGATTGATCGGTACCGCACATTCCATTGATCGGTACCGAACATTCGATTGGTCGGTACCGCACATTCGATTGATCGGTACCGAACATTTGATTGATCGGCACCGACCATTCGAATGTTCGGTATCGCACATTCGATTGTTCGGTACCGAACGTTCGATTGATCGGTACCGCACATTCGATTGGTCGGTACCGAACATTCGATTAATCGGTACCGCACATTCTATTGATCGGTACCGCACATTCGATTGATCGGTAACGAACATTCGATTGATCGGTACCGAACATTCGATTGATCGGTACCGCACATTCGATACATCGATACCGTACATTCGATACATCGATACCGTACATTCGATTGATCGGTACCGGACATTTGATTGATCGGTACCGCACATTCGATTGTTCGGTACCGCACATTCGATAGATAGGTACCGAACATTCGATTGATCGGTATCGAACATTCGATTGATCGGTACCGAACATTCGATTTATAGGTACCGAACATTCGATTGATCGGTTCCGAACATTGGATTGATCGGCACCGAACATTCGATTGTTCGATATCGCACATTCGATTTATCGGTACCGCACATTCGATAGATAGGTACCGAACATTCTATTTATCGGTACCGAACATTCCATTGATCGGTACCGAACATTCCATTGATCGGTACCGAACATTGGATTGATCGGCACCGAACATTGGATTGTTCGGTATCGCACATTCGATTGATCGGTACCGAACATTCGATAGATAGGTACCGAACATTCGATTTATCGGTACCGAACATTCGATTGATCGGTACCGCACATTCCATTGATCGGTACCGAACATTCGATTGATCGGTACCGCACATTCCATTGATCGGTATAGAACATTCGAATGATCGGTAACGCACATTCGATTGATCGGTACCGCACATTCGATTGATCGGTACCGCACATTCGATTGATTGGTACCGCACATTCTATTAATCGGTACCGAAAATTCGATTGGTCGGTACCGCACATTCGATTAATCGGTACCGAACATTCAATTGATCGGTACCGCACATTTGATTGATCGGTATAGCACATTCGATACATCGATACGGTACAATCGATTGATCGGTACCGCACATTCGATTGATCGGTACCGCACATTCCATTGATCGGTACCGAACATTCGATTGGTCGGTACCGCACATTCGATTGATCGGTACCGAACATTTGATTGATCGGCACCGAACATTGGAATGTTCGGTATCGCAGATTCGATTGATCGGTACCAAACATTCGATTGTTCGGTACCGAACATTCGATTGATCGGTACCGCACATTCGATTGATCGGTACCGAACATTCGATTGATCGGTACCGCACATTCGATACATCGATACCGTACATTCGATACATCGATACCGTACATTCGATTGATCGGTACCGGACATTTGATTGATCGGTACCGCACATTCGATTGGTCGGTACCGCACATTCGATAAATAGGTACCGAACATTCAATTGATCGGTACCGAACATTCGATTGATCGGTACCGAACATTGGATTGAACGGTACCGAACATTCGATTGTTCGGTATCGCACATTCGATTGATCGGTACCGAACATTCGATAGATAGGTACCGAACATTCGATTTATCGGTACCGAACATTCGATTGATCGGTATCGCACATTCCATTGATCGGTACCGCACATTCCATTGATCGGTATAGAACATTCGAATGATCGGTAACGCACATTCGATTGATCGGTATAGAACATTCGAATGATCGGTACCGCACATTCGATTGATCGGTACCGCACATTCGATTGATGGGTACCGCACATTCGATTAATCGGTATCGCACATTCGATACATCGATACGGTACAATCGATTGGTCGGTACCGCACATTCGATTGATCGGTACCGAACATTTGATTGATCTGCACCGAACATTCGAATGTTCGGTATCGCACATTCGATTGATCGGTACCGAACATTCGATTGTTCGGCACCGAACATTCGATTGATCGGTACCGCACATTCGATTGATCGGTACCGAACATTCGATTGTTCGGTACCGAACATTCGATTGATCGGTACCGCACATTCGATTGGTCGGTACCGAACATTGGATTAATCGGTACCGCACATACTATTGATCGGTACCGCACATTCGATGATCGGTACCGAACATTCGATTGATCGGTACCGAACATTCGATTGATCGGTACCGCACATTCGATTGATCGGTAACGAACATTCGATACATCGATACGGTAAATTCGATTGATCGGTACCGCACATTCTATTAATCGGTACCGAAAATTCGATTGGTCGGTACCGCACATTCGATTAATCGGTACCGAACATTCAATTGATCGGTACCGCACATTTGATTGATCGGTATAGTACATTCGATACATCGATACGGTACAATCGATTGATCGGTACCGCACATTCGATTGATCGGTACCGCACATTCCATTGATCGGTACCGAACATTCGATTGGTCGGTACCGCACATTCGATTGATCGGTACCGAACATTTGATTGATCGGCACCGAACATTGGAATGTTCGGTATCGCACATTCGATTGATCGGTACCGAACATTCGATTGTTCGGTACCGAACATTCGATTGATCGGTACCGCACATTCGATTGATCGGTACCGAACATTCGATTAATCGGTACCGCACATTCTATTGATCGGTACCGCACATTCGATTGATCGGTAACGAACATTCGATTGATCGGTACCGAACATTCGATTGATCGGTACCGCACATTCGATACATCGATACCGTACATTCGATACATCGATACCGTACATTCGATTGATCGGTACCGCACATTTGATTGATCGGTACCGCACATTCGATTGGTCGGTACCGCACATTCGATAAATAGGTACCGAACATTCAATTGATCGGTACCGAACATTCGATTGATCGGTACCGAACATTGGATTGATCGGCACCGAACATTCGATTGTTCGGTATCGCACATTCGATTGATCGGTACCGAACATTCGATAGATAGGTACCGAACATTCGATTTATCGGTACCGAACATTCGATTGATCGGTACCGCACATTCCATTGATCGGTACCGCACATTCGATTGATCGGTATAGAACATTCGAATGATCGGTAACGCACATTCGATTGATCGGTATAGAACATTCGAATGATCGGTAACGCACATTCGATTGATCGGTACCGCACATTCGATTGATCAGTACCGCACATTCGATTAATCGGTATCGCACATTCGATACATCGATACGGTACAATCGATTGGTCGGTACCGCACATTCGATTGATAGGTACCGAACATTTGATTGATCGGCACCGAACATTCGAATGTTCGGTATCGCACATTCGATTGATCGGTACCGAACATTCGATTGTTCGGCACCGAACATTCGATTGATCGGTACCGCACATTCGATTGATCGGTACCGAACATTCGATTGTTCGGTACCGAACATTCGATTGATCGGTACCGCACATTCGATTGGTCGGTACCGAACATTGGATTAATCGGTACCGCACATACTATTGATCGGTAACGCACATTCGATGATCGGTACCGAACATTCGATTGATCGGTACCGAACATTCGATTGATCGGTACCGCACATTCGATTGATCGGTACCGCACATTCGATACATCGATACCGAACATTCGATTGATCGGTTCCGAACATTGGATTGATCGGCACCGAACATTCGATTGTTCGATATCGCACATTCGATTTATCGGTACCGAACATTCGATAGATAGGTACCGAACATTCTATTTATCGGTACCGAACATTCCATTGATCGGTACCGAACATTCGATTGATCGGTACCGAACATTGGATTGATCGGCACCGAACATTGGATTGTTCGGTATCGCACATTCGATTGATCGGTACCGAACATTCGATAGATAGGTACCGAACATTCGATTTATCGGTACCGAACATTCGATTGATCGGTACCGCACATTCTATTGATCGGTACCGAACATTCGATTGATCGGTACCGCACATTCCATTGATCGGTATAGAACATTCGAATGATCGGTAACGCACATTCGATTGATCGGTACCGCACATTCGATTGATCGGTACCGCACATTCGATTGATTGGTACCGCACATTCTATTAATCGGTACCGAAAATTCGATTGGTCGGTACCGCACATTCGATTAATCGGTACCGAACATTCAATTGATCGGTACCGCACATTTGATTGATCGGTATAGCACATTCGATACATCGATACGGTACAATCGATTGATCGGTACCGCACATTCGATTGATCGGTACCGCACATTCCATTGATCGGTACCGAACATTCGATTGGTCGGTACCGCACATTCGATTGATCGGTACCGAACATTTGATTGATCGGCACCGAACATTGGAATGTTCGGTATCGCACATTCGATTGATCGGTACCGAACATTCGATTGTTCGGTACCGAACATTCGATTGATCGGTACCGCACATTCGATTGATCGGTACCGAACATTCGATTGATCGGTACCGCACATTCGATACATCGATACCGTACATTCGATACATCGATACCGTACATTCGATTGATCGGTACCGGACATTTGATTGATCGGTACCGCACATTCGATTGGTCGGTACCGCACATTCGATAAATAGGTACCGAACATTCAATTGATCGGTACCGAACATTCGATACATCGATACGGTACAATCGATTGATCGGTAACGCACATTCGATTGATCGGTACCGCACATTCCATTGATCGGTACCGAACATTCGATTGGTCGGTACCGCACATTCGATTGATCGGTACCGAACATTTGATTGATCAGCACCGACCATTCGAATGTTCGGTATCGCACATTCGATTGTTCGGTACCGAACGTTCGATTGATCGGTACCGCACATTCGATTGGTCGGTACCGAACATTCGATTAATCGGTACCGCACATTCTATTGATCGGTACCGCACATTCGATTGATCGGTAACGAACATTCGATTGATCGGTACCGAACATTCGATTGATCGGTACCGCACATTCGATACATCGATACCGTACATTCGATACATCGATACCGTACATTCGATTGATCGGTACCGGACATTTGATTGATCGGTACCGCACATTCGATTGTTCGGTACCGTACATTCGATAGATAGGTACCGAACATTCGATTGATCGGTATCGCACATTCGATTGATCGGTACCGAACATTCGATAGATAGGTACCGAACATTCGATTGATCGGTTCCGAACATTGGATTGATCGGCACCGAACATTCGATTGTTCGATATCGCACATTCGATTTATCGGTACCGCACATTCGATAGATAGGTACCGAACATTCTATTTATCGGTACCGAACATTCCATTGATCGGTACCGAACATTCGATTGATCGGTACCGAACATTGGATTGATCGGCACCGAACATTGGATTGTTCGGTATCGCACATTCGATTGATCGGTACCGAACATTCGATAGATAGGTACCGAACATTCGATTTATCGGTACCGAACATTCGATTGATCGGTACCGCACATTCCATTGATCGGTACCGAACATTCGATTGATCGGTACCGCACATTCCATTGATCGGTATAGAACATTCGATTGATCGGTAACGCACATTCGATTGATCGGTACCGCACATTCGATTGATCGGTACCGCACATTCGATTGATTGGTACCGCACATTCTATTAATCGGTACCGAAAATTCGATTGGTCGGTACCGCACATTCGATTAATCGGTACCGAACATTCAATTGATCGGTACCGCACATTTGATTGATCGGTATAGCACATTCGATACATCGATACGGTACAATCGATTGATCGGTACCGCACATTCGATTGATCGGTACCGCACATTCCATTGATCGGTACCGAACATTCGATTGGTCGGTACCGCACATTCGATTCATCGGTACCGAACATTTGATTGATCGGCACCGAACATTGGAATGTTCGGTATCGCACATTCGATTGATCGGTACCGAACATTCGATTGTTCGGTACCGAACATTCGATTGATCGGTACCGCACATTCGATTGATCGGTACCGAACATTCGATTGATCGGTACCGCACATTCGATACATCGATACCGTACATTCGATACATCGATACCGTACATTCGATTGATCGGTACCGAACATTCGATTGATCGGTACCGCACATTCGATTGGTCGGTACCGAACATTGGATTAATCGGTACCGCACATACTATTGATCGGTACCGAACATTCGATTGATCGGTACCGCACATTCGATTGATCGGTAACGAACATTCGATACATCGATACGGTAAATTCGATTGATCGGTACCGCACATTCTATTAATCGGTACCGAAAATTCGATTGGTCGGTACCGCACATTCGATTAATCGGTACCGAACATTCAATTGATCGGTACCGCACATTTGATTGATCGGTATAGCACATTCGATACATCGATACGGTACAATCGATTGATCGGTACCGCACATTCGATTGATCGGTACCGCACATTCCATTGATCGGTACCGAACATTCGATTGGTCGGTACCGCACATTCGATTGATCGGTACCGAACATTTGATTGATCGGCACCGAACATTGGAATGTTCGGTATCGCACATTCGATTGATCGGTACCGAACATTCGATTGTTCGGTACCGAACATTCGATTGATCGGTACCGCACATTCGATTGGTCGGTACCGAACATTCGATTAATCGGTACCGCACATTCCATTGATCGGTACCGAACATTCGATTGATCGGTACCGCACATTCCATTGATCGGTATAGAACATTCGAATGATCGGTAACGCACATTCGATTGATCGGTACCGCACATTCGATTGATCGGTACCGCACATTCGATTGATTGGTACCGCACATTCTATTAATCGGTACCGAAAATTCGATTGGTCGGTACCGCACATTCGATTAATCGGTACCGAACATTCAATTGATCGGTACCGCACATTTGATTGATCGGTATAGCACATTCGATACATCGATACGGTACAATCGATTGATCGGTACCGCACATTCGATTGATCGGTACCGCACATTCCATTGATCGGTACCGAACATTCGATTGGTCGGTACCGCACATTCGATTGATCGGTACCGAACATTTGATTGATCGGCACCGAACATTGGAATGTTCGGTATCGCACATTCGATTGATCGGTACCGAACATTCGATTGTTCAGTACCGAACATTCGATTAATCGGTTCCGCACATTCTATTGATCGGTACCGCACATTCGATTGATCGGTAACGAACATTCGATTGATCGGTACCGAACATTCGATTGATCGGTACCGCACATTCGATACATCGATACCGTACATTCGATACATCGATACCGTACATTCGATTGATCGGTACCGGACATTTGATTGATCGGTACCGCACATTCGATTGGTCGGTACCGCACATTCGATAAATAGGTACCGAACATTCAATTGATCGGTACCGAACATTCGATTGATCGGTACCGAACATTGGATTGATCGGCACCGAACATTCGATTGTTCGGTATCGCACATTCGATTGATCGGTACCGAACATTCGATAGATAGGTACCGAACATTCGATTTATCGGTACCGAACATTCGATTGATCGGTACCGCACATTCCATTGATCGGTACTGCACATTCCATTGATCGGTATAGAACATTCGAATGATCGGTAACGCACATTCGATTGATCGGTATAGAACATTAGAATGATCGGTAACGCACATTCGATTGATCGGTACCGCACATTCGATTGATCGGTATCGCACATTCGATTAATCGGTATCGCACATTCGATACATCGATACGGTACAATCGATTGGTCGTTACCGCACATTCGATTGATCGGTACCGAACATTCGATTGATCGGCACCGAACATTCGCATGTTCGGTATCGCACATTCGATTGATCGGTACCGAACATTCGATTGTTCGGCACCGAACATTCGATTGATCGGTACCGCACGTTCGATTGAACGGTACCGAACATTCGATTGTACGGTACCGAACATTCGATTGATCGGTACCGCACATTCGATTGGTCGGTACCGAACATTGGATTAATCGGTACCGCACATTCTATTGATCGGTACCGCACATTCGATGATCGGTACCGAACATTCGATTGATCGGTACCGAACATTCGATTGATCGGTACCGCACATTCGATTGATCGGTAACGAACATTCGATACATCGATACGGTAAATTCGATTGATCGGTACCGCACATTCGATTGATCGGTACCGAACATTCGATAGATAGGTACCGTACATTCGATTGATCGGTACCGCACATTCGATTGATCGGTACCGAACATTCGATTGATCGGTACCGAACATTCGATTGGTCGGTACCGAACATTCGATTAATCGGTACCGCACATTCTATTGATCGGTACCGCACATTCGATTGATCGGTAACGAACATTCGATTGATCGGTACCGAACATTCGATTGATCAGTACCGCACATTCGATTGATCGGTATCGCACATTCGATACATCGATACGGTACATTCGATTGATCGGTACCGGACATTTGATTGATCGGTACCGCACATTCGATTGGTCGGTACCGCACATTCGATAGATAGGTACCGAACATTCAATTGATCGGTACCGAACATTCGATTGATCGGTACCGAACATTGGATTGATCGGCACCGTACATTCGATTGTTCGGTATCGCACATTCGATTGATCGGTACCGAACATTCGATTGATCGGTACCGAACATTCGATTGATCGGTACCGCACATTCGATTGATCGGTAACGAACATTCGATACATCGATACGGTAAATTCGATTGATCGGTACCGCTCATTCGATTGATCGGTACCGAACATTCGATAGATAGGTACCGTACATTCGATTGATCGGTACCGCACATTCGATTGATCGGTACCGAACATTCGATTCATCGGTACCGAACATTCGATTGGTCGGTACCGAACATTCGATTAATCGGTACCGCACATTCGATTGATCGGTACCGAACATTCGATTGATCGGTACCGAACATTGGATTGATCGGCACCGTACATTCGATTGTTCGGTATCGCACATTCGATTGATCGGTACCGAACATTCGATAGATAGGTACCGAACATTCGATTTATCGGTACAGAACATTCGATTGATCGGTACCGCACATTCCATTGATCGGTACCGAACATTCGATTGGTCGGTACCGAACATTCGATTGATCGGTATCGCACATTCGATTAATCGGTACCGAACATTCGATTGATCGGTACCGCACATTCCATTGATCGGTATAGAACATTCGAATGATCGGTAACGCACATTCGATTGATCGGTACCGCACATTCGATTGATCGGTACCGCACATTCGATTGATTGATACCGCACATTCGATTAATCGGTACCGAAAATTCGATTGGTCGGTATTGCACATTCGATTAATCGGTACCGAACATTCGATTGGTCGGTACCGAACATTCGATTGATCAGTACCGCACATTCGATTGATCGGTATCGCACATTCGATACATCGATACGGTACATTCGATTGATCGGTACCGGACATTTGATTGATCGGTACCGCACATTCGATTGGTCGGTACCGAACATTGGATTAATCGGTACCGCACATTCTATTGATCGGTACCGCACATTCGATGATCGGTACCGAACATTCGATTGATCGGTACCGAACATTCGATTGATCGGTACCGCACATTCGATTGATCGGTAACGAACATTCGATACATCGATACGGTAAATTCGATTGATCGGTACCGCACATTCGATTGATCGGTACCGAACATTCGATAGATAGGTACCGTACATTCGATTGATCGGTACCGCACATTCGATTGATCGGTACCGAACATTCGATTCATCGGTACCGAACATTCGATTGGTCGGTACCGAACATTCGATTAATCGGTACCGCACATTCGATTGATCGGTACCGCACATTCGATTGATCGGTACCGAACATTCGATTGTTCGGTACCGAACATTCGATTAATCGGTTCCGCACATTCTATTGATCGGTACCGCACATTCGATTGATCGGTAACGAACATTCGATTGATCGGTACCGAACATTCGATTGATCGGTACCGCACATTCGATACATCGATACCGTACATTCGATACATCGATACCGTACATTCGATTGATCGGTACCGGACATTTGATTGATCGGTACCGCACATTCGATTGGTCGGTACCGCACATTCGATAAATAGGTACCGAACATTCAATTGATCGGTACCGAACATTCGATTGATCGGTACCGAACATTGGATTGATCGGCACCGAACATTCGATTGTTCGGTATCGCACATTCGATTGATCGGTACCGAACATTCGATAGATAGGTACCGAACATTCGATTTATCGGTACCGAACATTCGATTGATCGGTACCGCACATTCCATTGATCGGTACTGCACATTCCATTGATCGGTATAGAACATTCGAATGATCGGTAACGCACATTCGATTGATCGGTATAGAACATTAGAATGATCGGTAACGCACATTCGATTGATCGGTACCGCACATTCGATTGATCGGTATCGCACATTCGATTAATCGGTATCGCACATTCGATACATCGATACGGTACAATCGATTGGTCGTTACCGCACATTCGATTGATCGGTACCGAACATTCGATTGATCGGCACCGAACATTCGCATGTTCGGTATCGCACATTCGATTGATCGGTACCGAACATTCGATTGTTCGGCACCGAACATTCGATTGATCGGTACCGCACGTTCGATTGAACGGTACCGAACATTCGATTGTACGGTACCGAACATTCGATTGATCGGTACCGCACATTCGATTGGTCGGTACCGAACATTGGATTAATCGGTACCGCACATTCTATTGATCGGTACCGCACATTCGATGATCGGTACCGAACATTCGATTGATCGGTACCGAACATTCGATTGATCGGTACCGCACATTCGATTGATCGGTAACGAACATTCGATACATCGATACGGTAAATTCGATTGATCGGTACCGCACATTCGATTGATCGGTACCGAACATTCGATAGATAGGTACCGTACATTCGATTGATCGGTACCGCACATTCGATTGATCGGTACCGAACATTCGATTGATCGGTACCGAACATTCGATTGGTCGGTACCGAACATTCGATTAATCGGTACCGCACATTCTATTGATCGGTACCGCACATTCGATTGATCGGTAACGAACATTCGATTGATCGGTACCGAACATTCGATTGATCAGTACCGCACATTCGATTGATCGGTATCGCACATTCGATACATCGATACGGTACATTCGATTGATCGGTACCGGACATTTGATTGATCGGTACCGCACATTCGATTGGTCGGTACCGCACATTCGATAGATAGGTACCGAACATTCAATTGATCGGTACCGAACATTCGATTGATCGGTACCGAACATTGGATTGATCGGCACCGTACATTCGATTGTTCGGTATCGCACATTCGATTGATCGGTACCGAACATTCGATTGATCGGTACCGAACATTCGATTGATCGGTACCGCACATTCGATTGATCGGTAACGAACATTCGATACATCGATACGGTAAATTCGATTGATCGGTACCGCACATTCGATTGATCGGTACCGAACATTCGATAGATAGGTACCGTACATTCGATTGATCGGTACCGCACATTCGATTGATCGGTACCGAACATTCGATTCATCGGTACCGAACATTCGATTGGTCGGTACCGAACATTCGATTAATCGGTACCGCACATTCGATTGATCGGTACCGAACATTCGATTGATCGGTACCGAACATTGGATTGATCGGCACCGTACATTCGATTGTTCGGTATCGCACATTCGATTGATCGGTACCGAACATTCGATAGATAGGTACCGAACATTCGATTTATCGGTACAGAACATTCGATTGATCGGTACCGCACATTCCATTGATCGGTACCGAACATTCGATTGGTCGGTACCGCACATTCGATTGATCGGTATCGCACATTCGATTAATCGGTACCGAACATTCGATTGATCGGTACCGCACATTCCATTGATCGGTATAGAACATTCGAATGATCGGTAACGCACATTCGATTGATCGGTACCGCACATTCGATTGATCGGTACCGCACATTCGATTGATTGATACCGCACATTCGATTAATCGGTACCGAAAATTCGATTGATCGGTACCGCACATTCGATTAATCGGTACCGAACATTCGATTGGTCGGTACCGAACATTCGATTGATCAGTACCGCACATTCGATTGATCGGTATCGCACATTCGATACATCGATACGGTACATTCGATTGATCGGTACCGGACATTTGATTGATCGGTACCGCACATTCGATTGGTCGGTACCGAACATTGGATTAATCGGTACCGCACATTCTATTGATCGGTACCGCACATTCGATACATCGATACGGTAAATTCGATTGATCGGTACCGCACATTCGATTGATCGGTACCGAACATTCGATAGATAGGTACCGTACATTCGATTGATCGGTACCGCACATTCGATTGATCGGTACCGAACATTCGATTCATCGGTACCGAACATTCGATTGGTCGGTACCGAACATTCGATTAATCGGTACCGCACATTCGATTGATCGGTACCGCACATTCGATTGATCGGTAACGAACATTCGATTGATCGGTACCGAACATTCGATTGATCAGTACCGCACATTCGATTGATCGGTATCGCACATTCGATACATCGATACGGTACATTCGATTGATCGGTACCGGACATTTGATTGATCGGTACCGCACATTCGATTGGTCGGTACCGCACATTCGATAGATAGGTACCGAACATTCAATTGATCGGTACCGCACATTCGATTGATCGGTACCGAACATTGGATTGATCGGCACCGTACATTCGATTGTTCGGTATCGCACATTCGATTGATCGGTACCGAACATTCGATTGATCGGTACCGAACATTCGATTGATCGGTACCGCACATTCGATTGATCGGTAACGAACATTCGATACATCGATACGGTAAATTCGATTGATCGGTACCGCACATTCGATTGATCGGTACCGAACATTCGATAGATAGGTACCGTACATTCGATTGATCGGTACCGCACATTCGATTGATCGGTACCGAACATTCGATTCATCGGTACCGAACATTCGATTGGTCGGTACCGAACATTCGATTAATCGGTACCGCACATTCTATTGATCGGTACCGCACATTCGATTGATCGGTAACGAACATTCGATTGATCGGTACCGAACATTCGATTGATCAGTACCGCACATTCGATTGATCGGTATCGCACATTCGATACATCGATACGGTACATTCGATTGATCGGTACCGGACATTTGATTGATCGGTACCGCACATTCGATTGGTCGGTACCGCACATTCGATAGATAGGTACCGAACATTCAATTGATCGGTACCGAACATTCGATTGATCGGTACCGAACATTGGATTGATCGGCACCGTACATTCGATTGTTCGGTATCGCACATTCGATTGATCGGTACCGAACATTCGATAGATAGGTACCGAACATTCGATTTATCGGTACAGAACATTCGATTGATCGGTACCGCACATTCCATTGATCGGTACCGAACATTCGATTGGTCGGTACCGCACATTCGATTGATCGGTATCGCACATTCGATTAATCGGTACCGAACATTCGATTGATCGGTACCGCACATTCCATTGATCGGTATAGAACATTCGAATGATCGGTAACGCACATTCGATTGATCGGTACCGCACATTCGATTGATCGGTACCGCACATTCGATTGATTGATACCGCACATTCGATTAATCGGTACCGAAAATTCGATTGGTCGGTACCGCACATTCGATTAATCGGTACCGAACATTCGATTGGTCGGTACCGAACATTCGATTGATCAGTACCGCACATTCGATTGATCGGTATCGCACATTCGATACATCGATACGGTACATTCGATTGATCGGTACCGGACATTTGATTGATCGGTACCGCACATTCGATTGGTCGGTACCGCACATTCGATAGATAGGTACCGAACATTCAATTGATCGGTACCGAACATTCGATTGATCGGTACCGAACATTGGATTGATCGGCACCGTACATTCGATTGTTCGGTATCGCACATTCGATTGATCGGTACCGAACATTCGATAGATAGGTACCGAACATTCGATTTATCGGTACAGAACATTCGATTGATCGGTACCGCACATTCCATTGATCGGTACCGAACATTCGATTGGTCGGTACCGCACATTCGATTGATCGGTATCGCACATTCGATTAATCGGTACCGAACATTCGATTGATCGGTACCGCACATTCCATTGATCGGTATAGAACATTCGAATGATCGGTAACGCACATTCGATTGATCGGTACCGCACATTCGATTGATCGGTACCGCACATTCGATTGATTGATACCGCACATTCGATTAATCGGTACCGAAAATTCGATTGGTCGGTACCGCACATTCGATTAATCGGTACCGAACATTCGATTGGTCGGTACCGAACATTCGATTAATCGGTACCGAACATTCGATTGATCGGTACCGCACATTCGATTGATCGGTATCGCACATTCGATACATCGATACGGTACAATCGATTGATCGTTACCGCACATTCGATTGATCGGTACCGCACATTCCATTGATCGGTACCGAACATTCGATTGTTCGGTACCGAACATTCGATTGATCGGTACCGCACATTCGATTGGTCGGTACCGAACATTCGATTAATCGGTACCGCACATTCTATTGATCGGTACCGCACATTCGATTGATCGGTAAAGAACATTCGATTGATCGGTACCGAACATTCGATTGATCAGTACCGCACATTCGATACATCGATACCGTACATTCGATATATCGATACCGTACATTCGATTGATCGGTACCGGACAATTGATTGATCGGTACCGCACATTCGATTGGTCGGTACCGCACATTCGATAGATAGGTACCGAACATTCAATTGATCGGTACCGAACATTCGATTGATCGGTACCGAACATTGGATTGATCGGCACCGAACATTCGATTGTTCGATATCGCACATTCGTATGATCGGTACCGAACATTCGATTGATAGGTACCGAACATTCGATTTATCGGTACCGAACATTCGATTGATCGGTATCGCACATGCCATTGATCGGTACCGAACATCCGATTGATCGTTACCGCACATTCGATTGATCGGTATCGCACATTCGATTAATCGGTACCGAACATTAGATTGATCGGTACCGAACATTCGATTGATCGGTACCGCACATTCGATTGATCGGTAACGAACATTCGAATGATCGGTAACGAACATTCGATTGTTCGGTACAGTACATTCGATTGATCGGTACCGCACATTCGATTGATCGGTAACGCACATTCGATTGATCGGTAGCGAACAT
This sequence comes from Apostichopus japonicus, assembly GCF_037975245.1. NCBI lineage: Eukaryota > Metazoa > Echinodermata > Holothuroidea > Aspidochirotida > Stichopodidae > Apostichopus > Apostichopus japonicus. Next base: position 10,990,633 of record NC_092578.1, on the reverse strand, counting down.
TCGATTGGTCGGTACCGCACATTCGATTAATCGGTACCGAACATTCGATTGGTCGGTACCGAACATTCGATTAATCGGTACCGAACATTCGATTGATCGGTACCGCACATTCGATTGATCGATATCGCACATTCGATACATCGATACGGTACATTCGATTGATCGGTACCGCACATTCGATTGATCGGTACCACACATTCGATTGGTCGGTACCGCACATTCGATTGATCGGTACCGAACATTCGATTGATCGGTACCGAACATTGGATTGATCGGCACCGAACATTCGAATGTTCGGTATCGCACATTCGATTGATCGGTACCGAACATTCGATTGTTCGGTACCGAACATTCGATACATCGATACCGTACATTCGATTGATCGGTACCGGACATTTGATTGATCGGTACCGGACATTCGATTGGTCGGTACCGCACATTCGATAGATAGGTACCGAACATTCAATTGATCGGTACTGAACATTCGATTGATCGGTACCGAACATTGGATTGATCGGCACCGAACATTCGATTGTTCGGTATCGCACATTCGATTGATCGGTACCGAACATTCGATAGATAGGTACCGAACACTCCATTTATCGGTACCGAACATTCGATTGATCGGTACCGCACATTCGATTGATCGGTACCGAACATTCGATTGATCGGTATCGCACATTCGATTATTCGGTACCGAACATTCGATTGATCGGTACCGAACATTCGATTGATCGGTACCGCACATTCCATTGATCGGTATAGAACATTCGAATGATCGGTAACGCACATTCGATTGATCGGTACCGCACATTTGATTGATCGGTACCGCACATTCGATTGATTGGTACCGCACATTCGATTAATCGGTACCGAAAATTCGATTGGTCGGTACCGCACATTCGATTAATCGGTACCGAACATTCGATTGGTCGGTACCGAACATTCGATTAATCGGTACCGAACATTCGATTGATCGGTACCGCACATTCGATTGATCGGTAACGCACATTCGATTGATCGGTAACGCACATTCGATTGATCGGATCCGCACATTCGATTGATCGGTACCGAACATTCGATTGATCGGTAACGCACATTCGATTGATCGGTAACGAACATTCGATTGATCGGTACCGAACATTCGATTGATCGGTACCGCACATTCGATTGATCGGTACCGCACATTCGATTGATCGGTAACGAACACTCGATTGATCGGTAACGCACATTCGATTGACCGGTAACGCACATTCGATTGATCGGTACCGAACATTCGATTGATCGGTAACGCACATTCGATTGATCGGTACCGCTCATTCGATTGATTGGTAGCGAACATTCGATTGTTCTGTACCGAACATTCGATTGATCGTTACCGCACATTCGATTGATCGGTACCGCACATTCGATTGATCGGTACCGAACATTCGATTGATCGGTACCGAACATTCGATTGATCGGTACCGCACATTTCATTGATCGGTATAGAACATTCGAATGATCGGTAACGCACATTCGATTGATCGGTACCGCCCATTCGATTGATCGGTACCGCACATTCGATTGATCGGTACCGCACATTCGATTGATCGGTAACGAACATTCGATTGATCGGTAACGCACATTCGATTGATCGGTAACGCACATTCGATTGATCGGTACCGAACATTCGATTGATCGGTAACGCACATTCGATTGATCGGTACCGCACATTCGATTGATCGGTACCGAACATTTGATTGATCGGCACCGAACATTCGAATGTTCGGTATCGCACATTCGATTGATCGGTACCGAACATGCGATTGTTCGGCACCGAACATTCGATTGATCGGTACCGCACATTCGATTGATCGGTACCGAACATTCGATTGTTCGGTACCGAACATTCGATTGATCGGTACCGCACATTCGATTGGTCGGTACCGAACATTGGATTAATCGGTACCGCACATTCTATTGATCGGTACCGCACATTCGATGATCGGTACCGAACATTCGATTGATCGGTACCGAACATTCGATTGATCGGTACCGCACATTCGATTGATCGGTAACGAACATTCGATACATCGATACGGTAAATTCGATTGATCGGTACCGCACATTCGATTGATCGGTACCGAACATTCGATAGATAGGTACCGTACATTCGATTGATCGGTACCGCACATTCGATTGATCGGTACCGCACATTCGATTCATCGGTACCGAACATTCGATTGGTCGGTACCGAACATTCGATTAATCGGTACCGCACATTCTATTGATCGGTACCGCACATTCGATTGATCGGTAACGAACATTCGATTGATCGGTACCGAACATTCGATTGATCAGTACCGCACATTCGATTGATCGGTATCGCACATTCGATACATCGATACGGTACATTCGATTGATCGGTACCGGACATTTGATTGATCAGTACCGCACATTCGATTGATCGGTACCGCACATTCGATAGATAGGTACCGAACATTCAGTTGATCGGTACCGAACATTCGATTGATCGGTACCGAACATTCGATTGATCGGTACCGCACATTCGATTGATCGGTAACGAACATTCGATACATCGATACGGTAAATTCGATTGATCGGTACCGCACATTCGATTGATCGGTACCGAACATTCGATAGATAGGTACCGTACATTCGATTGATCGGTACCGCACATTCGATTGATCGGTACCGCACATTCGATTCATCGGTACCGAACATTCGATTGGTCGGTACCGAACATTCGATTAATCGGTACCGCACATTCTATTGATCGGTACCGCACATTCGATTGATCGGTAACGAACATTCGATTGATCGGTACCGAACATTCGATTGATCAGTACCGCACATTCGATTGATCGGTATCGCACATTCGATACATCGATACGGTACATTCGATTGATCGGTACCGGACATTTGATTGATCGGTACCGCACATTCGATTGATCGGTACCGCACATTCGATAGATAGGTACCGAACATTCAGTTGATCGGTACCGAACATTCGATTGATCGGTACCGAACATTGGATTGATCGGCACCGTACATTCGATTGTTCGGTATCGCACATTCGATTGATCGGTACCGAACATTCGATAGATAGGTACCGAACATTCGATTTATCGGTACAGAACATTCGATTGATCGGTACCGCACATTCCATTGATCGGTACCGCACATTCGATTGGTCGGTACCGCACATTCGATTGATCGGTATCGCACATTCGATTAATCGGTACCGAACATTCGATTGATCGGTACCGAACATTCGATTGATCGGTACCGCACATTCCATTGATCGGTATAGAACATTCGAATGATCGGTAACGCACATTCGATTGATCGGTACCGCACATTCGATTGATCGGTACCGCACATTCGATTGATTGATACCGCACATTCGATTAATCGGTACCGAAAATTCGATTGGTCGGTACCGCACATTCGATTAATCGGTACCGAACATTCGATTGGTCGGTACCGAACATTCGATTAATCGGTACCGAACATTCGATTGATCGGTACCGCACATTCGATTGATCGGTATCGCACATTCGATACATCGATACGGTACAATCGATTGATCGTTACCGCACATTCGATTGATCGGTACCGCACATTCCATTGATCGGTACCGAACATTCGATTGGTCGGTACCGCACATTCGATTGATCGGTACCGAACATTGGATTGATCGGCACCGAACATTCGAATGTTCGGTATCGCACATTCGATTGATCGGTACAGAACATTCGATTGTTCGGTACCGAACATTCGATTGATCGGTACCGCACATTCGATTGGTCGGTACCGCACATTCTATTGATCGGTACCGCACATTCGATTGATCGGTAAAGAACATTCGATTGATCGGTACCGCACATTCGATTGATCGGTACCGCACATTCGATTGATCGGTAGCGAACATTCGATTGGTCGGTACCGCACATTCGATTGATAGGTATCGCACTTTCGATTGGTCGGTACCGCACATTCGATTAATCGGTACCGAACATTCGATTGGTCGGTACCGAACATTCGATTAATCGGTACCGCACATTCTATTGATCGGTACGGCACATTCGATTGATCGGTACCTCACATTCGATTGATCGGTACCGAACATTCGATTGATCGGTACCGCACATTCGATTGATCGATATCGCACATTCGATACATCGATACGGTACATTCGATTGATCGGTACCGCACATTCGATTGATCGGTACCACACATTCGATTGGTCGGTACCGCACATTCGATTGATCGGTACCGAACATTGGATTGATCGGCACTGAACATTCGAATGTTCGGTATCGCACATTCGATTGATCGGTACCGAACATTCGATTGTTCGGTACCGAACATTCGATACATCGATACCGTACATTCGATTGATCGGTACCGGACAATTGATTGATCGGTACCGGACATTCGATTGGTCGGTACCGCACATTCGATAGATAGGTACCGAACATTCAATTGATCGGTACCGAACATTCGATTGATCGGTACCGAACATTGGATTGATCGGCACCGAACATTCGATTGTTCGGTATCGCACATTCGTGAGATCGGTACCGAACATTCGATTGTTCGATACCGAACATTCGATTGATCGGTACCGCACATTCGATTGGTCGGTACCGAACATTCGATTAATCGGTACCGCACATTCTATTGATCGGTACCGCACATTCGATTGATCGGTAAAGAACATTCGATTGAATGGTACCGAACATTCGATTGATCAGTACCGCACATTCGATACATCGATACCGTACATTCGATACATTGATACCGTACATTCGATTGATCGGTACCGGACAATTGATTGATCGGTACCGCACATTCGATTGGTCGGTACCGCACATTCGATAGATAGGTACCGAACATTCAATTGATCGGTACCGAACATTCGATTGATCGGTACCGAACATTGGATTGATCGGCACCGACCATTCGATTGTTCGATATCGCACATTCGTATGATCGGTACCGAACATTCGATTGATAGGTACCGAACATTCGATTTATCGGTACCGAACATTCGATTGATCGGTACCGCACATTCCATTGATCGGTACCGAACATTCGATTGATCGGTACCGCACATTCGATTGATCGGTAACGAACATTCGAATGATCGGTAACGAACATTCGATTGTTCGGTACAGTACATTCGATTGATCGGTACCGCACATTCGATTGATCGGTACCGCACATTCGATTGATCGGTAGCGAACATTCGATTGGTCGGTACCGCACATTCGATTGATAGGTATCGCACTTTCGATTGGTCGGTACCGCACATTCGATTAATCGGTACCGAACATTCGATTGGTCGGTACCGAACATTCGATTAATCGGTACCGCACATTCTATTGATCGGTACGGCACATTCGATTGATCGGTACCTCACATTCGATTGATCGGTACCGAACATTCGATAGATAGGTACCGAACATTCGATTTATCGGTACAGAACATTCGATTGATCGGTACCGCACATTCCATTGATCGGTACCGCACATTCGATTGGTCGGTACCGCACATTCGATTGATCGGTATCGCACATTCGATTAATCGGTACCGAACATTCGATTGATCGGTACCGAACATTCGATTGATCGGTACCGCACATTCCATTGATCGGTATAGAACATTCGAATGATCGGTAACGCACATTCGATTGATCGGTACCGCACATTCGATTGATCGGTACCGCACATTCGATTGATTGATACCGCACATTCGATTAATCGGTACCGAAAATTCGATTGGTCGGTACCGCACATTCGATTAATCGGTACCGAACATTCGATTGGTCGGTACCGAACATTCGATTAATCGGTACCGAACATTCGATTGATCGGTACCGCACATTCGATTGATCGGTATCGCACATTCGATACATCGATACGGTACAATCGATTGATCGTTACCGCACATTCGATTGATCGGTACCGCACATTCCATTGATCGGTACCGAACATTCGATTGGTCGGTACCGCACATTCGATTGATCGGTACCGAACATTGGATTGATCGGCACCGAACATTCGAATGTTCGGTATCGCACATTCGATTGATCGGTACAGAACATTCGATTGTTCGGTACCGAACATTCGATTGATCGGTACCGCACATTCGATTGGTCGGTACCGCACATTCTATTGATCGGTACCGCACATTCGATTGATCGGTAAAGAACATTCGATTGATCGGTACCGCACATTCGATTGATCGGTACCGCACATTCGATTGATCGGTAGCGAACATTCGATTGGTCGGTACCGCACATTCGATTGATAGGTATCGCACTTTCGATTGGTCGGTACCGCACATTCGATTCATCGGTACCGAACATTCGATTGGTCGGTACCGAACATTCGATTAATCGGTACCGCACATTCTATTGATCGGTACGGCACATTCGATTGATCGGTACCTCACATTCGATTGATCGGTACCGAACATTCGATTGATCGGTACCGCACATTCGATTGATCGATATCGCACATTCGATACATCGATACGGTACATTCGATTGATCGGTACCGCACATTCGATTGATCGGTACCACACATTCGATTGGTCGGTACCGCACATTCGATTGATCGGTACCGAACATTGGATTGATCGGCACCGAACATTCGAATGATCGGTATCGCACATTCGATTGATCGGTACCGAACATTCGATTGTTCGGTACCGAACATTCGATACATCGATACCGTACATTCGATTGATCGGTACCGGACAATTGATTGATCGGTACCGGACATTCGATTGGTCGGTACCGCACATTCGATAGATAGGTACCGAACATTCAATTGATCGGTACCGAACATTCGATTGATCGGTACCGAAAATTGGATTGATCGGCACCGAACATTCGATTGTTCGGTATCGCACATTCGATTGATCGGTACCGAACATTCGATTGTTCGATACCGAACATTCGATTGATCGGTACCGCACATTCGATTGGTCGGTACCGAACATTCGATTAATCGGTACCGCACATTCTATTGATCGGTACCGCACATTCGATTGATCGGTAAAGAACATTCGATTGAATGGTACCGAACATTCGATTGATCAGTACCGCACATTCGATACATCGATACCGTACATTCGATACATTGATACCGTACATTCGATTGATCGGTACCGGACAATTGATTGATCGGTACCGCACATTCGATTGGTCGGTACCGCACATTCGATAGATAGGTACCGAACATTCAATTGATCGGTACCGAACATTCGATTGATCGGTACCGAACATTGGATTGATCGGCACCGACCATTCGATTGTTCGATATCGCACATTCGTATGATCGGTACCGAACATTCGATTGATAGGTACCGAACATTCGATTTATCGGTACCGAACATTCGATTGATCGGTACCGCACATTCCATTGATCGGTACCGAACATTCGATTGATCGGTACCGCACATTCGATTGATCGGTAACGAACATTCGAATGATCGGTAACGAACATTCGATTGTTCGGTACAGTACATTCGATTGATCGGTACCGCACATTCGATTGATCGGTACCGCACATTCGATTGATCGGTAGCGAACATTCGATTGGTCGGTACCGCACATTCGATTGATAGGTATCGCACTTTCGATTGGTCGGTACCGCACATTCGATTAATCGGTACCGAACATTCGATTGGTCGGTACCGAACATTCGATTAATCGGTACCGCACATTCTATTGATCAGTACGGCACATTCGATTGATCGGTACCTCACATTCGATTGATCGGTACCGAACATTCGATTGATCGGTACCGCACATTCGATTGATCGATATCGCACATTCGATACATCGATACGGTACATTCGATTGATCGGTACCGCACATTCGATTGATCGGTACCACACATTCGATTGGTCGGTACCGCACATTCGATTGATCGGTACCGAACATTCGATTGATCGGTACCGAACATTGGATTGATCGGCACCGAACATTCGAATGTTCGGTATCGCACATTCGATTGATCGGTACCGAACATTCGATTGTTCGGTACCGAACATTCGATACATCGATACCGTACATTCGATTGATCGGTACCGGACAATTGATTGATCGGTACCGGACATTCGATTGGTCGGTACCGCACATTCGATAGATAGGTACCGAACATTCAATTGATCGGTACCGAACATTCGATTGATCGGTACCGAACATTGGATTGATCGGCACCGAACATTCGATTGTTCGGTATCGCACATTCGATTGATCGGTACCGAACATTCGATAGATAGGTACCGAACATTCGATTTATCGGTACAGAACATTCGATTGATCGGTACCGCACATTCCATTGATCGGTACCGAACATTCGATTGGTCGGTACCGCACATTCGATTGATCGGTATCGCACATTCGATTAATCGGTACCGAACATTCGATTGATCGGTACCGCACATTCGATTAATCGGTACCGAACATTCGATTGGTCGGTACCGAACATTCGATTAATCGGTACCGAACATTCGATTGATCGGTACCGCACATTCGATTGATCGGTATCGCACATTCGATACATCGATACGGTACAATCGATTGATCGTTACCGCACATTCGATTGATCGGTACCGCACATTCCATTGATCGGTACCGAACATTCGATTGGTCGGTACCGCACATTCGATTGATCGGTACCGAACATTGGATTGATCGGCACCGAACATTCGAATGTTCGGTATCGCACATTCGATTGATCGGTACCGAACATTCGATTGTTCGGTACCGAACATTCGATTGATCGGTACCGCACATTCGATTGGTCGGTACCGCACATTCTATTGATCGGTACCGCACATTCGATTGATCGGTAAAGAACATTCGATTGATCGGTACCGAACATTCGATTGATCAGTACCGCACATTCGATACATCGATACCGTACATTCGATACATCGATACCGTACATTCGATTGATCGGTACCGAACATTTGATTGATCGGCACCGAACATTCGATTGTTCGGTATCGCACATTCGATTGATCGGTACCGAACATTCGATTGTTCGGCACCGAACATTCGATTGATCGGTACCGAACATTCGATTGATCGGTACCGAACATTCGATTGTTCGGTACCGAACATTCGATTGATCGGTACCGCACATTCGATTGGTCGGTACCAAACATTGGATTAATCGGTACCGCACATTCTATTGATCGGTACCGAACATTCGATGATCGGTACCGAACATTCGATTGATCGGTACCGAACATTCGATTGATCGGTACCGCACATTCGATTGATCGGTAACGAACATTCGATACATCGATACGGTAAATTCGATTGATCGGTACCGCACATTCGATTGATCGGTACCGAACATTCGATAGATAGATTCGATTGATCGGTACCGCACATTCGATTCATCGGTACCGCACATTCGATTCATCGGTACCGAACATTCGATTGGTCGGTACCGAACATTCGATTAATCGGTACCGCACATTCTATTGATCGGTACCGCACATTCGATTGATCGGTAACGAACATTGGATTGATCGGCACCGAACATTCGAATGTTCGGTATCGCACATTCGATTGATCGGTACCGAACATTCGATTGTTCGATACCGAACATTCGATTGGTCGGTACCGAACATTCGATTAATCGGTACCGCACATTCTATTGATCGGTACCGCACATTCGATTGATCGGTAAAGAACATTCGATTGAATGGTACCGAACATTCGATTGATCAGTACCGCACATTCGATACATCGATACCGTACATTCGATACATCGATACCGTACATTCGATTGGTCGGTACCGCACATTCGATAGATAGGTACCGAACATTCAATTGATCGGTACCGAACATTCGATTGATCGGTACCGAACATTGGATTGATCGGCACCGAACATTCGATTGTTCGGTATCGCACATTCGATTGATCGGTACCGAACATTCGATAGATAGGTACCGAACACTCCATTTATCGGTAACGAACATTCGATTGATCGGTACCGCACATTCCATTGATCGGTACCGAACATTCGATTGGTCGGTACCGCACATTCGATTGATCGGTATCGCACATTCGATTATTCGGTACCGAACATTCGATTGATCGGTACCGAACATTCGATTGATCGGTACCGCACATTCCATTGATCGGTATAGAACATTCGAATGATCGGTAACGCACATTCGATTGATCGGTACCGCACATTTGATTGATCGGTACCGCACATTCGATTGATTGGTACCGCACATTCGATTAATCGGTACCGAAAATTCGATTGGTCGGTACCGCACATTCGATTAATCGGTACCGAACATTCGATTGGTCTTTACCGAACATTCGATTAATCTGTACCGAACATTCGATTGATCAGTACCGCACATTCGATTGATCGGTAACGCAAATTCGATTGATCAGTAACGCACATTCGATTGATCGGATCCGCACATTCGATTGATCGGTACCGAACATTCGATTGATCGGTAACGCACATTCGATTGATCGGTAACGAACATTCGATTGATCGGTACCGAACATTCGATTGATCGGTATAGAACATTCGAATGATCGGTAACGCACATTCGATTGATCGGTACCGCCCATTCGATTGATCGGTAACGCACATTCGATTGATCGGTACCGAACATTAGATTGATCGGTACCGCACATTCGATTGATCGGTATCGCACATTCGATACATCGATACGGTACATTCGATTGATCAGTACCGCACATTCGATTGGTCGGTACTGCACATTCGATAGATAGGTACCGAACATTGGATTGATCGGTACCGAACATTCGATTGATCGGTACCGAACATTGGATTGATCGGCACCGAACATTCGATTGTTCGGTATCGCACATTCGATTGATCGGTACCGAACATTCGATAGATAGGTACCGAACATTCTATTTATCGGTACCGAACATTCGATTGATCGGTACCGAACATTCGATTGGTCGGTACCGCACATTCGATTGTTCGGTATCGCACATTCGATTGTTCGGTACCGAACATTCGATTGATCGGTACCGAACATTCGATTGACCGGTACCGAACATTCGATTGATCGGTACCGCACATTTCATTGATCGGTATAGAACATTCGAATGATCGGTAACGCACATTCGATTGATCGGTACCGCACATTCGATTGATCGGTACCGCACATTCGATTGATTGGTACCGCACATTCGATTAATCGGTACCGAACATTCGATTGTTCGGTACCGAACATTCGATTGATCGGTACCGCACATTCCATTGATCGGTACCGAACATTCGATTGATATGTACCGCACATTCGATTGATCGGTAACGAACATTCGAATGATCGGTAACGAACATTCGATTGTTCGGTACAGTACATTCGATTGATCGGTACCGCACATTCGATTGATCGGTACCGCACATTCGATTGATCGGTAGCGAACATTCGATTGGTCGGTACCGCACATTCGATTGATAGGTATCGCACTTTCGATTGATCGGTACCGCACATTCGATTAATCGGTACCGAACATTCGATTGGTCGGTACCGAACATTCGATTAATCGGTACCGCACATTCTATTGATCGGTACCGCACATTCGATTGATCGGTACCTCACATTGGATTGATCGGTACCGAACATTCGATTGATCGGTACCGCACATTCGATTGATCGATATCGCACATTCGATACATCGATACGGTACATTCGATTGATCGGTACCGCACATTCGATTGATCGGTACCACACATTCGATTGGTCGGTACCGCACATTCGATTGATCGGTACCGAACATTTGATTGATCGGTACCGAACATTGGATTGATCGGCACCGAACATTCGAATGTTCGGTATCGCACATTCGATTGATCGGTACCGAACATTCGATTGTTCGGTACCGAACATTCGATACATCGATACCGTACATTCGATTGGTCGGTACCGCACATTCGATAGATAGGTACCGAACATTCAATTGATCGGTACCGAACGTTCGATTGATCGGTACCGAACATTGGATTGATCGGCACCGAACATTCGATTGTTCGGTATCGCACATTCGATTGATCGGTACCGAACATTCGATAGATAGGTACCGAACACTCCATTTATCGGTACCGAACATTCGATTGATCGGTACCGCACATTCCATTGATCGGTACCGAACATTCGATTGGTCGGTACCGCACATTCGATTGATCGGTATCGCACATTCGATTATTCGGTACCGAACATTCGATTGATCGGTACCGAACATTCGATTGATCGGTACCGCACATTCCATTGATCGGTATAGAACATTCGAATGATCGGTAACGCACATTCGATTGATCGGTACCGCACATTTGATTGATCGGTACCGCACATTCGATTGATTGGTACCGCACATTCGATTAATCGGTACCGAAAATTCGATTGGTCGGTACCGCACATTCGATTAATCGGTACCGAACATTCGATTGGTCTTTACCGAACATTCGATTAATCGGTACCGAACATTCGATTGATCAGTACCGCACATTCGATTGATCGGTAACGCACATTCGATTGATCGGTAACGCACATTCGATTGATCGGATCCGCACATTCGATTGATCGGTACCGAACATTCGATTGATCGGTAACGCACATTCGATTGATCGGTAACGAACATTCGATTGATCGGTACCGAACATTCGATTGATCGGTATAGAACATTCGAATGATCGGCAACGCACATTCGATTGATCGGTACCGCCCATTCGATTGATCGGTAACGCACATTCGATTGATCGGTACCGAACATTAGATTGATCGGTACCGCACATTCGATTGATCGGTATCGCACATTCGATACATCGATACGGTACATTCGATTGATCAGTACCGCACATTCGATTGGTCGGTACTGCACATTCGATAGATAGGTACCGAACATTGGATTGATCGGTACCGAACATTCGATTGATCGGTACCGAACATTGGATTGATCGGCACCGAACATTCGATTGTTCGGTATCGCACATTCGATTGATCGGTACCGAACATTCGATAGATAGGTACCGAACATTCGATTGACCGGTACCGAACATTCGATTGATCGGTACCGCACATTTCATTGATCGGTATAGAACATTCGAATGATCGGTAACGCACATTCGATTGATCGGTACCGCACATTCGATTGATCGGTACCGCACATTCGATTGATTGGTACCGCACATTCGATTAATCGGTACCGAACATTCGATTGGTCGGTACCGCACATTCGATTAATCGGTACCGAACATTCGATTGGTCGGTATCGAACATTCGATTAATCGGTACCGCACATTCTATTGATCGGTACCGCACATTCGATTGATCGGTAACGAACATTCGATTGATCGGTACCGAACATTAGATTGATCAGTACCGCACATTTGATTGATCGGTATCGCACATTTCATTGATCGGTATAGAACATTCGAATGATCGGTAACGCACATTCGATTGATCGGTACCGCCCATTCGATTGATCGGTATCGCACATTCGATTGATCGGTAACGAACATTCGATTGATCGGTAACGCACATTCGATTGATCGGTACCGAACATTAGATTGATCGGTACCGATCATTCGAATGATCGGTACCGCTCATTCGATTGATCGGTAGCGAACATTCGATTGTTCGGTACCGAACATTCGATTGATCGGTACCGCACATTCGATTGATCGGTACCGCTCATTCGATTGATCGGTAGCGAACATTCGATTGTTCTGTACCGAACATTCGATTGATCGTTACCGCACATTCGATTGATCGGTACCGCACATTCGATTGATCGGTACCGAACATTCGATTGATCGGTACCGAACATTCGATTGATCGGTACCGCACATTTCATTGATCGGTATAGAACATTCGAATGATCGGTATCGCACATTCGATTGATCGGTACCGCACATTCGATTGATCGGTACCGCACATTCGATTGATCGGTACCGCACATTCGATTGATCGGTAACGAACATTCGATTGATCGGTAACGCACATTCGATTGATCGGTAACGCACATTCGATTGATCGGTACCGAACATTCGATTGATCGGTAACGCACATTCGATTGATCGGTACCGAACATTCGATTGGTCGGTACCGATCATTCGATTGATCGGTACCGCTCATTCGATTAATCGGTAACGAACATTCGATTGATCGGTACCGAACATAAGATTGATCAGTACCGCACATTCGATTGATCGGTATCGCACATTCGATACATCGATACGGTACATTCGATTGATCGGTACCGCACATTCGATTGGTCGGTACTGCACATTCGATAGATAGGTACCGAACATTGGATTGATCGGTACCGAATATTCGATTGATCGGTACCGAACATTGGATTGATCGGCACCGAACATTCGATTGTTCGGTATCGCACATTCGATTGATCGGTACCGAACATTCGATAGATAGGTACCGAACATTCTATTTATCGGTACCGAACATTCGATTGATCGGTACCGCACATTCCATTGATCGGTACCGAACATTCGATTGGTCGGTACCGCACATTCGATTGTTCGGTATCGCACATTCGATTGTTCGGTACCGAACATTCGATTGATCGGTACCGAACATTCGATTGACCGGTACCGAACATTCGATTGATCGGTACCGCACATTTCATTGATCGGTATAGAACATTCGAATGATCGGTAACGCACATTCGATTGATCGGTACCGCACATTCGATTGATCGGTACCGCACATTCGATTGATTGGTACCGCACATTCGATTAATCGGTACCGAACATTCGATTGGTCGGTATCGAACATTCGATTAATCGGTACCGCACATTCTATTGATCGGTACCGCACATTCGATTGATCGGTAACGAACATTCGATTGATCGGTACCGAACATTAGATTGATCAGTACCGCACATTCGATTGATCGGTATCGCACATTCGATACATCGATACGGTACATTCGATTGATCGGTACCGCACATTCGATTGGTCGGTACTGCACATTCGATAGATAGGTACCGAACATTGGATTGTTCGGTACCGAACATTCGATTGATCGGTACCGAACATTCGATTGACCGGTACCGAACATTCGATTGATCGGTACCGCACATTTCATTGATCGGTATAGAACATTCGAATGATCGGTAACGCACGTTCGATTGATCGGTACCGCACATTCGATTGATCGGTACCGCACATTCGATTGATTGGTACCGCACATTCGATTAATCGGTACCGAACATTCGATTGGTCGGTACCGCACATTCGATTAATCGGTACCGAACATTCGATTGGTCGGTATCGAACATTCGATTAATCGGTACCGCACATTCTATTGATCGGTACCGCACATTCGATTGATCGGTAACGAACATTCGATTGATCGGTACCGAACATTAGATTGATCAGTACCGCACATTTGATTGATCGGTATCGCACATTTCATTGATCGGTATAGAACATTCGAATGATCGGTAACGCACATTCGATTGATCGGTACCGCCCATTCGATTGATCGGTATCGCACATTCGATTGATCGGTAACGAACATTCGATTGATCGGTAACGCACATTCGATTGATCGGTAACGCACATTCGATTGATCGGTACCGAACATTCGATTGATCGGTAACGCACATTCGATTGATCGGTACCGCACATTCGATTGGTCGGTACCGATCATTCGATTGATCGGTGCCGCTCATTCGATTGATCGGTAACGAACATTCGATTGATCGGTAGCGAACATTAGATTGATCGGTACCGATCATTCGAATGATCGGTACCGCTCATTCGATTGATCGGTAGCGAACATTCGATTGTTCGGTACCGAACATTCGATTGATCGGTACCGCACATTCGATTGATCGGTACCGCTCATTCGATTGATCGGTAGCGAACATTCGATTGTTCTGTACCGAACATTCGATTGATCGTTACCGCACATTCGATTGATCGGTACCGCACATTCGATTGATCGGTACCGAACATTCGATTGATCGGTACCGAACATTCGATTGATCGGTACCGCACATTTCATTGATCGGTATAGAACATTCGAATGATCGGTATCGCACATTCGATTGATCGGTACCGCACATTCGATTGATCGGTACCGCACATTCGATTGATCGGTACCGCACATTCGATTGATCGGTAACGAACATTCGATTGATCGGTAACGCACATTCGATTGATCGGTAACGCACATTCGATTGATCGGTACCGAACATTCGATTGATCGGTAACGCACATTCGATTGATCGGTACCGCACATTCGATTGGTCGGTACCGATCATTCGATTGATCGGTACCGCTCATTCGATTAATCGGTAACGAACATTCGATTGATCGGTACCGAACATTAGATTGATCAGTACCGCACATTCGATTGATCGGTATCGCACATTCGATACATCGATACGGTACATTCGATTGATCGGTACCGCACATTCGATTGATCGGTACCGAACATTCGATTGATCGGTACCGAACATTGGATTGATCGGCACCGAACATTCGATTGTTCGGTATCGCACATTCGATTGATCGGTACCGAACATTCGATAGATAGGTACCGAACATTCTATTTATCGGTACCGAACATTCGATTGATCGGTACCGCACATTCCATTGATCGGTACCGAACATTCGATTGGTCGGTACCGCACATTCGATTGTTCGGTATCGAACATTCGATTAATCGGTACCGAACATTCGATTGATCGGTACCGAACATTCGATTGATCGGTACCGCACATTCCATTGATCGTTATAGAACATTCGAATGATCGGTATCGAACATTCGATTGATCGGTACCGCACATTCTATTGATCGGTACCGAACATTCGATTGATCGGTAACGATCATTCGATTGATCGGTACCGAACATTAGATTGATCAGTACCGCACATTCGATTGATCGGTATCGCACATTCGATACATCGATACGGTACATTCGATTGATCAGTACCGCACATTCGATTGGTCGGTACTGCACATTCGATAGATAGGTACCGAACATTGGATTGATTGGTACCGAATATTCGATTGATCGGTACCGAACATTGGATTGATCGGCACCGAACATTCGATTGTTCGGTATCGCACATTCGATTGATCGGTACCGAACATTCGATAGATAGGTACCGAACATTCTATTTATCGGTACCGAACATTCGATTGATCGGTACCGCACATTCCATTGATCGGTACCGAACATTCGATTGGTCGGTACCGCACATTCGATTGTTCGGTATCGCACATTCGATTGTTCGGTACCGAACATTCGATTGATCGGTACCGAACATTCGATTGACCGGTACCGAACATTCGATTGATCGGTACCGCACATTTCATTGATCGGTATAGAACATTCGAATGATCGGTAACGCACATTCGATTGATCGGTACCGCACATTCGATTGATCGGTACCGCACATTCGATTGATCGGTACCGCACATTCGATTGATTGGTACCGCACATTCGATTAATCGGTACCGAACATTCGATTGGTCGGTATCGAACATTCGATTAATCGGTACCGCACATTCTATTGATCGGTACCGCACATTCGATTGATCGGTAACGAACATTCGATTGATCGGTACCGAACATTAGATTGATCAGTACCGCACATTCGATTGATCGGTATCGCACATTCGATACATCGATACGGTACATTCGATTGATCGGTACCGCACATTCGATTGGTCGGTACTGCACATTCGATAGATAGGTACCGAACATTGGATTGTTCGGTACCGAACATTCGATTGATCGGTACCGAACATTCGATTGACCGGTACCGAACATTCGATTGATCGGTACCGCACATTTCATTGATCGGTATAGAACATTCGAATGATCGGTAACGCACGTTCGATTGATCGGTACCGCACATTCGATTGATCGGTACCGCACATTCGATTGATTGGTACCGCACATTCGATTAATCGGTACCGAACATTCGATTGGTCGGTACAGAACATTCGATTAATCGGTACCGAACATTCGATTGGTCGGTATCGAACATTCGATTAATCGGTACCGCACATTCTATTGATCGGTACCGCACATTCGATTGATCGGTAACGAACATTCGATTGATCGGTACCGAACATTAGATTGATCAGTACCGCACATTTGATTGATCGGTATCGCACATTTCATTGATCAGTATAGAACATTCGAATGATCGGTAACGCACATTCGATTGATCGGTACCGCCCATTCGATTGATCGGTATCGCACATTCGATTGATCGGTAACGAACATTCGATTGATCGGTAACGCACATTCGATTGATCGGTAACGCACATTCGATTGATCGGTACCGAACATTCGATTGATCGGTAACGCACATTCGATTGATCGGTACCGCACATTCGATTGGTCGGTACCGATCATTCGATTGATCGGTGCCGCTCATTCGATTGATCGGTAACGAACATTCGATTGATCGGTAGCGAACATTAGATTGATCGGTACCGATCATTCGAATGATCGGTACCGCTCATTCGATTGATCGGTAGCGAACATTCGATTGTTCGGTACCGAACATTCGATTGATCGGTACCGCACATTCGATTGATCGGTACCGCTCATTCGATTGATCGGTAGCGAACATTCGATTGTTCTGTACCGAACATTCGATTGATCGTTACCGCACATTCGATTGATCGGTACCGCACATTCGATTGATCGGTACCGAACATTCGATTGATCGGTACCGAACATTCGATTGATCGGTACCGCACATTTCATTGATCGGTATAGAACATTCGAATGATCGGTATCGCACATTCGATTGATCGGTACCGCACATTCGATTGATCGGTACCGCACATTCGATTGATCGGTACCGCACATTCGATTGATCGGTAACGAACATTCGATTGATCGGTAACGCACATTCGATTGATCGGTAACGCACATTCGATTGATCGGTACCGAACATTCGATTGATCGGTAACGCACATTCGATTGATCGGTACCGCACATTCGATTGGTCGGTACCGATCATTCGATTGATCGGTACCGCTCATTCGATTAATCGGTAACGAACATTCGATTGATCGGTACCGAACATTAGATTGATCAGTACCGCACATTCGATTGATCGGTATCGCACATTCGATACATCGATACGGTACATTCGATTGATCGGTACCGCACATTCGATTGATCGGTACCGAACATTCGATTGATCGGTACCGAACATTGGATTGATCGGCACCGAACATTCGATTGTTCGGTATCGCACATTCGATTGATCGGTACCGAACATTCGATAGATAGGTACCGAACATTCTATTTATCGGTACCGAACATTCGATTGATCGGTACCGCACATTCCATTGATCGGTACCGAACATTCGATTGGTCGGTACCGCACATTCGATTGTTCGGTATCGAACATTCGATTAATCGGTACCGAACATTCGATTGATCGGTACCGAACATTCGATTGATCGGTACCGCACATTCCATTGATCGTTATAGAACATTCGAATGATCGGTATCGAACATTCGATTGATCGGTACCGCACATTCTATTGATCGGTACCGAACATTCGATTGATCGGTAACGATCATTCGATTGATCGGTACCGAACATTAGATTGATCAGTACCGCACATTCGATTGATCGGTATCGCACATTCGATACATCGATACGGTACATTCGATTGATCAGTACCGCACATTCGATTGGTCGGTACTGCACATTCGATAGATAGGTACCGAACATTGGATTGATTGGTACCGAATATTCGATTGATCGGTACCGAACATTGGATTGATCGGCACCGAACATTCGATTGTTCGGTATCGCACATTCGATTGATCGGTACCGAACATTCGATAGATAGGTACCGAACATTCTATTTATCGGTACCGAACATTCGATTGATCGGTACCGCACATTCCATTGATCGGTACCGAACATTCGATTGGTCGGTACCGCACATTCGATTGTTCGGTATCGCACATTCGATTGTTCGGTACCGAACATTCGATTGATCGGTACCGAACATTCGATTGACCGGTACCGAACATTCGATTGATCGGTACCGCACATTTCATTGATCGGTATAGAACATTCGAATGATCGGTAACGCACATTCGATTGATCGGTACCGCACATTCGATTGATCGGTACCGCACATTCGATTGATCGGTACCGCACATTCGATTGATTGGTACCGCACATTCGATTAATCGGTACCGAACATTCGATTGGTCGGTATCGAACATTCGATTAATCGGTACCGCACATTCTATTGATCGGTACCGCACATTCGATTGATCGGTAACGAACATTCGATTGATCGGTACCGAACATTAGATTGATCAGTACCGCACATTCGATTGATCGGTATCGCACATTCGATACATCGATACGGTACATTCGATTGATCGGTACCGCACATTCGATTGGTCGGTACTGCACATTCGATAGATAGGTACCGAACATTGGATTGTTCGGTACCGAACATTCGATTGATCGGTACCGAACATTCGATTGACCGGTACCGAACATTCGATTGATCGGTACCGCACATTTCATTGATCGGTATAGAACATTCGAATGATCGGTAACGCACGTTCGATTGATCGGTACCGCACATTCGATTGATCGGTACCGCACATTCGATTGATTGGTACCGCACATTCGATTAATCGGTACCGAACATTCGATTGGTCGGTACCGCACATTCGATTAATCGGTACCGAACATTCGATTGGTCGGTATCGAACATTCGATTAATCGGTACCGCACATTCTATTGATCGGTACCGCACATTCGATTGATCGGTAACGAACATTCGATTGATCGGTACCGAACATTAGATTGATCAGTACCGCACATTTGATTGATCGGTATCGCACATTTCATTGATCAGTATAGAACATTCGAATGATCGGTAACGCACATTCGATTGATCGGTACCGCCCATTCGATTGATCGGTATCGCACATTCGATTGATCGGTAACGAACATTCGATTGATCGGTAACGCACATTCGATTGATCGGTAACGCACATTCGATTGATCGGTACCGAACATTCGATTGATCGGTAACGCACATTCGATTGATCGGTACCGCACATTCGATTGGTCGGTACCGATCATTCGATTGATCGGTGCCGCTCATTCGATTGATCGGTAACGAACATTCGATTGATCGGTAGCGAACATTAGATTGATCGGTACCGATCATTCGAATGATCGGTACCGCTCATTCGATTGATCGGTAGCGAACATTCGATTGTTCGGTACCGAACATTCGATTGATCGGTACCGCACATTCGATTGATCGGTACCGCTCATTCGATTGATCGGTAGCGAACATTCGATTGTTCTGTACCGAACATTCGATTGATCGTTACCGCACATTCGATTGATCGGTACCGCACATTCGATTGATCGGTACCGAACATTCGATTGATCGGTACCGAACATTCGATTGATCGGTACCGCACATTTCATTGATCGGTATAGAACATTCGAATGATCGGTATCGCACATTCGATTGATCGGTACCGCACATTCGATTGATCGGTACCGCACATTCGATTGATCGGTACCGCACATTCGATTGATCGGTAACGAACATTCGATTGATCGGTAACGCACATTCGATTGATCGGTAACGCACATTCGATTGATCGGTACCGAACATTCGATTGATCGGTAACGCACATTCGATTGATCGGTACCGCACATTCGATTGGTCGGTACCGATCATTCGATTGATCGGTACCGCTCATTCGATTAATCGGTAACGAACATTCGATTGATCGGTACCGAACATTAGATTGATCAGTACCGCACATTCGATTGATCGGTATCGCACATTCGATACATCGATACGGTACATTCGATTGATCGGTACCGCACATTCGATTGATCGGTACCGAACATTCGATTGATCGGTACCGAACATTGGATTGATCGGCACCGAACATTCGATTGTTCGGTATCGCACATTCGATTGATCGGTACCGAACATTCGATAGATAGGTACCGAACATTCTATTTATCGGTACCGAACATTCGATTGATCGGTACCGCACATTCCATTGATCGGTACCGAACATTCGATTGGTCGGTACCGCACATTCGATTGTTCGGTATCGAACATTCGATTAATCGGTACCGAACATTCGATTGATCGGTACCGAACATTCGATTGATCGGTACCGCACATTCCATTGATCGTTATAGAACATTCGAATGATCGGTATCGAACATTCGATTGATCGGTACCGCACATTCTATTGATCGGTACCGAACATTCGATTGATCGGTAACGATCATTCGATTGATCGGTACCGAACATTAGATTGATCAGTACCGCACATTCGATTGATCGGTATCGCACATTCGATACATCGATACGGTACATTCGATTGATCAGTACCGCACATTCGATTGGTCGGTACTGCACATTCGATAGATAGGTACCGAACATTGGATTGATTGGTACCGAATATTCGATTGATCGGTACCGAACATTGGATTGATCGGCACCGAACATTCGATTGTTCGGTATCGCACATTCGATTGATCGGTACCGAACATTCGATAGATAGGTACCGAACATTCTATTTATCGGTACCGAACATTCGATTGATCGGTACCGCACATTCCATTGATCGGTACCGAACATTCGATTGGTCGGTACCGCACATTCGATTGTTCGGTATCGCACATTCGATTGTTCGGTACCGAACATTCGATTGATCGGTACCGAACATTCGATTGACCGGTACCGAACATTCGATTGATCGGTACCGCACATTTCATTGATCGGTATAGAACATTCGAATGATCGGTAACGCACATTCGATTGATCGGTACCGCACATTCGATTGATCGGTACCGCACATTCGATTGATTGGTACCGCACATTCGATTAATCGGTACCGAACATTCGATTGGTCGGTATCGCACATTCGATTAATCGGTACCGAACATTCGATTGGTCGGTATCGAACATTCGATTAATCGGTACCGCACATTCTATTGATCGGTACCGCACATTCGATTGATCGGTAACGAACATTCGATTGATCGGTACCGAACATTAGATTGATCAGTACCGCACATTCGATTGATCGGTATCGCACATTCGATACATCGATACGGTACATTCGATTGATCGGTACCGAACATTCGATTGGTCGGTACTGCACATTCGATAGATAGGTACCGAACATTGGATTGATCGGTACCGAACATTCGATTGATCGGTACCGAACATTGGATTGATCGGCACCGAACATTCGATTGTTCGGTACCGCACATTCGATTGATCGGTACCGAACATTCCATTAATCGGTACCGAACATTCGGTTGATCGGTACCGAACATTCGATTGATCAGTACCGCACATTCGATTGATCGGTATCGCACATTCGATATATCGATTCCGTACATTCGATTGATCAGTACCGCACATTTGATTGGTCGGTACCGCACATTCGATAGATAGGTACCAAACATTGGATTGATCGGTACCGAACATTCGATTGATCGGTACCGAACATTCGATTGATCGGTACCGAACATTCGATTGATCGGCACCGAACATTCGATTGTTCGGTACCGAACATTCGATTGATCGGTACCGCACATTCGATTGATCGGTACCGAACATTCGAATGATCGGTACCGCACATTCTATTGATCGGTACCGCACATTCGATTGATCGGTAACGAACATTCGATTGATCGGTAACAAACACTCGATTGATCGGTAACGCACATTCGATTGATCGGTACCGAACATTCGATTGATCGGTACCGCACATTCCATTAATCGGTACCGTACATTCGGTTGATCGGTACCGAACATTCGATTGATCAGTACCGCACATTCGATTGATCGGTATCGCACATTCGATATATCGATTCCGTACATCCGATTGATCTGTACCGGAAATTGGATTGATCGGTTACGAACATTCGATTGGTCGGTAACAAACACTCGATTGATCGGTAACGCACATTCTATTGATCGGTACCGCACATTCGATTGATCGGTACCGCACATTCCATTAATCGGTACAGAACATTCGGTTGATCGGTACCGAACATTCGATTGATCAGTACCGCACATTCGATTGATCGGTATCGCACATTCGATATATCGATTCCGTACATTCGATTGATCTGTACCGGACATTGGATTGATCGGTACCGAACATTCGATTGGTCGGTACCGCACATTCGATTGATCAGTACCGCACATTCGATTGATCGGTAACGCACATTCGATTGATCGGTAACGCACATTCGATTGATCGGTACCGAACATTCGATTGATCGGTAACGCACATTCGATTGATCGGTACCGCACATTCGATTGGTCGGTACCGATCATTCGATTGATCGGTGCCGCTCATTCGATTGATCGGTAACGAACATTCGATTGATCGGTAGCGAACATTAGATTGATCGGTACCGATCATTCGAATGATCGGTACCGCTCATTCGATTGATCGGTAGCGAACATTCGATTGTTCGGTACCGAACATTCGATTGATCGGTACCGCACATTCGATTGATCGGTACCGCTCATTCGATTGATCGGTAGCGAACATTCGATTGTTCTGTACCGAACATTCGATTGATCGTTACCGCACATTCGATTGATCGGTACCGCACATTCGATTGATCGGTACCGAACATTCGATTGATCGGTACCGAACATTCGATTGATCGGTACCGCACATTTCATTGATCGGTATAGAACATTCGAATGATCGGTATCGCACATTCGATTGATCGGTACCGCACATTCGATTGATCGGTACCGCACATTCGATTGATCGGTACCGCACATTCGATTGATCGGTAACGAACATTCGATTGATCGGTAACGCACATTCGATTGATCGGTAACGCACATTCGATTGATCGGTACCGAACATTCGATTGATCGGTAACGCACATTCGATTGATCGGTACCGCACATTCGATTGGTCGGTACCGATCATTCGATTGATCGGTACCGCTCATTCGATTAATCGGTAACGAACATTCGATTGATCGGTACCGAACATTAGATTGATCAGTACCGCACATTCGATTGATCGGTATCGCACATTCGATACATCGATACGGTACATTCGATTGATCGGTACCGCACATTCGATTGATCGGTACCGAACATTCGATTGATCGGTACCGAACATTGGATTGATCGGCACCGAACATTCGATTGTTCGGTATCGCACATTCGATTGATCGGTACCGAACATTCGATAGATAGGTACCGAACATTCTATTTATCGGTACCGAACATTCGATTGATCGGTACCGCACATTCCATTGATCGGTACCGAACATTCGATTGGTCGGTACCGCACATTCGATTGTTCGGTATCGAACATTCGATTAATCGGTACCGAACATTCGATTGATCGGTACCGAACATTCGATTGATCGGTACCGCACATTCCATTGATCGTTATAGAACATTCGAATGATCGGTATCGAACATTCGATTGATCGGTACCGCACATTCTATTGATCGGTACCGAACATTCGATTGATCGGTAACGATCATTCGATTGATCGGTACCGAACATTAGATTGATCAGTACCGCACATTCGATTGATCGGTATCGCACATTCGATACATCGATACGGTACATTCGATTGATCAGTACCGCACATTCGATTGGTCGGTACTGCACATTCGATAGATAGGTACCGAACATTGGATTGATTGGTACCGAATATTCGATTGATCGGTACCGAACATTGGATTGATCGGCACCGAACATTCGATTGTTCGGTATCGCACATTCGATTGATCGGTACCGAACATTCGATAGATAGGTACCGAACATTCTATTTATCGGTACCGAACATTCGATTGATCGGTACCGCACATTCCATTGATCGGTACCGAACATTCGATTGGTCGGTACCGCACATTCGATTGTTCGGTATCGCACATTCGATTGTTCGGTACCGAACATTCGATTGATCGGTACCGAACATTCGATTGACCGGTACCGAACATTCGATTGATCGGTACCGCACATTTCATTGATCGGTATAGAACATTCGAATGATCGGTAACGCACATTCGATTGATCGGTACCGCACATTCGATTGATCGGTACCGCACATTCGATTGATTGGTACCGCACATTCGATTAATCGGTACCGAACATTCGATTGGTCGGTATCGCACATTCGATTAATCGGTACCGAACATTCGATTGGTCGGTATCGAACATTCGATTAATCGGTACCGCACATTCTATTGATCGGTACCGCACATTCGATTGATCGGTAACGAACATTCGATTGATCGGTACCGAACATTAGATTGATCAGTACCGCACATTCGATTGATCGGTATCGCACATTCGATACATCGATACGGTACATTCGATTGATCGGTACCGAACATTCGATTGGTCGGTACTGCACATTCGATAGATAGGTACCGAACATTGGATTGATCGGTACCGAACATTCGATTGATCGGTACCGAACATTGGATTGATCGGCACCGAACATTCGATTGTTCGGTACCGCACATTCGATTGATCGGTACCGAACATTCCATTAATCGGTACCGAACATTCGGTTGATCGGTACCGAACATTCGATTGATCAGTACCGCACATTCGATTGATCGGTATCGCACATTCGATATATCGATTCCGTACATTCGATTGATCAGTACCGCACATTTGATTGGTCGGTACCGCACATTCGATAGATAGGTACCAAACATTGGATTGATCGGTACCGAACATTCGATTGATCGGTACCGAACATTCGATTGATCGGTACCGAACATTCGATTGATCGGCACCGAACATTCGATTGTTCGGTACCGAACATTCGATTGATCGGTACCGCACATTCGATTGATCGGTACCGAACATTCGAATGATCGGTACCGCACATTCTATTGATCGGTACCGCACATTCGATTGATCGGTAACGAACATTCGATTGATCGGTAACAAACACTCGATTGATCGGTAACGCACATTCGATTGATCGGTACCGAACATTCGATTGATCGGTACCGCACATTCCATTAATCGGTACCGTACATTCGGTTGATCGGTACCGAACATTCGATTGATCAGTACCGCACATTCGATTGATCGGTATCGCACATTCGATATATCGATTCCGTACATCCGATTGATCTGTACCGGAAATTGGATTGATCGGTTACGAACATTCGATTGGTCGGTAACAAACACTCGATTGATCGGTAACGCACATTCTATTGATCGGTACCGCACATTCGATTGATCGGTACCGCACATTCCATTAATCGGTACAGAACATTCGGTTGATCGGTACCGAACATTCGATTGATCAGTACCGCACATTCGATTGATCGGTATCGCACATTCGATATATCGATTCCGTACATTCGATTGATCTGTACCGGACATTGGATTGATCGGTACCGAACATTCGATTGGTCGGTACCGCACATTCGATTGATCAGTACCGCACATTCGATTGATCGGTACCGAACATTCGATTGGTCGGTACCGCACATTCGATTGATCGGTATCGCACATTCGATTGATCGGTACCGCACATTCGATTAATCGGTACCGAACATTCGAATGATCGGTAACGCACAATCGATTGAATGGTACCGCATATTCGATTGATCGGTACCGAACATGAGATTGATCAGTACCGCACATTCGATTGGTCGGTACCGCACATTCGATTGATCGGTACCAATCATTCGATTGATCGGTACCGCTCATTCGATTGATCGGTAGCGAACATTCGATTGGTCGGTACCGCACATTCGATTGATCGGTATCGCACATTCGATTCATCGGTACCGAACATTCGATTGATCGGTACCGAACATTCGATTGATCGGTACCGCAAATTCCATTGATCGGTATAGAACATTCGAATGATCGGTATTGCACATTCGATTGATCGGTACCGCACATTCGATTGATCGGTACCGCACATTCGATTTATTGGTACCGCACATTCGATTAATCGGTACCGAAAATTCGATTGGTCGGTACCGCACATTCGATTAATCGGTACCGAACATTCGATTGGTCGGTACCGAACATTCGATTGATCGGTACCGCACATTCTATTGATCGGTACCGCACATTCGATTGATCGGAAACGCACACTCGATTGAACGGTAACGCACATTCGATTGATCGGTACCGAACATTCGATTGATCGGTACCGAACATTCGATTGATCGGTACCGCACATTCCATTGATCGGTATAGAACATTCGAATGATCGGTATCGCACATTCGATTGATCGGTACCGAAAATTCGATTGGTCGGTACCGCACATTCGATTAATCGGTACCGCACATTCGATTGGTCGGTACCGAACATTCGATTGATCGGTACCGCACATTCGATTGATCGGAAACGCACACTCGATTGATCGGTAACGCACATTCGATTGATCGGTACCGAACATTCGATTGATCGGTAACGCACATTCGATTGATCGGTACCGAACATTAGATTGAACAGTACCGCACATTCGATAGATCGGTATCGCACATTGGATACATCGATACGGTACATTCGATTGATCAGTACCGCACATTCGATTGGTCGGTACTGCACATTCGATAGATAGGTACCGAACATTGGATTGATCGGTACCGAACATTCGATTGATCGGTACCGAATATTGGATTGATCGGCACCGAACATTCGATTGTTCGGTATCGCACATTCGATTGATCGGTACCGAACATTCGATAGATAGGTCCCGAACATTCTATTTATCGGTACCGAACATTCGATTGATCGGTACCGCACATTCCATTGATCGGTACCGAACATTCGATTGGTCGGTACCGCACATTCGATTGTTCGGTATCGCACATTCGATTAATCGGTACCGAACATTCGATTGATCGGTACCGAACATTCGATTGATCGGTACCGCACATTCCATTGATCGGTATAGAACATTCGAATGATCGGTATCGAACATTCGATTGATCGGTACCGCACATTCTATTGATCGGTACCGAACATTCGATTGGTCGGTAACGATCATTCGATTGATCGGTACCGAACATTAGATTGATCAGTACCGCACATTCGATTGATCGGTATCGCACATTCGATACATCGATACGGTACATTCGATTGATCAGTACCGCCCATTCGATTGGTCGGTACTGCACATTCGATAGATAGGTACCGAACATTGGATTGATTGGTACCGAATATTCGATTGATCGGTACCGAACATTGGATTGATCGGCACCGAACATTCGATTGTTCGGTATCGCACATTCGATTGATCGGTACCGAACATTCGATAGATAGGTACCGAACATTCTATTTATCGGTACCGAACATTCGATTGATCGGTACCGCACATTCCATTGATCGGTACCGAACATTCGATTGGTCGGTACCGCACATTCGATTGTTCGGTATCGCACATTCGATTGTTCGGTACCGAACATTCGATTGATCGGTACCGAACATTCGATTGACCGGTACCGAACATTCGATTGATCGGTACCGCACATTTCATTGATCGGTATAGAACATTCGAATGATCGGTAACGCACATTCGATTGATCGGTACCGCACATTCGATTGATCGGTACCGCACATTCGATTGATTGGTACCGCACATTCGATTAATCGGTACCGAACATTCGATTGGTCGGTATCGCACATTCGATTAATCGGTACCGAACATTCGATTGGTCGGTATCGAACATTCGATTAATCGGTACCGCACATTCTATTGATCGGTACCGAACATTCGATTGATCGGTAACGAACATTCGATTGATCGGTACCGAACATTAGATTGATCAGTACCGCACATTCGATTGATCGGTATCGCACATTCGATACATCGATACGGTACATTCGATTGATCGGTACCGCACATTCGATTGGTCGGTACTGCACATTCGATAGATAGGTACCGAACATTGGATTGATCGGTACCGAACATTCGATTGATCGGTACCGAACATTGGATTGATCGGCACCGAACATTCGATTGTTCGGTACCGCACATTCGATTGATCGGTACCGAACATTCCATTAATCGGTACCGAACATTCGGTTGATCGGTACCGAACATTCGATTGATCAGTACCGCACATTCGATTGATCGGTATCGCACATTCGATATATCGATTCCGTACATTCGATTGATCTGTACCGGACATTGGATTGATCGGTACCGAACATTCGATTGGTCGGTACCGCACATTCGATTGATCAGTACCGCACATTCGATTGATCGGTACCGAACATTCGATTGACCGGTACCGAACATTCGATTGATCGGTACCGCACATTTCATTGATCGGTATAGAACATTCGAATGATCGGTAACGCACATTCGATTGATCGGTACCGCACATTCGATTGATCGGTACCGCACATTCGATTGATTGGTACCGCACATTCGATTAATCGGTACCGAACATTCGATTGGTCGGAATCGCACATTCGATTAATCGGTACCGAACATTCGATTGGTCGGTATCGAACATTCGATTAATCGGTACCGCACATTCTATTGATCGGTACCGCACATTCGATTGATCGGTAACGAACATTCGATTGATCGGTACCGAACATTAGATTGATCAGTACCGCACATTCGATTGATCGGTATCGCACATTCGATACATCGATACGGTACATTCGATTGATCGGTACCGCACATTCGATTGGTCGGTACTGCACATTCGATAGATAGGTACCGAACATTGGATTGATCGGTACCGAACATTCGATTGATCGGTACCGAACATTGGATTGATCGGCACCGAACATTCGATTGTTCGGTACCGCACATTCGATTGATCGGTACCGAACATTCCATTAATCGGTACCGAACATTCGGTTGATCGGTACCGAACATTCGATTGATCAGTACCGCACATTCGATTGATCGGTATCGCACATTCGATATATCGATTCCGTACATTCGATTGATCTGTACCGGACATTGGATTGATCGGTACCGAACATTCGATTGGTCGGTACCGCACATTCGATTGATCGGTACCGCACATTCGATTGATCGGTACTGAACATTCGATTGGTCGGTACCGCACATTCGATTGATCGGTATCGCACATTCGATTGATCGGTACCGCACATTCGATTAATCGGTACCGAACATTCGAATGATCGGTAACGCACATTCGATTGATCGGTACCGCATATTCGATTGATCGGTACCGAACATTAGATTGATCAGTACCGCACATTCGATTGGTCGGTACCGCACATTCGATTAATCGATACCGAAAATTCGATTGGTCGGTATCGAACATTCGATTCATCGGTACCGTACATTCTATTGATCGGTACCGCACATTCGATTGATCGGTAACGAACATTCGATTGATCGGTACCGAACATTAGATTGATCAGTACCGCACATTCGATTGATCGGTATCGCACATTCGATACATCGATACGGTACATTCGATTGATCAGTACCGCACATTGGATTGGTCGGTACTGCACATTCGATAGATAGGTACCGAACATTGGATTGATCGGTACCGAACATTCGATTGATCGGTACCGAACATTCGATTGATCGGTACCGCACATTCGATTGATCGGTACCGCACATTCGATAGATAGGTACCAAACATTCGATTGATCGGTACCGAACATTCGATTGATCGGTACCGAACATTCGATTGATCGGCACCGAACATTCGATTGTTCGGTACCGAACATTCGATTGATCGGTACCGCACATTCGATTGATCGGTACCGAACATTCCATTGATCGGTACCGCACATTCTATTGATCGGTACCGCACATTCGATTGATCGGTAACAAACATTCGATTGATCGGTAACAAACACTCGATTGATCGGTAACGCACATTCGATTGATCGGTACCGAACATTCGATTGATCGGTACCGCACATTCCATTAATCGGTACCGTACATTCGGTTGATCGGTACCGAACATTCGATTGATCAGTACCGCACATTCGATTGATCGGTATCGCACATTCGATATATCGATTCCGTACATTCGATTGATCTGTACCGGAAATTGGATTGATCGGTTACGAACATTCGATTGGTCGGTAACAAACACTCGATTGATCGGTAACGCACATTCTATTGATCGGTACCGCACATTCGATTGATCGGTACCGAACATTAGATTGATCAGTACCGCACATTCGATTGATCGGTATCGCACATTCGATACATCGATACGGTACATTCGATTGATCGGTACCGCACACTCGATTGGTCGGTACTGCACATTCGATAGATAGGTACCGAACATTGGATTGATCGGTACCGAACATTCGATTGATCGGTACCGAACATTGGATTGATCGGTACCGCACATTCGATTGATCGGTACCGCACATTCGATAGATAGGTACCCCAAACATTCGATTGATCGGTACCGAACATTCGATTGATCGGTACCGAACATTCGATTGATCGGCACCGAACATTCGATTGTTCGGTACCGAACATTCGATTGATCGGTACCGCACATTCGATTGATCGGTACCGAACATTCCATTGATCGGTACCGCACATTCGATTGATCAGTACCGCACATTCGATTGATCGGTAACGAACATTCGATTGATCGGTAACAAACACTCGATTGATCGGTAACGCACATTCGATTGATCGGTACCGAACATTCGATTGATCGGTACCGAACATTCCATTAATCGGTACCGTACATTCGGTTGATCGGTACCGAACATTCGATTGATCAGTACCGCACATTCGATTGATCGGTATCGCACATTCGATATATCGATTCCGTACATTCGATTGATCTGTACCGGAAATTGGATTGATCGGTTACGAACATTCGATTGGTTGGTAACAAACACTCGATTGATCGGTACCGAACATTCGATTGATCAGTACCGCACATTCGATTGATCGGTATCGCACATTCGATATATCGATTCCGTACATTCGATTGATCTGTACCGGACATTGGATTGATCGGTACCGAACATTCGATTGGTCGGTACCGCACATTCGATTGATCAGTACCGCACATTCGATTGATCGGTACCGAACATTCGATTGGTCGGTACCGCACATTCGATTGATCGGTATCGCACATTCGATTGATCGGTACCGCACATTCGATTAATCGGTACCGAACATTCGAATGATCGGTAACGCACAATCGATTGAATGGTACCGCATATTCGATTGATCGGTACCGAACATTAGATTGATCAGTACCGCACATTCGATTGGTCGGTACCGCACATTCGATTGATCGGTACCGATCATTCGATTGATCGGTACCGCTCATTCGATTGATCGGTAGCGAACATTCGATTGGTCGGTACCGCACATTCGATTGATCGGTATCGCACATTCGATTCATCGGTACCGAACATTCGATTGATCGGTACCGAACATTCGATTGATCGGTACCGCACATTCCATTGATCGGTATAGAACATTCGAATGATCGGTATTGCACATTCGATTGATCGGTATCGCACATTCGATTGATCGGTACCGCACATTCGATTTATTGGTACCGCACATTCGATTAATCGGTACCGAAAATTCGATTGGTCGGTACCGCACATTCGATTAATCGGTACCGAACATTCGATTGGTCGGTACCGAACATTCGATTGATCGGTACCGCACATTCTATTGATCGGTACCGCACATTCGATTGATCGGAAACGCACACTCGATTGATCGGTAACGCACATTCGATTGATCGGTACCGAACATTCGATTGATCGGTACCGAACATTCGATTGATCGGTACCGCACATTCCATTGATCGGTATAGAACATTCGAATGATCGGTATCGCACATTCGATTGATCGGTACCGAAAATTCGATTGGTCGGTACCGCACATTCGATTAATCGGTACCGCACATTCGATTGGTCGGTACCGAACATTCGAATGATCGGTACCGCACATTCGATTGATCGGAAACGCACACTCGATTGATCGGTAGCGCACATTCGATTGATCGGTACCGAACATTCGATTGATCGGTAACGCACATTCGATTGATCGGTACCGAACATTAGATTGATCAGTACCGCACATTCGATTGATCGGTATCG
The DNA here is from genome assembly GCF_037975245.1 of Apostichopus japonicus. NCBI lineage: Eukaryota > Metazoa > Echinodermata > Holothuroidea > Aspidochirotida > Stichopodidae > Apostichopus > Apostichopus japonicus. The sequence continues at coordinate 10,956,459 of NC_092578.1, read as the reverse complement.
CACATTCGATACATCGATACGGTACATTCGATTGATCAGTACCGCACATTCGATTGGGCGGTACTGCACATTCGATAGATAGGTACCGAACATTCGATTGATCGGTACCGAACATTCGATTGATCGGTACCGAATATTGGATTGATCGGCACCGAACATTCGATTGTTCGGTATCGCACATTCGATTGATCGGTACCGAACATTCGATAGATAGGTACCGAACATTATATTTATCGGTACCGAACATTCGATTGATCGATACCGCACATTCCATTGATCGGTACCAAACATTCGATTGGTCGGTACCGCACATTCGATTGATCGGTATCGCACATTCGATTGATCGGTACCGAACATTCGATTGATCGGTACCGAACATTCGATTGATCGGTACCGCACATTCCATTGATCGGTATAGAACATTCGAATGATCGGTATCGCACATTCGATTGATCGGTACCGCACAATCGATTGATCGGTACCGCACATTCGATTTATTGGTACCGCACATTCGATTAATCGGTACCGAAATTCGATTGGTCGGTACCGCACATTCGATTAATCGGTACCGAACATTCGATTGGTCGGTACCGAACATTCGATTTATCGGTATCGCACATTCGATTGGTCGGTACCGCACATTCGATTGATCGGTATCGCACATTCGATTAATCGGTACGGAACATTCGATTGATCGGTACCGAACATTCGATTGAACGGTACCGCACATTCGATTGATCGGTACCGCACATTCGATTGATCGGTACCGAACATTCGTTTGATTGGTATCGCACATTCGATTCATCGGTACCGAACATTCGATTGATCGGTACCGAACATTCGATTGATCGGTACCGCACATTCCATTGATCGGTATCGCACATTCGATTCATCGGTACCAAACATTCGATTGATCGGTACCGAACATTCGATTGATCGGTATCGCACATTCGATTCATCGGTACCGAACATTCGATTGATCGGTACCGAACATTCGATTGGTCGGTACCGCACATTCGATTAATCGGTACCGAACATTCGATTGGTCGGTACCGAACATTCGATTGATCGGTACCGCACATTCTATTGATCGGTACCGCACATTCGATTGATCGGAAACGCACACTCGATTGATCGGTAACGCACATTCGATTGATCGGTACCGAACATTCGATTGATCGGTACCGAACATTCGATTGATCGGTACCGCACATTCCATTGATCGGTATAGAACATTCGAATGATCGGTATCGCACATTCGATTGATCGGTACCGAAAATTCGATTGGTCGGTACCGCACATTCGATTAATCGGTACCGAACATTCGATTGGTCGGTACCGAACATTCGATTGATCGGTACCGCACATTCTATTGATCGGTACCGCACATTCGATTGATCGGAAACGCACACTCGATTGATCGGTAACGCACATTCGATTGATCGGTACCGAACATTCGATTGATCGGTAACGCACATTCGATTGATCGGTACCGCACATTCGATTGATCGGTACCGATCATTCGATTGATCGGTACCGCTCATTCGATTGATCGGTAGCGAACATTCGATTGTTCGGTACCGAACATTCGATTGGTCGGTACCGCACATTCGATTGATCGATACCGCACATTCGATTGATCGGTACCGAACATTCGATTTATCGGTACCGAACATTCGATTGATCGGTACCGCACATTTCATTGATCGGTATAGAACATTCGAATGATCGGTATTGCACATTCGATTGATCGGTATCGCACATTCGATTGATCGGTACCGCACATTCGATTTATTGGTACCGCACATTCGATTAATCGGTACCGAAAATTCGATTGGTCGGTACCGCACATTCGATTAATCGGTACCGAACATTCGATTGGTCGGTACCGAACATTCGATTGATCGGTACCGCACATTCTATTGATCGGTACCGCACATTCGATTGATCGGAAACGCACACTCGATTGATCGGTAACGCACATTCGATTGATCGGTACCGAACATTCGATTGATCGGTACCGAACATTCGATTGATCGGTACCGCACATTCCATTGATCGGTATAGAACATTCGAATGATCGGTATCGCACATTCGATTGATCGGTACCGAAAATTCGATTGGTCGGTACCGCACATTCGATTAATCGGTACCGCACATTCGATTGGTCGGTACCGAACATTCGATTGATCGGTACCGCACATTCGATTGATCGGAAACGCACACTCGATTGATCGGTAGCGCACATTCGATTGATCGGTACCGAACATTCGATTGATCGGTAACGCACATTCGATTGATCGGTACCGAACATTAGATTGATCAGTACCGCACATTCGATTGATCGGTATCGCACATTCGATACATCGATACGGTACATTCGATTGATCAGTACCGCACATTCGATTGGGCGGTACTGCACATTCGATAGATAGGTACCGAACATTCGATTGATCGGTACCGAACATTCGATTGATCGGTACCGAATATTGGATTGATCGGCACCGAACATTCGATTGTTCGGTATCGCACATTCGATTGATCGGTACCGAACATTCGATAGATAGGTACCGAACATTATATTTATCGGTACCGAACATTCGATTGATCGATACCGCACATTCCATTGATCGGTACCAAACATTCGATTGGTCGGTACCGCACATTCGATTGATCGGTATCGCACATTCGATTGATCGGTACCGAACATTCGATTGATCGGTACCGAACATTCGATTGATCGGTACCGCACATTCCATTGATCGGTATAGAACATTCGAATGATCGGTATCGCACATTCGATTGATCGGTACCGCACAATCGATTGATCGGTACCGCACATTCGATTTATTGGTACCGCACATTCGATTAATCGGTACCGAAATTCGATTGGTCGGTACCGCACATTCGATTAATCGGTACCGAACATTCGATTGGTCGGTACCGAACATTCGATTTATCGGTATCGCACATTCGATTGGTCGGTACCGCACATTCGATTGATCGGTATCGCACATTCGATTAATCGGTACGGAACATTCGATTGATCGGTACCGAACATTCGATTGAACGGTACCGCACATTCGATTGATCGGTACCGCACATTCGATTGATCGGTACCGAACATTCGTTTGATTGGTATCGCACATTCGATTCATCGGTACCGAACATTCGATTGATCGGTACCGAACATACGATTGATCGGTACCGCACATTCCATTGATCGGTATCGCACATTCGATTCATCGGTACCAAACATTCGATTGATCGGTACCGAACATTCGATTGATCGGTATCGCACATTCGATTCATCGGTACCGAACATTCGATTGATCGGTACCGAACATTCGATTGGTCGGTACCGCACATTCGATTAATCGGTACCGAACATTCGATTGGTCGGTACCGAACATTCGATTGATCGGTACCGCACATTCTATTGATCGGTACCGCACATTCGATTGATCGGAAACGCACACTCGATTGATCGGTAACGCACATTCGATTGATCGGTACCGAACATTCGATTGATCGGTACCGAACATTCGATTGATCGGTACCGCACATTCCATTGATCGGTATAGAACATTCGAATGATCGGTATCGCACATTCGATTGATCGGTACCGAAAATTCGATTGGTCGGTACCGCACATTCGATTAATCGGTACCGAACATTCGATTGGTCGGTACCGAACATTCGATTGATCGGTACCGCACATTCTATTGATCGGTACCGCACATTCGATTGATCGGAAACGCACACTCGATTGATCGGTAACGCACATTCGATTGATCGGTACCGAACATTCGATTGATCGGTAACGCACATTCGATTGATCGGTACCGCACATTCGATTGATCGGTACCGATCATTCGATTGATCGGTACCGCTCATTCGATTGATCGGTAGCGAACATTCGATTGTTCGGTACCGAACATTCGATTGGTCGGTACCGCACATTCGATTGATCGATACCGCACATTCGATTGATCGGTACCGAACATTCGATTTATCGGTACCGAACATTCGATTGATCGGTACCGCACATTTCATTGATCGGTATAGAACATTCGAATGATCGGTAACGCACATTCGATTGATCGGTACCGTACATTCGATTGATCGGTACCGCACATTCGATTGATTGGTACCGCACATTCGATTAATCGGTACCGAACATTCGATTGGTCGGTACCGCACATTCGATTAATCGGTACCGAACATTCGATTGGTCGGTACCGAACATTTGATTAATCGGTACCGCACATTCTATTGATCGGTACCGCACATTCGATTGATCGGTAACGAACATTCGATTGATCGGTACCGAACATTAGATTGATCAGTACCGCACATTCGATTGATCGGTATCGCACATTCGATACATCGATACGGTACATTCGATTGATCAGTACCGCACATTCGATTGGTCGGTACTGCACATTCGATAGATAGGTACCGAACATTGGATTGATCGGTACCGAACATTCGATTGATCGGTACCGAATATTGGATTGATCGGCACCGAACATTCGATTGTTCGGTATCGCACATTCGATTGATCGGTACCGAACATTCGATAGATAGGTACCGAACATTATATTTATCGGTACCGAACATTCGATTGATCGGTACCGCACATTCCATTGATCGGTACCGAACATTCGATTGGTCGGTACCGCACATTCGATTGATCGGTATCGCACATTCGATTGATCGGTACCGAACATTCGATTGATCGGTACCGCACATTCCATTGATCGGTATAGAACATTCGAATGATCGGTATCGCACATTCGATTGATCGGTACCGCACAATCGATTGATCGGTACCGCACATTCGATTTATTGGTACCGCACATTCGATTAATCGGTACCGAAATTCGATTGGTCGGTACCGCACATTCGATTAATCGGTACCGAACATTCGATTGGTCGGTACCGAACATTCGATTTATCAGTACCGAACATTCGATTGATCAGTACCGCACATTCGATTGATCGGTATCGCACATTCGATACATCGATACGGTACAATCGATTGATCGGTACCGCACATTCGATAGATCGGTAACGAACATTCGATTGATCGGTACCGAACATTCGATTGATCGGTACCGCACATTCCATTGATCGGTACCGAACATTCGAATGATCGGTATCGCACATTCGATTGATCGGTACCGAAAATTCGATTGGTCGGTACCGCACATTCGATTAATCGGTACCGAACATTCGATTGGTCGGTACCGAACATTCGATTGATCGGTACCGCACATTCTATTGATCGGTACCGCACATTCGATTGATCGGAAACGCACACTCGATTGATCGGTAACGCAAATTCGATTGATCGGTACCGAACATTCGATCGATCGGTAACGCACATTCGATTGATCGGTACCGCACATTCGATTGATCGGTACCGATCATTCGATTGATCGGTACCGCTCATTCGATTGATCGGTAGCGAACATTCGATTGTTCGGTACCGAACATTCGATTGGTCGGTACCGCACATTCGATTGATCGGTACCGCACATTCGATTGATCGGTACCGAACATTCGATTTATCGGTACCGAACATTCGATTGATCGGTACCGCACATTTCATTGATCGGTATAGAACATTCGAATGATCGGTAACGCACATTCGATTGATCGGTACCGTACATTCGATTGATCGGTACCGCACATTCGATTGATTGGTACCGCACATTCGATTGATCGGTACCGAACATTCGATTGGTCGGTACCGCACATTCGATTAATCGGTACCGAACATTCGATTGGTCGGTACCGAACATTCGATTAATCGGTACCGCACATTCTATTGATCGGTACCGCACATTCGATTGATCGGTAACGAACATTCGATTGATCGGTACCGAACATTAGATTGATCAGTACCGCACATTCGATTGATCGGTATCGCACATTCGATACATCGATACGGTACATTCGATTGATCAGTACCGCACATTCGATTGGTCGGTACTGCACATTCGATAGATAGGTACCGAACATTGGATTGATCGGTACCGAACATTCGATTGATCGGTACCGAATATTGGATTGATCGGCACCGAACATTCGATTGTTCGGTATCGCACATTCGATTGATCGGTACCGAACATTCGATAGATAGGTACCGAACATTATATTTATCGGTACCGAACATTCGATTGATCGGTACCGCACATTCCATTGATCGGTACCGAACATTCGATTGGTCGGTACCGCACATTCGATTGATCGGTATCGCACATTCGATTGATCGGTACCGAACATTCGATTGATCGGTACCGCACATTCCATTGATCGGTATAGAACATTCGAATGATCGGTATCGCACATTCGATTGATCGGTACCGCACAATCGATTGATCGGTACCGCACATTCGATTTATTGGTACCGCACATTCGATTAATCGGTACCGAAATTCGATTGGTCGGTACCGCACATTCGATTAATCGGTACCGAACATTCGATTGGTCGGTACCGAACATTCGATTTATCAGTACCGAACATTCGATTGATCAGTACCGCACATTCGATTGATCGGTATCCCACATTCGATACATCGATACGGTACAATCGATTGATCGGTACCGCACATTCGATTGATCGGTAACGAACATTCGATTGGTCGGTACCGCACATTCGATAGATAGGTACCGAACATTGGATTGATCGGTACCGAACATTGGATTGATCGGTACCGAACATTGGATTGATCGGCACCGAACATTCGAATGTTCGGTATCGCACATTCGATTGATCGGTACCGAACATTCGATAGATAGGTACCGAACATTCGATTGATCGGTACCGAACATTGGATTGATCGGCACCGAACATCCGATTGATCAGTACCGCACATTCGATTAATTGGTCGATTGATCGGTACCGAACATTCGATTTATCGGTACCGAACATTCGATTGATCGGTACCGCACATTTCATTGATCGGTATAGAACATTCGAATGATCGGTAACGCACATTCGATTGATCGGTACCGTACATTCGATTGATCGGTACCGCACATTCGATTGATTGGTACCGCACATTCGATTAATCGGTACCGAACATTCGATTGGTCGGTACCGCACATTCGATTAATCGGTACCGAACATTCGATTGGTCGGTACGAACATTCGATTAATCGGTACCGCACATTCTATTGATCGGTACCGCACATTCGATTGATCGGTAACGAACATTCGATTGATCGGTACCGAACATTAGATTGATCAGTACCGCACATTCGATTGATCGGTATCGCACATTCGATACATCGATACGGTACATTCGATTGATCAGTACCGCACATTCGATTGGTCGGTACTGCACATTCGATAGATAGGTACCGAACATTGGATTGATCGGTACCGAACATTCGATTGATCGGTACCGAATATTGGATTGATCGGCACCGAACATTCGATTGTTCGGTATCGCACATTCGATTGCTCGGTACCGAACATTCGATAGATAGGTACCGAACATTATATTTATCGGTACCGAACATTCGATTGATCGGTACCGCACATTCCATTGATCGGTACCGAACATTCGATTGGTCGGTACCGCACATTCGATTGATCGGTATCGCACATTCGATTGATCGGTACCGAACATTCGATTGATCGGTACCGCACATTCCATTGATCGGTATAGAACATTCGAATGATCGGTATCGCACATTCGATTGATCGGTACCGCACAATCGATTGATCGGTACCGCACATTCGATTTATTGGTACCGCACATTCGATTAATCGGTACCGAAATTCGATTGGTCGGTACCGCACATTCGATTAATCGGTACCGAACATTCGATTGGTCGGTACCGAACATTCGATTTATCAGTACCGAACATTCGATTGATCAGTACCGCACATTCGATTGATCGGTATCGCACATTCGATACATCGATACGGTACAATCGATTGATCGGTACCGCACATTCGATTGATCGGTAACGAACATTCGATTGATCGGTACCGAACATTCGATTGATCGGTACCGCACATTCCATTGATCGGTATAGAACATTCGAATGATCGGTATCGCACATTCGATTGATCGGTTCCGAAAATTCGATTGGTCGGTACCGCACATTCGATTAATCGGTACCGAACATTCGATTGGTCGGTACCGAACATTCGATTGATCGGTACCGCACATTCTATTGATCGGTACCGCACATTCGATTGATCGGAAACGCACACTCGATTGATCGGTAACGCACATTCGATTGATCGGTACCGAACATTCGATTGATCGGTAACGCACATTCGATTGATCGGTACCGCACATTCGATTGATCGGTACCGAACATTCGATTGATCGGTACCGCTCATTCGATTGATCGGTAGCGAACATTCGATTGTTCGGTACCGAACATTCGATTGGTCGGTACCGCACATTCGATTGATCGGTACCGCACATTCGATTGATCGGTATCGAACATTCGATTTATCGGTACCGAACATTCGATTGATCGGTACCGCACATTTCATTGATCGGTATAGAACATTCGAATGATCGGTAACGCACATTCGATTGATCGGTACCGTACATTCGATTGATCGGTACCGCACATTCGATTGATTGGTACCGCACATTCGATTAATCGGTACCGAACATTCGATTGGTCGGTACCGCACATTCGATTAATCGGTACCGAACATTCGATTGGTCGGTACCGAACATTCGATTAATCGGTACCGCACATTCTATTGATCGGTACCGCACATTCGATTGATCGGTAACGAACATTCGATTGATCGGTACCGAACATTAGATTGATCAGTACCGCACATTCGATTGATCGGTATCGCACATTCGATACATCGATACGGTACATTCGATTGATCAGTACCGCACATTCGATTGGTCGGTACTGCACATTCGATAGATAGGTACCGAACATTGGATTGATCGGTACCGAACATTCGATTGATCGGTACCGAATATTGGATTGATCGGCACCGAACATTCGATTGTTCGGTATCGCACATTCGATTGATCGGTACCGAACATTCGATAGATAGGTACCGAACATTCGATTGATCGGTACCGAACATTCGATTGATCGGTACCGCACATTCCATTGATCGGTACCGAACATTCGATTGGTCGGTACCGCACATTCGATTGATCGGTATCGCACATTCGATTGATCGGTACCGAACATTCGATTGATCGGTACCGCACATTCCATTGATCGGTATAGAACATTCGAATGATCGGTATCGCACATTCGATTGATCGGTACCGCACAATCGATTGATCGGTACCGCACATTCGATTTATTGGTACCGCACATTCGATTAATCGGTACCGAAATTCGATTGGTCGGTACCGCACATTCGATTAATCGGTACCGAACATTCGATTGGTCGGTACCGAACATTCGATTTATCAGTACCGAACATTCGATTGATCAGTACCACACATTCGATTGATCGGTATCGCACATTCGATACATCGATACGGTACAATCGATTGATCGGTACCGCACATTCGATTGATCGGTAACGAACATTCGATTGGTCGGTACCGCACATTCGATAGATAGGTACCGAACATTGGATTGATCGGTACCGAACATTGGATTGATCGGTACCGAACATTGGATTGATCGGCACCGAACATTCGAATGTTCGGTATCGCACATTCGATTGATCGGTACCGAACATTCGATAGATAGGTACCGAACATTCGATTGATCGGTACCGAACATTGGATTGATCGGCACCGAACATCCGATTGATCAGTACCGCACATTCGATTAATTGGTACTGAACATTCGATTGATCGGTATCGCACATTCGTTTGATTGGTACCGCACATTCGATCGATCGATCGGTACCGCACATTCGATTGATCGGATCCGCACATTCGATTGATCGATACCAGATATTCGATTGGTCGGCAACGCACATTCCATTGATCGGTAACGCACATTCGATTGATCGGTAACGAACATTCGGAGATCGGTACCGAACATTCGATTGATTGGTACCGCACATTCGATTAATCGGTACCGAACATTCGATTGGTCGGTACCGCACATTCGATTAATCGGTACCGCACATTCGATTGGTCGGTACCGAACATTCGATTAATCGGTACCGCACATTCTATTGATCGGTACCGCACATTCGATTGATCGGTAACGAACATTCGATTGATCGGTAACGAACATTAGATTGATCAGTACCGCACATTCGATTGATCGGTATCGCACATTCGATACATCGATACGGTACATTCGATTGATCAGTACCGCACATTCGATTGGTCGGTACTGCACATTCGATAGATAGGTACCGAACATTGGATTGATCGGCACCGAACATTCGATAGATAGGTACCGAACATTATATTTATCGGTACCGAACATTCGATTGATCGGTACCGCACATTCCATTGTTCGGTACCGAACATTCGATTGGTCGGTACCGCACATTCGATTGATCGGTATCGCACATTCGATTGATCGGTACCGAACATTCGATTGATCGGTACCGAACATTCGATTGATCGGTACCGCACATTCCATTGATCGGTATAGAACATTCGAATGATCGGTATCGCACATGATCGGTACCGCACAATCGGTTGATCGGTACCGCACATTCGATTTATTGGTACCGCACATTCGATTAATCGGTACCGAAATTCGATTGGTCGGTACCGCACATTCGATTAATCGGTACCGAACATTCGATTGGTCGGTACCGAACATTCGATTTATCAGTACCGAACATTCGATTGATCAGTACCGCACATTCGATTGATAGGTATCGCACATTCGATACATCGATACGGTACAATCGATTGATCGGTACCGCACATTCGATTGATCGGTAACGAACATTCGATTGGTCGGTACCGCACATTCGATAGATAGGTACCGAACATTGGATTGATCGGTACCGAACATTGGATTGATCGGTACCGAACATTGGATTGATCGGCACCGAACATTCGAATGTTCGGTATCGCACATTCGATTGATCGGTACCGAACATTCGATAGATAGGTACCGAACATTCGATTGATCGGTACCGAACATTCGATTGATCGGCACCGAACATTCGATTGATCAGTACCGCACATTCGATTAATTGGTACCGAACATTCGATTGATCGGAAACGCACATTCGTTTGATTGGTACCGCACATTCGATCGATCGATCGGTACCGCACATTCGATTGATCGGATCGCACATTCGATTGATCGATACCAAATATTCGATTGGTCGGCAACGCACATTCCATTGATCGGTAACGCACATTCGATTGATCGGTAACGAACATTCGGAGATCGGTACCGAACATTCGATTGTTCGGTACCGAACATTCGATTGATCGGTACCGCACATTCGATTGATCGGTACCGAACATTCGATTGGTCGGTACCGCACATTCGATTGATCGGTACCGAACATTCGATTGATCGGTACCGCACATTCGATTGATCAGTACCGCACATTCGATTAATTGGTACCGAACATTCGATTGATCGGTATCGCACATTCGTTTGATTGGTACCGCACATTCGATCGATCGATCGGTACCGCCCATTCGATTGATCGGATCGGAACATTCGATTGATCGATACCAAATATTCGATTGGTCGGCAACGCACATTCCATTGATCGGTAACGCACATTCGATTGATCGGTAACGAACATTCGAAGATCGGTACCGAACATTCGATTGTTCGGCACCGAACATTCGATTGTTCGGTATCGCACATTCGATTGATCGGTACCGAACATTCGATAGATAGGTACCGAACATTATATTTATCGGTACCGAACATTCGATTGATCGGTACCGCACATTCCATTGATCGGTACCGAACATTCGATTGGTCGGTACCGCACATTCGATTGATCGGTATCGCACATTCGATTGATCGGTACCGAACATTCGATTGATCGGTACCGCACATTCCATTGATCGGTATAGAACATTCGAATGATCGGTATCGCACATTCGATTGATCGGTACCGCACAATCGATTGATCGGTACCGCACATTCGATTTATTGGTACCGCACATTCGATTAATCGGTACCGAAATTCGATTGGTCGGTACCGCACATTCGATTAATCGGTACCGAACATTCGATTGGTCGGTACCGAACATTCGATTTATCAGTACCGAACATTCGATTGATCAGTACCACACATTCGATTGATCGGTATCGCACATTCGATACATCGATACGGTACAATCGATTGATCGGTACCGCACATTCGATTGATCGGTAACGAACATTCGATTGGTCGGTACCGCACATTCGATAGATAGGTACCGAACATTGGATTGATCGGTACCGAACATTGGATTGATCGGTACCGAACATTGGATTGATCGGCACCGAACATTCGAATGTTCGGTATCGCACATTCGATTGTTCGGTATCGCACATTGGATTGATCGGCACCGAACATTCGATAGATAGGTACCGAACATTATATTTATCGGTACCGAACATTCGATTGATCGGTACCGCACATTCCATTGTTCGGTACCGAACATTCGATTGGTCGGTACCGCACATTCGATTGATCGGTATCGCACATTCGATTGATCGGTACCGAACATTCGATTGATCGGTACCGAACATTCGATTGATCGGTACCGCACATTCCATTGATCGGTATAGAACATTCGAATGATCGGTATCGCACATGATCGGTACCGCACAATCGGTTGATCGGTACCGCACATTCGATTTATTGGTACCGCACATTCGATTAATCGGTACCGAAATTCGATTGGTCGGTACCGCACATTCGATTAATCGGTACCGAACATTCGATTGGTCGGTACCGAACATTCGATTTATCAGTACCGAACATTCGATTGATCAGTACCGCACATTCGATTGATAGGTATCGCACATTCGATACATCGATACGGTACAATCGATTGATCGGTACCGCACATTCGATTGATCGGTAACGAACATTCGATTGGTCGGTACCGCACATTCGATAGATAGGTACCGAACATTGGATTGATCGGTACCGAACATTGGATTGATCGGTACCGAACATTGGATTGATCGGCACCGAACATTCGAATGTTCGGTATCGCACATTCGATTGATCGGTACCGAACATTCGATAGATAGGTACCGAACATTCGATTGATCGGTACCGAACATTCGATTGATCGGCACCGAACATTCGATTGATCAGTACCGCACATTCGATTAATTGGTACCGAACATTCGATTGATCGGAAACGCACATTCGTTTGATTGGTACCGCACATTCGATCGATCGATCGGTACCGCACATTCGATTGATCGGATCCGCACATTCGATTGATCGATACCAAATATTCGATTGGTCGGCAACGCACATTCCATTGATCGGTAACGCACATTCGATTGATCGGTAACGAACATTCGGAGATCGGTACCGAACATTCGATTGTTCGGTACCGAACATTCGATTGATCGGTACCGCACATTCGATTGATCGGTACCGAACATTCGATTGGTCGGTACCGCACATTCGATTGATCGGTACCGAACATTCGATTGATCGGTACCGCACATTCGATTGATCAGTACCGCACATTCGATTAATTGGTACCGAACATTCGATTGATCGGTATCGCACATTCGTTTGATTGGTACCGCACATTCGATCGATCGATCGGTACCGCCCATTCGATTGATCGGATCGGAACATTCGATTGATCGATACCAAATATTCGATTGGTCGGCAACGCACATTCCATTGATCGGTAACGCACATTCGATTGATCGGTAACGAACATTCGAAGATCGGTACCGAACATTCGATTGTTCGGCACCGAACATTCGATTGTTCGGTATCGCACATTCGATTGATCGGTACCGAACATTCGATAGATAGGTACCGAACATTATATTTATCGGTACCGAACATTCGATTGATCGGTACCGCACATTCCATTGATCGGTACCGAACATTCGATTGGTCGGTACCGCACATTCGATTGATCGGTATCGCACATTCGATTGATCGGTACCGAACATTCGATTGATCGGTACCGCACATTCCATTGATCGGTATAGAACATTCGAATGATCGGTATCGCACATTCGATTGATCGGTACCGCACAATCGATTGATCGGTACCGCACATTCGATTTATTGGTACCGCACATTCGATTAATCGGTACCGAAATTCGATTGGTCGGTACCGCACATTCGATTAATCGGTACCGAACATTCGATTGGTCGGTACCGAACATTCGATTTATCAGTACCGAACATTCGATTGATCAGTACCACACATTCGATTGATCGGTATCGCACATTCGATACATCGATACGGTACAATCGATTGATCGGTACCGCACATTCGATTGATCGGTAACGAACATTCGATTGGTCGGTACCGCACATTCGATAGATAGGTACCGAACATTGGATTGATCGGTACCGAACATTGGATTGATCGGTACCGAACATTGGATTGATCGGCACCGAACATTCGAATGTTCGGTATCGCACATTCGATTGATCGGTACCGAACATTCGATAGATAGGTACCGAACATTCGATTGATCGGTACCGAACATTGGATTGATCGGCACCGAACATCCGATTGATCAGTACCGCACATTCGATTAATTGGTACTGAACATTCGATTGATCGGTATCGCACATTCGTTTGATTGGTACCGCACATTCGATCGATCGATCGGTACCGCACATTCGATTGATCGGATCCGCACATTCGATTGATCGATACCAGATATTCGATTGGTCGGCAACGCACATTCCATTGATCGGTAACGCACATTCGATTGATCGGTAACGAACATTCGGAGATCGGTACCGAACATTCGATTGATTGGTACCGCACATTCGATTAATCGGTACCGAACATTCGATTGGTCGGTACCGCACATTCGATTAATCGGTACCGCACATTCGATTGGTCGGTACCGAACATTCGATTAATCGGTACCGCACATTCTATTGATCGGTACCGCACATTCGATTGATCGGTAACGAACATTCGATTGATCGGTACCGAACATTAGATTGATCAGTACCGCACATTCGATTGATCGGTATCGCACATTCGATACATCGATACGGTACATTCGATTGATCAGTACCGCACATTCGATTGGTCGGTACTGCACATTCGATAGATAGGTACCGAACATTGGATTGATCGGTACCGAACATTCGATTGATCGGTACCGAATATTGGATTGATCGGCACCGAACATTCGATTGTTCGGTATCGCACATTGGATTGATCGGCACCGAACATTCGATAGATAGGTACCGAACATTATATTTATCGGTACCGAACATTCGATTGATCGGTACCGCACATTCCATTGTTCGGTACCGAACATTCGATTGGTCGGTACCGCACATTCGATTGATCGGTATCGCACATTCGATTGATCGGTACCGAACATTCGATTGATCGGTACCGCACATTCCATTGATCGGTATAGAACATTCGAATGATCGGTATCGCACATGATCGGTACCGCACAATCGATTGATCGGTACCGCACATTCGATTTATTGGTACCGCACATTCGATTAATCGGTACCGAAATTCGATTGGTCGGTACCGCACATTCGATTAATCGGTACCGAACATTCGATTGGTCGGTACCGAACATTCGATTTATCAGTACCGAACATTCGATTGATCAGTACCGCACATTCGATTGATAGGTATCGCACATTCGATACATCGATACGGTACAATCGATTGATCGGTACCGCACATTCGATTGATCGGTAACGAACATTCGATTGGTCGGTACCGCACATTCGATAGATAGGTACCGAACATTGGATTGATCGGTACCGAACATTGGATTGATCGGTACCGAACATTGGATTGATCGGCACCGAACATTCGAATGTTCGGTATCGCACATTCGATTGATCGGTACCGAACATTCGATAGATAGGTACCGAACATTCGATTGATCGGTACCGAACATTCGATTGATCGGCACCGAACATTCGATTGATCAGTACCGCACATTCGATTAATTGGTACCGAACATTCGATTGATCGGAAACGCACATTCGTTTGATTGGTACCGCACATTCGATCGATCGATCGGTACCGCACATTCGATTGATCGGATCCGCACATTCGATTGATCGATACCAAATATTCGATTGGTCGGCAACGCACATTCCATTGATCGGTAACGCACATTCGATTGATCGGTAACGAACATTCGGAGATCGGTACCGAACATTCGATTGTTCGGTACCGAACATTCGATTGATCGGTACCGCACATTCGATTAATCGGTACCGAACATTCGATTGGTCGGTACCGCACATTCGATTGATCGGTACCGAACATTCGATTGATCGGTACCGCACATTCGATTGATCAGTACCGCACATTCGATTAATTGGTACCGAACATTCGATTGATCGGTATCGCACATTCGTTTGATTGGTACCGCACATTCGATCGATCGATCGGTACCGCCCATTCGATTGATCGGATCGGAACATTCGATTGATCGATACCAAATATTCGATTGGTCGGCAACGCACATTCCATTGATCGGTAACGCACATTCGATTGATCGGTAACGAACATTCGAAGATCGGTACCGAACATTCGATTGTTCGGTACCGAACATTCGATTGATCGGTACCGCACATTCGATTGATCGGTACCGCACATTCGATTGATCGGTACCGAACATTCGATTGGTCGGTACCGCACATTCGATTGATCGGTATCGCACATTCGATTGGTCGGTACCGCACATTCGATTAATCGGTACGGAACATTCGATTGGTCGGTACCGAACATTCGATTAATCGGTACCGCACATTCTATTGATCGGTACCGCACATTCGATTGATCGGTACCGAACATTCGTTTGATTGGTACCGCACATTCAATCGATCGATCGGTACCGCCCATTCCATTGATCGGATCCGCACATTCGATTGATCGGTACCAAATATTCGATTGGTCGGCAACGCACATTCCATTGATCGGTAACGCACATTCGATTGATCGGTAACGAACATTCGAAGATCGGTACCGAACATTCGATGGTTCGGTACCGAAAAATCGATTGATCGGTACCGCACATTCGATTGATCGGTACCGCACATTCGATACATCGATTCCGTACATTCGATTGATCTGTACCCGACATTTGATAGATTGGTACCGCACATTCGATCGATCGATCGGTACCGCCCATTCGATTGATCGGATCCGCACATTCGATTGATCGATACCAAATATTCGATTGGTCGTCAACGCACATTCCATTGATCGGTAACGCACATTCGATTGATCGGTAACGAACATTCGAAGATCGGTACCGAACATTCGATTGTTCGGTACCGAACATTCGATTGATCGGTACCGCCCATTCGATTGATCGGTACCGCACATTCGATTGATCGGTACCGAACATTCGATTGGTCGGTACCGCACATTCGATTGATCGGTATCGCACATTCGATTGGTCGGTACCGCACATTCGATTAATCGGTACGGAACATTCGATTGATCGGTAACGAACATTCGATTGAACGGTACCGCACATTCGATTGATCGGTACCGCACATTCGATTCATCGGTACCGAACATTCGTTTGAATGGTACCGCACATTCAATCGATCGATCGGTACCGCCCATTCCATTGATCGGATCCGCACATTCGATTGATCGGGACCAAATATTCGATTGGTCGGCAACGCACATTCCATTGATCGGTAACGCACATTCGATTGATCGGTAACGAACATTGGAAGATCGGTACCGAACATTCGATTGTTCGGTACCGAACATTCGATTGATCGGTACCGCACATTCGATTGATCGGTACCGCACATTCGATACATCGATTCCGTACATTCGATTGATCTGTACCGGACATTTGATTGATCGGTACCGCACATTCGATTGGTCGGTACCGCACATTCGATAGATAGGTACCGAACATTCAATTGATCGGTACCGAACATTCGATTGATCGGTACCGAACATTGGATTGATCGGCACCGAACATTCGATTGTTCGGAATCGCACATTCGATTGATCGGTACCGAACATTCGATAGATAGGTACCAAAAATTCGATTTATCGGTACCGAACATTCGATTGATCGGCACCGAACATTCGATTGTTCGGTATCGCACATTCGATTGATCGGTACCAAACATTCGATAGATAGGTACCGAATATTCGATTGATCGGTACCGAACATTCGATTGATCAGTACCGCACATTCGATTGATCAGTACCGCACATTCGATTAATTGGTACCGAACATTCGATTGATCGGTATCGCACATTCGTTTGATTGGTACCGCACATTCGATCGATCGATCGGTACCGCCCATTCCATTGATCGGATCCGCACATTCGATTGATCGGTACCAAATATTCGATTGGTCGGCAACGCACATTCCATTGATCGGTAACGCACATTCGATTGATCGGTAACGAACATTGGAAGATCGGTACCGAACATTCGATTGTTCGGTCCCGAACATTCGATTGATCGGTACCGCACATTCGATTGATCGGTACCGCACATTCGATACATCGATTCCGTACATTCGATTGATCTGTACCGGACATTTGATTGATCGGTACCGCACATTCGATTGGTCGGTACCGCACATTCGATAGATAGGTACCGAACATTCAATTGATCGGTACCGAACATTCGATTGATCGGTACCGAACATTGGATTGATCGGCACCGAACATTCGATTGTTCGGAATCGCACATTCGATTGATCGGTACCGAACATTCGATAGATAGGTACCAAAAATTCGATTTATCGGTACCGAACATTCGATTGATCGGCACCGAACATTCGATTGTTCGGTATCGCACATTCGATTGATCGGTACCAAACATTCGATAGATAGGTACCGAATATTCGATTGATCGGTACCGAACATTCGATTGATCAGTACCGCACATTCGATTGATCAGTACCGCACATTCGATTAATTGGTACCGAACATTCGATTGATCGGTATCGCACATTCGTTTGATTGGTACCGCACATTCGATCGATCGATCGGTACCGCCCATTCCATTGATCGGATCCGCACATTCGATTGATCGATACCAAATATTCGATTGGTCGGCAACGCACATTCCATTGATCGGTAACGCACATTCGATTGATCGGTAACGAACATTCGAAGATCGGTACCGAACATTCGATTGTTCGGTACCGAACATTCGATTGATCGGTACCGCACATTCGATTGATCGGTACCGCACATTCGATTGATCGGTACCGAACATTCGATTGGTCGGTACCGCACATTCGATTGATCGGTATCGCACATTCGATTGGTCGGTACCGCACATTCGATTAATCGGTACGGAACATTCGATTGGTCGGTACCGAACATTCGATTAATCGGTACCGCACATTCTATTGATCGGTACCGCACATTCGATTGATCGGTACCGAACATTCGTTTGATTGGTACCGCACATTCAATCGATCGATCGGTACCGCCCATTCCATTGATCGGATCCGCACATTCGATTGATCGGTACTAAATATTCGATTGGTCGGCAACGCACATTCCATTGATCGGTAACGCACCTTCGATTGATCGGTAACGAACATTCGAAGATCGGTACCGAACATTCGATTGTTCGGTACCGAAAATTCGATTGATCGGTACCGCACATTCGATACATCGATTCCGTACATTCGATTGATCTGTACCCGACATTTGATAGATTGGTACCGCACATTCGATCGATCGATCGGTACCGCCCATTCGATTGATCGGATCCGCACATTCGATTGATCGATACCAAATATTCGATTGGTCGTCAACGCACATTCCATTGATCGGTAACGCACATTCGATTGATCGGTAACGAACATTCGAAGATCGATACCGAACATTCGATTGTTCGGTACCGAACATTCGATTGATCGGTACCGCCCATTCGATTGATCGGTACCGCACATTCGATTGATCGGTACCGAACATTCGATTGGTCGGTACCGCACATTCGATTGATCGGTATCGCACATTCGATTGGTCGGTACCGCACATTCGATTAATCGGTACGGAACATTCGATTGATCGGTAACGAACATTCGATTGAACGGTACCGCACATTCGATTGATCGGTACCGCACATTCGATTGATCGGTACCGAACATTCGTTTGAATGGTACCGCACATTCAATCGATCGATCGGTACCGCCCATTCCATTGATCGGATCCGCACATTCGATTGATCGGGACCATATATTCGATTGGTCGGCAACGCACATTCCATTGATCGGTAACGCACATTCGATTGATCGGTAACGAACATTCGAAGATCGGTACCGAACATTCGATTGTTCGGTCCCGAACATTCGATTGATCGGTACCGCACATTCGATTGATCGGTACCGCACATTCGATACATCGATTCCGTACATTCGATTGATCTGTACCGGACATTTGATTGATCGGTACCGCACATTCGATTGGTCGGTACCGCACATTCGATAGATAGGTACCGAACATTCAATTGATCGGTACCGAACATTCGATTGATCGGTACCGAACATTGGATTGATCGGCACCGAACATTCGATTGTTCGGAATCGCACATTCGATTGATCGGTACCGAACATTCGATAGATAGGTACCAAAAATTCGATTTATCGGTACCGAACATTCGATTGATCGGCACCGAACATTCGATTGTTCGGTATCGCACATTCGATTGATCGGTACCAAACATTCGATAGATAGGTACCGAATATTCGATTGATCGGTACCGAACATTCGATTGATCAGTACCGCACATTCGATTGATCAGTACCGCACATTCGATTAATTGGTACCGAACATTCGATTGATCGGTATCGCACATTCGTTTGATTGTTACCGCACATTCGATCGATCGATCGGTACCGCCCATTCCATTGATCGGATCCGCACATTCGATTGATCGGTACCAAATATTCGATTGGTCGGCAACACACATTCCATTGATCGGTACCGCACATTCGATTGATCGGTACCGAACATTCGATTGATCGGTACCGCACATTCGATTGATCAGTACCGCACATTCGATTAATTGGTACCGAACATTCGATTGATCGGTATCGCACATTCGTTTGATTGGTACCGCACATTCGATCGATCGATCGGTACCGCCCATTCGATTGA
This sequence comes from Apostichopus japonicus, assembly GCF_037975245.1. Classification (NCBI taxonomy): domain Eukaryota; kingdom Metazoa; phylum Echinodermata; class Holothuroidea; order Aspidochirotida; family Stichopodidae; genus Apostichopus; species Apostichopus japonicus. Next base: position 10,935,223 of record NC_092578.1, on the reverse strand, counting down.
TCGGATCGGAACATTCGATTGATCGATACCAAATATTCGATTGGTCGGCAACGCACATTCCATTGATCGGTAACGCACATTCGATTGATCGGTAACGAACATTCGAAGATCGGTACCGAACATTCGATTGTTCGGTCCCGAATATTCGATTGATCGGTACCGCACATTCGATTGATCGGAACCGCACATTCGATTGATCGGTACCGAACATTCGATTGGTCGGTACCGCACATTCGATTGATCGGTATCGCACATTCGATTGGTCGGTACCGCACATTCGATTAATCGGTACGGAACATTCGATTGGTCGGTACCGAACATTCGATTAATCGGTACCTCACATTCTATTGATCGGTACCGCACATTCGATTGATCGGTACCGAACATTCGTTTGATTGGTACCGCACATTCAATCGATCGATCGGTACCGCCCATTCCATTGATCGGATCCGCACATTCGATTGATCGGTACCAAATATTCGATTGGTCGGCAACGCACATTCCATTGATCGGTAACCCACATTCGATTGATCGGTAACGAACATTCGAAGATCGGTACCGAACATTCGATTGTTCGGTCCCGAACATTCGATTGATCGATACCGCACATTCGATTGATCGGTACCGCACATTCGATACATCGATTCCGTACATTCGATTGATCTGTACCGGACATTTGATTGATCGGTACCGCACATTCGATTGGTCGGTAACGCACATTCGATAGATAGGTACCGAACATTCAAATGATCGGTACCGAACATTCGATTAATCGGTACCGAACATTGGATTGATCGGCACCGAACATTCGATTGTTCGGTATCGCACATTCGATTGATCGGTACCGAACATTCGATAGATAGGTACCGAACATTCGATTTATCGGTACCGAACATTCGATTGATCGGCACCGAACATTCGATTGTTCGGTATCGCACATTCGATTGATCGGTACCGAACATTCGATAGATAGGTACCGAACATTCGATTGATCGGTACCGAACATTTGATTGATCAGTACCGCACATTCGATTGATCAGTACCGCACATTCGATTAATTGGTACAGAACATTCGATTGATCGGTATCGCACATTCGTTTGATTGGTACCGCACATTCGATCGATCGATCGGTACCGCCCATTCCATTGATCGGATCCGCACATTCGATTGATCGGTACCAAATATTCGATTGGTGGCAACGCACATTCCATTGATCGGTAACGCACATTCGATTGATCGGTATAAAACATTCGAAGATCGGTACCGAACATTCGATTGTTCGGTACCGAACATTCGATTGATCGGTACCGAACATTCGATTGATCGGTACCGCACATTCGATTGATCGGTACCGACCATTCGATTGGTCGGTACCGCACATTCGATTGATCGGTATCGCACATTCGATTGATCGGTAACGCACATTCGATTAATCGGTACCGAACATTCGATTGATCGGTACCGCATATTCGATTGATCGGTACCGCACATTCGATTGATCGGTACCGCACATTCGATAGATAGGTACCGCACATTCGATTGATCGGTACCGAACATTCGATTGATCGGTACCGAACATTGGATTGATCGGCACCGAACATTCGATAGATAGGTACCGAACATTGGATTGATCGGTACCGAACATTCGATTGATCGGTACCGAACATTGGATTGATCGATACCGAACATTCGATTGATCGGTACCGAACATTCGAATGATCGGTAACGCACATTCGATTGATCGGCACCGCACATTCAATTGATCGGTACCGCACATTCGATTGATCGGTACCGAACATTCGATTGATCGGTACCGCACATTCTATTGATCGGTACCGCACATTCAATTGATCGGTAACGAAAATTCGATTGATCGGTACCGAACATTCGATTGATCGGTACCGCACATTCTATTGATCGGTACCGCACATTCGATTGATCGGTAACGAACATTCGATTGATCGGTAACGCACATTCGATTGATCGGATCCGCACATTCGATTGATCGGTACCGAACATTCGATTGATCGGTAACGCACATTCGATTGATAGGTAACGAACATTCGATTGATCGGTACCGAACATTCGATTGATCGGTACCGCACATTCTATTGATCGGTACCGCACATTCGATTGATCGGTAACGAACATTCGATTGATCGGTAACGCACATTCGATTGATCCGTAACGCACATTCGATTGATCGGTACCGAACATTCGATCGATCGGTAACGCACATTCGATTGATCGGTACCGCACATTCGATTGATCGGTACCGATCATTCGATTGATCGGTACCGCTCATTCGATTGATCGGTAGCGAACATTCGATTGTTCGGTACCGAACATTCGATTGATCGGTACCGCACATTCGATTGATCGGTACCGCACATTCGATTGATCGGTACCGAACATTCGATTTATCGGTACCGAACATTCTATTGATCGGTACCGCACATTCGATTGATCGGTAACGAACATTCGATTGATCGGTAACGCACATTCGATTGATCGGATCCGAATATTCGATTGATCGGTACCGAACATTCGATTGATCGGTAACGCACATTCGATTGATCGGTAACGAACATTCGATTGATCGGTACCGAACATTCGATTGATCGGTACCGCACATTCTATTGATCGGTAACGCACATTCGATTGATCGGTACCGCACATTCGATTGATCGGTACCGCACATTCGATTGATCGGTAACGCACATTCTATTAATCGGTACCGCACATTCGATTGATCGGTACCGCACATTCGATTAATTGTTACCGAACATTCGATTGATCGGTATCGCACATTCGTTTGATTGTTACCGCACATTCGATCGATCGATCGGTACCGCCCATTCCATTGATCGGATCCGCACATTCGATTGATCGGTACCAAATATTCGATTGGTCGGCAACGCACATTCCATTGATCAGTAACGCACGTTCGATTGATCGGTAACGAACATTCGAAGATCGGTACCGAACATTCGATTGTTCGGTACCGAACATTCGATTGATCGGTACCGCACATTCGATTGATCGGTACCGCACATTCGATTGATCGGTATCGCACATTCGATTAATCGGTACCGAAAATTCGATTGATCAGTACCGCACATTCGATTGATCGGTATCGCACATTCGATACATCGATACGGTACAATCGATTGATCGGTACCGCACATTCGATTGATCGGTACCGCACATTCGATTGGTCGGTACCGCACATTCGATAGATAGGTACCGAACATTGGATTGATCGGTACCGAACATTGGATTGATCGGTACCGAACATTGGATTGATCGGCACCGAACATACGAATGTTCGGTATCGCACATTCGATTGATCGGTACCGAACATTCGATAGATAGGTACCGAACATTCGATTGATCGATATCGCACATTCGATACATCGATACGGTACAATCGATTGATCGGTACCGCACATTCGATTGATCGGTACCGCACATTCGATTGGTCGGTACCGCACATTCGATAGATAGGTACCGAACATTGGATTGATCGGTACCGAACATTGGATTGATCGGTACCGAACATTGGATTGATCGGCACCGAACATACGAATGTTCGGTATCGCACATTCGATTGATCGGTACCGAACATTCGATAGATAGGTACCGAACATTCGATTGATCGGTACCGAACATTGGATTGATCAGCACCGCACATTCGATTGTTCGGTACCGAACATTCGATTGATCGGTACCGCACATTCGATTGATCGGTACCGCACATTCGATTGATCGGTACCGCACATTCCATTAATCGGTACCGAACATTCGATTGGTCGGTACCGAACATTCGATTAATCGGTACCGCACATTCTATTGATCGGTACCGCACATTCGATTGATCGGTAACGAACATTCGATTGATCGGTACCGAACATTCGATTGATCAGTACCGCACATTCAATTGATCGGTATCGCACATTCGATACATCGATACCGTACATTCGATTGATCATTACCGGACATTTGATTGATCGGTACCGCACATTCGATTGGTCGGTACCGCACATTCGATAGATAGGTACCGAACATTGGATTGATCGGTACCGAACATTCGATTGATCGGTACCGAACATTGGATTGATCGGCACCGAACATTCGATTGTTCGGTATCGCACATTCGATTGATCGGTACCGCACATTCGATTGATCGGATCCGCACATTCGATTGATCCGTAACGCACATTCGATTGATCGGTACCGAACATTCGATCGATCGGTAACGCACATTCGATTGATCGGTAACGCACATTCGATTGATCGGTACCGATCATTCGATTGATCGGTACCGCTCATTCGATTGATCGGTACCGCACATTCGATTGATCGGTACCGCACATTCGATACATCGATTCCGTACATTCGATTGATCTGTACCGGACATTTGATTGATCGGTACCGCACATTCGATTGGTCGGTAGCGCACATTCGATAGATAGGTACCGAACATTCGATTTATCGGTACCGAACATTCGATTGATCGGCACCGAACATTCGATTGTTCGGTACCGCACATTCGATTGATCGGTACCGAACATTCGATAGATAGGTACCGAACATTCGATTGATCGGTACCGAACATTCGATTGATCAGTACCGCACATTCGATTGATCAGTACCGCACATTCGATTAATTGGTACCGAACATTCGATTGATCGGTATCGCACATTCGTTTGATTGGTACCGCACATTCGATCGATCGATCGGTACCGCCCATTCCATTGATCGGATCCGCACATTCGATTGATCGGTACCAAATATTCGATTGGTCGGCAACGCACATTCCATTGATCGGTAACGCACATTCGATTGATCGGTACCGAACATTCGAAGATCGGTACCGAACATTCGATTGTTCGGTACCGAACATTCGATTGATCGGTACCGCACATTCGATTGATCGGTACCGCACATTCGATTGATCGGTACCGAACATTCGATTGGTCGGTACCGCACATTCGATTGATCGGTATCGCACATTCGATTGATCGGTACCGCACATTCGATTAATCGGTACCGAACATTCGAATGATCGGTAACGCACATTCGATTGATCGGTACCGCATATTCGATTGATCGGTACCGCACATTCGATTGATCGGTACCGCACATTCGATAGATAGGTACCAAACATTCGATTGATCGGTACCGAACAGTCGATTGATCGGTACCGAACATTAAATTGATCGGCACCGAACATTCGATAGATAGGTACCGAACATTGGATTGCTCGGTACCGAACATTGGATTGATCGGTACCGAACATTGGATTGATCGGTACCGAACATTCGATTGATCGGTACCGAACATTCGAATGATCGGTAACGCACATTCGATTGATCGGTACCGCACATTCGATTGATCGGTACCGCACATTCGATTGGTCGGTACCGAACATTCGATTAATCGGTACCGCACATTCTATTGATCGGTACCGCACATTCTATTGATCGGTACCGCACATTCGATTGATCGGTAACGAACATTCGATTGATCGGTAACGCACATTCGATTGATCGGATCCGCACATTCGATTGATTGGTAACGCACATTCGATTGATCGGTACCGATCATTCGATTGATCGGTACCGCTCATTCGATTGATCGGTAGCGAACATTCGATTGTTCGGTACCGAACATTCGATTGATCGGTACCGCACATTCGATTGATCGGTACCGCACATTCGATTGATCGGTACCGAACATTCGATTTATCGGTACCGAAAATTCGATTGATCGGTACCGAACATTCGATTGATCGGTACCGCACATTGTATTGATCGGTACCGCACATTCGATTGATCGGTAACGAACATTCGATTGATCGGTTACGCACATTCGATTGATCGGTAACGCACATTCGATTGATCGGTATCGAACATTCGATTGATCGGTAACGCACATTCGATTGATCGGATCCGCACACTCGATTGATCGGTACCGATCATTCGATTGATCGGTACCGCTCATTCGATTGATCGGTAGCGAACATTCGATTGTTCGGTACCGAACATTCGATTGATCGGTACCGCACATTCGATTGATCGGTACCGCATATTCGATTGATCGGTACCGAACATTCGATTTATCGGTACCGAACATTCTATTGATCGGTACCGCACATTCGATTGATCGGTAACGAACGTTTGATTGATCGGTAACGCACATTCGATTGATCGGATCCGCACATTCGATTGATCGGTACCGCCCATTCGATTGATCGAATCCGCACATTCGATTGATCGATACCAAATATTTGATTGGTCGGCAACGCACATTCCATTGATCGGTACCGCACATTCGATTGATCGGTAACGAACATTCGAAGTTCGGTACCGAACATTCGATTGTTCGGTACCGAACATTCGATTGATCGGTACCGCACATTCGATTGATCGGTACCGCACATTCGTTTGATCGGTACCGAACATTCGATTGGTCGGTACCGAACATTCGATTGATCGGTATCGCACATTCGATTGGTCGGTACCGCACATTCGATTAATCGGTGCGGAACATTCGATTGGTCGGTACCGAACATTCGATTAATCGGTACCGCACATTCTATTGATCGGTACCGCACATTCGATTGATCGGTACCGAACATTCGATAGATAGGTACCAAAAATTCGATTTATCGGTACCGAACATTCGATTGATCGGCACCGAACATTCGATTGTTCGGTATCGCACATTCGATTGATCGGTACCAAACATTCGATAGATAGGTACCGAATATTCGATTGATCGGTACCGAACATTCGATTGATCAGTACCGCACATTCGATTGATCAGTACCGCACATTCGATTAATTGGTACCGAATATTCGATTGATCGGTATCGCACATTCGTTTGATTGGTACCGCACATTCGATCGATCGATCGGTACCGCCCATTCCATTGATCGGATCAGCACATTCGATTGATCGGTACCAAATATTCGATTGGTCGGCAACACACATTCCATTGATCGGTACCGCACATTCGATTGATCGGTACCGAACATTCGATTGATCGGTACCGCACATTCGATTGATCAGTACCGCACATTCGATTAATTGGTACCGAACATTCGATTGATCGGTATCGCACATTCGTTTGATTGGTACCGCACATTCGATCGATCGATCGGTACCGCCCATTCGATTGATCGGATCGGAACATTCGATTGATCGATACCAAATATTCGATTGGTCGGCAACGCACATTCCATTGATCGGTAACGCACATTCGATTGATCGGTAACGAACATTCGAAGATCGGTACCGAACATTCGATTGTTCGGTCCCGAACATTCGATTGATCGGTACCGCACATTCGATTGATCGGTACCGCACATTCGATTGATCGGTACCGAACATTCGATTGGTCGGTACCGCACATTCGATTGATCGGTATCGCACATTCGATTGGTCGGTACCGCACATTCGATTAATCGGTACGGAACATTCGATTGGTCGGTACCGAACATTCGATTAATCGGTACCTCACATTCTATTGATCGGTACCGCACATTCGATTGATCCGTACCGAACATTCGTTTGATTGGTACCGCACATTCAATCGATCGATCGGTACCGCCCATTCCATTGATCGGATCCGCACATTCGATTGATCGGTACCAAATATTCGATTGGTCGGCAACGCACATTCCATTGATCGGTAACCCACATTCGATTGATCGGTAACGAACATTCGAAGATCGGTACCGAACATTCGATTGTTCGGTACCGAACATTCGATTGATCGATACCGCACATTCGATTGATCGGTACCGCACATTCGATACATCGATTCCGTACATTCGATTGATCTGTACCGGACATTTGATTGATCGGTACCGCACATTCGATTGGTCGGTAACGCACATTCGATAGATAGGTACCGAACATTCAAATGATCGGTACCGAACATTCGATTAATCGGTACCGAACATTGGATTGATCGGCACCGAACATTCGATTGTTCGGTATCGCACATTCGATTGATCGGTACCGAACATTCGATAGATAGGTACCGAACATTCGATTTATCGGTACCGAACATTCGATTGATCGGCACCGAACATTCGATTGTTCGGTATCGCACATTCGATTGATCGGTACCGAACATTCGATAGATAGGTACCGAACATTCGATTGATCGGTACCGAACATTTGATTGATCAGTACCGCACATTCGATTGATCAGTACCGCACATTCGATTAATTGGTACAGAACATTCGATTGATCGGTATCGCACATTCGTTTGATTGGTACCGCACATTCGATCGATCGATCGGTACCGCCCATTCCATTGATCGGATCCGCACATTCGATTGATCGGTACCAAATATTCGATTGGTGGCAACGCACATTCCATTGATCGGTAACGCACATTCGATTGATCGGTATAAAACATTCGAAGATCGGTACCGAACATTCGATTGTTCGGTTCCGAACATTCGATTGATCGGTACCGCACATTCGATTGATCGGTACCGCACATTCGATTGATCGGTACCGACCATTCGATTGGTCGGTACCGCACATTCGATTGATCGGTATCGCACATTCGATTGATCGGTAACGCACATTCGATTAATCGGTACCGAACATTCGAATGATCGGTAACGCACATTCGATTGATCGGTACCGCATATTCGATTGATCGGTACCGCACATTCGATTGATCGGTACCGCACATTCGATAGATAGGTACCGCACATTCGATTGATCGGTACCGAACATTCGATTGATCGGTACCGAACATTGGATTGATCGGCACCGAACATTCGATAGATAGGTACCGAACATTGGATTGATCGGTACCGAACATTCGATTGATCGGTACCGAACATTGGATTGATCGATACCGAACATTCGATTGATCGGTACCGCACATTCGAATGATCGGTAACGCACATTCGATTGATCGGCACCGCACATTCAATTGATCGGTACCGCACATTCGATTGATCGGTACCGAACATTCGATTGATCGGTACCGCACATTCTATTGATCGGTACCGCACATTCAATTGATCGGTAACGAAAATTCGATTGATCGGTACCGAACATTCGATTGATCAGTACCGCACATTCTATTGATCGGTACCGCACATTCGATTGGTCGGTACCGAACATTCGATTAATCGGTACCTCACATTCTATTGATCGGTACCGCACATTCGATTGATCCGTACCGAACATTCGTTTGATTGGTACCGCACATTCAATCGATCGATCGGTACCGCCCATTCCATTGATCGGATCCGCACATTCGATTGATCGGTACCAAATATTCGATTGGTCGGCAACGCACATTCCATTGATCGGTAACCCACATTCGATTGATCGGTAACGAACATTCGAAGATCGGTACCGAACATTCGATTGTTCGGTACCGAACATTCGATTGATCGATACCGCACATTCGATTGATCGGTACCGCACATTCGATACATCGATTCCGTACATTCGATTGATCTGTACCGGACATTTGATTGATCGGTACCGCACATTCGATTGGTCGGTAACGCACATTCGATAGATAGGTACCGAACATTCAAATGATCGGTACCGAACATTCGATTAATCGGTACCGAACATTGGATTGATCGGCACCGAACATTCGATTGTTCGGTATCGCACATTCGATTGATCGGTACCGAACATTCGATAGATAGGTACCGAACATTCGATTTATCGGTACCGAACATTCGATTGATCGGCACCGAACATTCGATTGTTCGGTATCGCACATTCGATTGATCGGTACCGAACATTCGATAGATAGGTACCGAACATTCGATTGATCGGTACCGAACATTTGATTGATCAGTACCGCACATTCGATTGATCAGTACCGCACATTCGATTAATTGGTACAGAACATTCGATTGATCGGTATCGCACATTCGTTTGATTGGTACCGCACATTCGATCGATCGATCGGTACCGCCCATTCCATTGATCGGATCCGCACATTCGATTGATCGGTACCAAATATTCGATTGGTGGCAACGCACATTCCATTGATCGGTAACGCACATTCGATTGATCGGTATAAAACATTCGAAGATCGGTACCGAACATTCGATTGTTCGGTACCGAACATTCGATTGATCGGTACCGCACATTCGATTGATCGGTACCGCACATTCGATTGATCGGTACCGACCATTCGATTGGTCGGTACCGCACATTCGATTGATCGGTATCGCACATTCGATTGATCGGTAACGCACATTCGATTAATCGGTACCGAACATTCGAATGATCGGTAACGCACATTCGATTGATCGGTACCGCATATTCGATTGATCGGTACCGCACATTCGATTGATCGGTACCGCACATTCGATAGATAGGTACCGCACATTCGATTGATCGGTACCGAACATTCGATTGATCGGTACCGAACATTGGATTGATCGGCACCGAACATTCGATAGATAGGTACCGAACATTGGATTGATCGGTACCGAACATTCGATTGATCGGTACCGAACATTGGATTGATCGATACCGAACATTCGATTGATCGGTACCGCACATTCGAATGATCGGTAACGCACATTCGATTGATCGGCACCGCACATTCAATTGATCGGTACCGCACATTCGATTGATCGGTACCGAACATTCGATTGATCGGTACCGCACATTCTATTGATCGGTACCGCACATTCAATTGATCGGTAACGAAAATTCGATTGATCGGTACCGAACATTCGATTGATCAGTACCGCACATTCTATTGATCGGTACCGCACATTCGATTGATCGGTAACGAACATTCGATTGATCGGTAACGCACATTCGATTGATCGGATCCGCACATTCGATTGATCGGTACCGAACATTCGATTGATCGGTAACGCACATTCGATTGATAGGTAACGAACATTCGATTGATCGGTACCGAACATTCGATTGATCGGTACCGCACATTCGATTGATCGGTACCGCACATTCGATTGATCGGTAACGAACATTCGATTGATCGGTAACGCACATTCGATTGATCCGTAACGCACATTCGATTGATCGGTACCGAACATTCGATCGATCGGTAACGCACATTCGATTGATCGGTACCGCACATTCGATTGATCGGTACCGATCATTCGATTGATCGGTACCGCTCATTCGATTGATCGGTAGCGAACATTCGATTGTTCGGTAGCGAACATTCGATTGATCGGTACCGCACATTCGATTGATCGGTACCGCACATTCGATTGATCGGTACCGAACATTCGATTTATCGGTACCGAACATTCTATTGATCGGTACCGATCATTCGATTGATCGGTAACGAACATTCGATTGATCGGTAACGCACATTCGATTGATCGGATCCGAATATTCGATTGATCGGTACCGAACATTCGATTGATCGGTAACGCACATTCGATTGATCGGTAACGAACATTCGATTGATCGGTACCGAACATTAGATTGATCGGTACCGCACATTCTATTGAACGGTAACGCAAATTCGATTGATCGGTAACGAACATTCGATTGATCGGTAACGCACATTCGATTGATCGGTACCGCACATTCGATTGATCGGTACCGCACATTCGATTGATCGGTAACGCACATTCTATTAATCGGTACCGCACATTCGATTGATCGGTACCGCACATTCGATTAATTGTTACCGAACATTCGATTGATCGGTATCGCACATTCGTTTGATTGTTACCGCACATTCGATCGATCGATCGGTACCGCCCATTCCATTGATCGGATCCGCACATTCGATTGATCGGTACCAAATATTCGATTGGTCGGCAACGCACATTCCATTGATCAGTAACGCACATTCGATTGATCGGTAACGAACATTCGAAGATCGGTACCGAACATTCGATTGTTCGGTACCGAACATTCGATTGATCGGTACCGCACATTCGATTGATCGGTACCGCACATTCGATTGATCGGTATCGCACATTCGATTAATCGGTACCGAACATTCTATTGATCAGTACCGCACATTCGATTGATCGGTATCGCACATTCGATACATCGATACGGTACAATCGATTGATCGGTACCGCACATTCGATTGATCGGTACCGCACATTCGATGGGTCGGTACCGCACATTCGATAGATAGGTACCGAACATTGGATTGATCGGTACCGAACATTGGATTGATCGGTACCGAACATTGGATTGATCGGTAACGAACATTCGATTGATCGGTACCGAACATTTGATTGATCAGTACCGCACATTCAATTGATCGGTATCGCACATTCGATACATCGATACCGTACATTCGATTGATCATTACCGGACATTTGATTGATCGGTACCGCACATTCGATTGGTCGGTACCGCACATTCGATAGATAGGTACCGAACATTCAATTGATCGGTACCGAACATTCGATTGATCGGTACCGAACATTGGATTGATCGGCACCGAACATTCGATTGTTCGGTATCGCACATTCGATTGATCGGTACCGCACATTCGATTGATCGGATCCGCACATTCGATTGATCCGTAACGCACATTCGATTGATCGGTACCGAACATTCGATCGATCGGTAACGCACATTCGATTGATCGGTAACGCACATTCGATTGATCGGTACCGATCATTCGATTGATCGGTACCGCTCATTCGATTGATCGGTACCGCACATTCGATTGATCGGTACCGCACATTCGATACATCGATTCCGTACATTCGATTGATCTGTACCGGACATTTGATTGATCGGTACCGCACATTCGATTGGTCGGTACCGCACACTCGATAGATAGGTACCGAACATTCGATAGATAGGTACCGAACATTCGATTTATCGGTACCGAACATTCGATTGATCGGCACCGAACATTCGATTGTTCGGTATCGCACATTCGATTGATCGGTACCGAACATTCGATAGATAGGTACCGAACATTCGATTGATCGGTACCGAACATTCGATTGATCAGTACCGCACATTCGATTGATCAGTACCGCACATTCGATTAATTGGTACCGAACATTCGATTGATCGGTATCGCACATTCGTTTGATTGGTACCGCACATTCGATCGATCGATCGGTACCGCCCATTCCATTGATCGGATCCGCACATTCGATTGATCGGTACCAAATATTCGATTGGTCGGCAACGCACATTCCATTGATCGGTAACGCACATTCGATTGATCGGTACCGAACATTCGAAGATCGGTACCGAACATTCGATTGTTCGGTACCGAACATTCGATTGATCGGTACCGCACATTCGATTGATCGGTACCGCACATTCGATTGATCGGTACCGAACATTCGATTGGTCGGTACCTCACATTCGATTGATCGGTATCGCACATTCGATTGATCGGTACCGCACATTCGATTAATCGGTACCGAACATTCGAATGATCGGTAACGCACATTCGATTGATCGGTACCGCATATTCGATTGATCGGTACCGCACAATCGATTGATCGGTACCGCACATTCGATAGATAGGTACCAAACATTCGATTGATCGGTACCGAACAGTCGATTGATCGGTACCGAACATTAAATTGATCGGCACCGAACATTCGATAGATAGGTACCGAACGTTGGATTGCTCGGTACCGAACATTGGATTGATCGGTACCGAACATTGGATTGATCGGTACCGAACATTCGATTGATCGGTACCGAACATTCGAATGATCGGTAACGCACATTCGATTGATCGGTACCGCACATTCGATTGATCGGTACCGCACATTCGATTGGTCGGTACCGAACATTCGATTAATCGGTACCGCACATTCTATTGATCGGTACCGCACATTCTATTGATCGGTACCGCACATTCGATTGATCGTTAACGAACATTCGATTGATCGGTAACCCACATTCGATTGATCGGATCCGCACATTCGATTGATCGGTAACGCACATTCGATTGATCGGTACCGATCATTCGATTGATCGGTACCGCTCATTCGATTGATCGGTAGCGAACATTCGATTGTTCGGTACCGAACATTCGATTGATCGGTACCGCACATTCGATTGATCGGTACCGCACATTCGATTGATCGGTACCGAACATTCGATTTATCGGTACCGAACATTCGATTGATCGGTACCGAACATTCGATTGATCGGTACCGCACATTGTATTGATCGGTACCGCACATTCGATTGATCGGTAACGAACATTCGATTGATCGGTTACGCACATTCGATTGATCGGTACCGAACATTCGATAGATAGGTACCGAACATTCGATTGATCGGTACCGAACATTCGATTGATCAGTACCGCACATTCGATTGATCAGTACCGCACATTCGATTAATTGGTACCGAACATTCGATTGATCGGTATCGCACATTCGTTTGATTGGTACCGCACATTCGATCGATCGATCGGTACCGCCCATTCCATTGATCGGATCCGCACATTCGATTGATCGGTACCAAATATTCGATTGGTCGGCAACGCACATTCCATTGATCGGTAACGCACATTCGATTGATCGGTACCGAACATTCGAAGATCGGTACCGAACATTCGATTGTTCGGTACCGAACATTCGATTGATCGGTACCGCACATTCGATTGATCGGTACCGCACATTCGATTGATCGGTACCGAACATTCGATTGGTCGGTACCTCACATTCGATTGATCGGTATCGCACATTCGATTGATCGGTACCGCACATTCGATTAATCGGTACCGAACATTCGAATGATCGGTAACGCACATTCGATTGATCGGTACCGCATATTCGATTGATCGGTACCGCACATTCGATTGATCGGTACCGCACATTCGATAGATAGGTACCAAACATTCGATTGATCGGTACCGAACAGTCGATTGATCGGTACCGAACATTAAATTGATCGGCACCGAACATTCGATAGATAGGTACCGAACGTTGGATTGCTCGGTACCGAACATTGGATTGATCGGTACCGAACATTGGATTGATCGGCACCGAACATTCGATTGATCGGTACCGAACATTCGAATGATCGGTAACGCACATTCGATTGATCGGTACCGCACATTCGATTGATCGGTACCGCACATTCGATTGGTCGGTACCGAACATTCGATTAATCGGTACCGCACATTCTATTGATCGGTACCGCACATTCTATTGATCGGTACCGCACATTCGATTGATCGGTAACGAACATTCGATTGATCGGTAACGCACATTCGATTGATCGGATCCGCACATTCGATTGATCGGTAACGCACATTCGATTGATCGGTACCGATCATTCGATTGATCGGTACCGCTCATTCGATTGATCGGTAGCGAACATTCGATTGTTCGGTACCGAACATTCGATTGATCGGTACCGCACATTCGATTGATCGGTACCGCACATTCGATTGATCGGTACCGAACATTCGATTTATCGGTACCGAACATTCGATTGATCGGTACCGAACATTCGATTGATCGGTACCGCACATTGTATTGATCGGTACCGCACATTCGATTGATCGGTAACGAACATTCGATTGATCGGTTACGCACATTCGATTGATCGGTAACGCACATTCGATTGATCGGTATCGAACATTCGATTGATCGGTAACGCACATTCGATTGATCGGTACCGCACACTCGATTGATCGGTACCGATCATTCGATTGATCGGTACCGCTCATTCGATTGATCGGTAGCGAACATTCGATTGTTCGGTACCGAACATTCGATTGATCGGTACCGCACATTCGATTGATCGGTACCGCACATTCGATTGATCGGTACCGAACATTCGATTTATCGGTACCGAACATTCTATTGATCGGTACCGCACATTCGATTGATCGGTAACGAACGTTCGATTGATCGGTAACGCACATTCGATTGATCGGATCCGCACATTCGATTGATCGGTACCGCCCATTCGATTGATCGGATCCGCACATTCGATTGATCGATACCAAATATTTGATTGGTCGGCAACGCACATTCCATTGATCGGTAACGCACATTCGATTGATCGGTAACGAACATTCGAAGTTCGGTACCGAACATTCGATTGTTCGGTACCGAACATTCGATTGATCGGTACCGCACATTCGATTGATCGGTACCGCACATTCGTTTGATCGGTACCGAACATTCGATTGGTCGGTACCGAACATTCGATTGATCGGTATCGCACATTCGATTGGTCGGTACCGCACATTCGATTAATCGGTGCGGAACATTCGATTGGTCGGTACCGAACATTCGATTAATCGGTACCGCACATTCTATTGATCGGTACCGCACATTCGATTGATCGGTACCGAACATTCGATAGATAGGTACCGAACATTCGATTTATCAGTACCGAACATTCGATTGATCGGCACAGAACATTCGATTGTTCGGTATCGCACATTCCATTGATCGGTACCGAACAATCGATTGATCGGTACCGAACATTCGATTGATCAGTACCGCACATTCGATTGATCAGTACCGCAAATTCGATTAATTGGTACCGAACATTCGATTGATCGGTATCGCACATTCGTTTGATTGGTACCGGTACCGCACATTCGATTGATCGGTACAGTACATTCGATTGATCGGTATCGCACATTCGATTGATCGGTACCGGAAATTCGATTGGGCCGTACCGAACATTCGATTGATCGGTACCGCACATTCGATTGATCGGTACCGCACATTCGATTGATCGGTAACGCACATTCTATTAATCGGTACCGCACATTCGATTGATCGGTACCGCACATTCGATTAATTGTTACCGAACATTCGATTGATCGGTATCGCACATTCGTTTGATTGTTACCGCACATTCGATCGATCGATCGGTACCGCCCATTCCATTGATCGGATCCGCACATTCGATTGATCGGTACCAAATATTCGATTGGTCGGCAACGCACATTCCATTGATCAGTAACGCACATTCGATTGATCGGTAACGAACATTCGAAGATCGGTACCGAACATTCGATTGTTCGGTACCGAACATTCGATTGATCGGTACCGCACATTCGATTGATCGGTACCGCACATTCGATTGATCGGTATCGCACATTCGATTAATCGGTACCGAACATTCTATTGATCAGTACCGCACATTCGATTGATCGGTATCGCACATTCGATACATCGATACGGTACAATCGATTGATCGGTACCGCACATTCGATTGATCGGTACCGCACATTCGATGGGTCGGTACCGCACATTCGATAGATAGGTACCGAACATTGGATTGATCGGTACCGAACATTGGATTGATCGGTACCGAACATTGGATTGATCGGTAACGAACATTCGATTGATCGGTACCGAACATTTGATTGATCAGTACCGCACATTCAATTGATCGGTATCGCACATTCGATACATCGATACCGTACATTCGATTGATCATTACCGGACATTTGATTGATCGGTACCGCACATTCGATTGGTCGGTACCGCACATTCGATAGATAGGTACCGAACATTCAATTGATCGGTACCGAACATTCGATTGATCGGTACCGAACATTGGATTGATCGGCACCGAACATTCGATTGTTCGGTATCGCACATTCGATTGATCGGTACCGCACATTCGATTGATCGGATCCGCACATTCGATTGATCCGTAACGCACATTCGATTGATCGGTACCGAACATTCGATCGATCGGTAACGCACATTCGATTGATCGGTAACGCACATTCGATTGATCGGTACCGATCATTCGATTGATCGGTACCGCTCATTCGATTGATCGGTACCGCACATTCGATTGATCGGTACCGCACATTCGATACATCGATTCCGTACATTCGATTGATCTGTACCGGACATTTGATTGATCGGTACCGCACATTCGATTGGTCGGTACCGCACACTCGATAGATAGGTACCGAACATTCGATAGATAGGTACCGAACATTCGATTTATCGGTACCGAACATTCGATTGATCGGCACCGAACATTCGATTGTTCGGTATCGCACATTCGATTGATCGGTACCGAACATTCGATAGATAGGTACCGAACATTCGATTGATCGGTACCGAACATTCGATTGATCAGTACCGCACATTCGATTGATCAGTACCGCACATTCGATTAATTGGTACCGAACATTCGATTGATCGGTATCGCACATTCGTTTGATTGGTACCGCACATTCGATCGATCGATCGGTACCGCCCATTCCATTGATCGGATCCGCACATTCGATTGATCGGTACCAAATATTCGATTGGTCGGCAACGCACATTCCATTGATCGGTAACGCACATTCGATTGATCGGTACCGAACATTCGAAGATCGGTACCGAACATTCGATTGTTCGGTACCGAACATTCGATTGATCGGTACCGCACATTCGATTGATCGGTACCGCACATTCGATTGATCGGTACCGAACATTCGATTGGTCGGTACCTCACATTCGATTGATCGGTATCGCACATTCGATTGATCGGTACCGCACATTCGATTAATCGGTACCGAACATTCGAATGATCGGTAACGCACATTCGATTGATCGGTACCGCATATTCGATTGATCGGTACCGCACAATCGATTGATCGGTACCGCACATTCGATAGATAGGTACCAAACATTCGATTGATCGGTACCGAACAGTCGATTGATCGGTACCGAACATTAAATTGATCGGCACCGAACATTCGATAGATAGGTACCGAACGTTGGATTGCTCGGTACCGAACATTGGATTGATCGGTACCGAACATTGGATTGATCGGTACCGAACATTCGATTGATCGGTACCGAACATTCGAATGATCGGTAACGCACATTCGATTGATCGGTACCGCACATTCGATTGATCGGTACCGCACATTCGATTGGTCGGTACCGAACATTCGATTAATCGGTACCGCACATTCTATTGATCGGTACCGCACATTCTATTGATCGGTACCGCACATTCGATTGATCGTTAACGAACATTCGATTGATCGGTAACCCACATTCGATTGATCGGATCCGCACATTCGATTGATCGGTAACGCACATTCGATTGATCGGTACCGATCATTCGATTGATCGGTACCGCTCATTCGATTGATCGGTAGCGAACATTCGATTGTTCGGTACCGAACATTCGATTGATCGGTACCGCACATTCGATTGATCGGTACCGCACATTCGATTGATCGGTACCGAACATTCGATTTATCGGTACCGAACATTCGATTGATCGGTACCGAACATTCGATTGATCGGTACCGCACATTGTATTGATCGGTACCGCACATTCGATTGATCGGTAACGAACATTCGATTGATCGGTTACGCACATTCGATTGATCGGTACCGAACATTCGATAGATAGGTACCGAACATTCGATTGATCGGTACCGAACATTCGATTGATCAGTACCGCACATTCGATTGATCAGTACCGCACATTCGATTAATTGGTACCGAACATTCGATTGATCGGTATCGCACATTCGTTTGATTGGTACCGCACATTCGATCGATCGATCGGTACCGCCCATTCCATTGATCGGATCCGCACATTCGATTGATCGGTACCAAATATTCGATTGGTCGGCAACGCACATTCCATTGATCGGTAACGCACATTCGATTGATCGGTACCGAACATTCGAAGATCGGTACCGAACATTCGATTGTTCGGTACCGAACATTCGATTGATCGGTACCGCACATTCGATTGATCGGTACCGCACATTCGATTGATCGGTACCGAACATTCGATTGGTCGGTACCTCACATTCGATTGATCGGTATCGCACATTCGATTGATCGGTACCGCACATTCGATTAATCGGTACCGAACATTCGAATGATCGGTAACGCACATTCGATTGATCGGTACCGCATATTCGATTGATCGGTACCGCACATTCGATTGATCGGTACCGCACATTCGATAGATAGGTACCAAACATTCGATTGATCGGTACCGAACAGTCGATTGATCGGTACCGAACATTAAATTGATCGGCACCGAACATTCGATAGATAGGTACCGAACGTTGGATTGCTCGGTACCGAACATTGGATTGATCGGTACCGAACATTGGATTGATCGGCACCGAACATTCGATTGATCGGTACCGAACATTCGAATGATCGGTAACGCACATTCGATTGATCGGTACCGCACATTCGATTGATCGGTACCGCACATTCGATTGGTCGGTACCGAACATTCGATTAATCGGTACCGCACATTCTATTGATCGGTACCGCACATTCTATTGATCGGTACCGCACATTCGATTGATCGGTAACGAACATTCGATTGATCGGTAACGCACATTCGATTGATCGGATCCGCACATTCGATTGATCGGTAACGCACATTCGATTGATCGGTACCGATCATTCGATTGATCGGTACCGCTCATTCGATTGATCGGTAGCGAACATTCGATTGTTCGGTACCGAACATTCGATTGATCGGTACCGCACATTCGATTGATCGGTACCGCACATTCGATTGATCGGTACCGAACATTCGATTTATCGGTACCGAACATTCGATTGATCGGTACCGAACATTCGATTGATCGGTACCGCACATTGTATTGATCGGTACCGCACATTCGATTGATCGGTAACGAACATTCGATTGATCGGTTACGCACATTCGATTGATCGGTAACGCACATTCGATTGATCGGTATCGAACATTCGATTGATCGGTAACGCACATTCGATTGATCGGTACCGCACACTCGATTGATCGGTACCGATCATTCGATTGATCGGTACCGCTCATTCGATTGATCGGTAGCGAACATTCGATTGTTCGGTACCGAACATTCGATTGATCGGTACCGCACATTCGATTGATCGGTACCGCACATTCGATTGATCGGTACCGAACATTCGATTTATCGGTACCGAACATTCTATTGATCGGTACCGCACATTCGATTGATCGGTAACGAACGTTCGATTGATCGGTAACGCACATTCGATTGATCGGATCCGCACATTCGATTGATCGGTACCGCCCATTCGATTGATCGGATCCGCACATTCGATTGATCGATACCAAATATTTGATTGGTCGGCAACGCACATTCCATTGATCGGTAACGCACATTCGATTGATCGGTAACGAACATTCGAAGTTCGGTACCGAACATTCGATTGTTCGGTACCGAACATTCGATTGATCGGTACCGCACATTCGATTGATCGGTACCGCACATTCGTTTGATCGGTACCGAACATTCGATTGGTCGGTACCGAACATTCGATTGATCGGTATCGCACATTCGATTGGTCGGTACCGCACATTCGATTAATCGGTGCGGAACATTCGATTGGTCGGTACCGAACATTCGATTAATCGGTACCGCACATTCTATTGATCGGTACCGCACATTCGATTGATCGGTACCGAACATTCGATAGATAGGTACCGAACATTCGATTTATCAGTACCGAACATTCGATTGATCGGCACAGAACATTCGATTGTTCGGTATCGCACATTCCATTGATCGGTACCGAACAATCGATTGATCGGTACCGAACATTCGATTGATCAGTACCGCACATTCGATTGATCAGTACCGCAAATTCGATTAATTGGTACCGAACATTCGATTGATCGGTATCGCACATTCGTTTGATTGGTACCGGTACCGCACATTCGATTGATCGGTACAGTACATTCGATTGATCGGTATCGCACATTCGATTGATCGGTACCGGAAATTCGATTGGGCCGTACCGAACATTCGATTGATCGGTACCGCACATTCGATTGATCGTACCGAACATTTCGATTGATCGGTACCGCACATCAGATTGATCGGTACCGCAGATTCGATTGATCGGTAACGCACATTCGATTGATCGGCACCGCACATTCGATTGATCGGTACCGCACATTCGATTGATCGGTACCGAACATTCGATTGATCGGTAACGCACATTCGATTGATCGTTAACGATCATTCGATTGATTAGTAACGAACATTCGATTGATCCGTATCGCACATTCGATACATCGATACCGAACATTCGATTGATCGGTATCGCACATTCGATACATCGATACCTAACATTCGATTGTTCGGTATCGCAAATTCGATTGATCGGTAACGTACATTCCATTGATCGGTACCGAACATTGGATTGATCGGTACCGAACATTGGATTGATCGGTACCGAACATTGGATTGATCGGTACCGCACATTCGATTGATCGGTACCGCACATTCGATTGATCGGTACCGAACATTCGATTGATCGGTAACGCACATTCGATTGATCGGTAACGATCATTCGATTGATTAGTAACGAACATTCGATTGATCCGTATCGCACATTCGATACATCGATACCGAACATTCGATTGATCGGTATCGCACATTCGATACATCGATACCTAACATTCGATTGTTCGGTACCGCACATTCGATTGATCGGTAACGTACATTCCATTCATCGGTACCGAACATTCGATACATCGATTCCGAACATTCGATTGATCGGTACCGCACATTCGATTGATCTGTAACGAACATTCGATTGATCGGTATCGCACATTCGATTGATCGATACCGAACATTCGATTGATCGGTATCGCACATTCGATTGATCGGTACCGCACATTCGATTGATCGGTCAGTACATTCGATTGATCGGTACCGATCATTCGATTGGTCGGTACCGCACATTCGATTGATCGGTATCTCACATTCGATTGATCGGTACCGAACATTCGATTGATCGGTACCGCATATTCGATTGATCGGTACTGTACATTCGATTGATCGGTATCGCACATTCAATTGATCGGTACCGAAAATTCGATTGGGCGGTATTGAACATTCGATTGATCGGTACCGCACATCAGATTGATCGGTACCGCAGATTCGATTGATCGGTACCGCACATTCGTTTGATCGGTACCGAACATTCGATTGGTCGGTACCGCACATTCGATTGATCGGTATCGCACATTCGATTGGTCGGTACCGCACATTCGATTAGTCGGTGCGGAACATTCGATTGGTCGGTACCGAACATTCGATTAATCGGTACCGCACATTCTATTGATCGGTACCGCACATTCGATTGATCGGTACCGAACATTCGATAGATAGGTACCGAACATTCGATTTATCAGTACCGAACATTCGATTGATCGGCACAGAACATTCGATTGTTCGGTATCGCACATTCCATTGATCGGTACCGAACATTCGATTGATCGGTACCGAACATTCGATTGATCAGTACCGCACATTCGATTGATCAGTACCGCAAATTCGATTAATTGGTACCGAACATTCGATTGATCGGTATCGCACATTCGTTTGATTGGTACCGGTACCGCACCTTCGATTGATCGGTACAGTACATTCGATTGATCGGTATCGCACATTCGATTGATCGGTACCGGAAATTCGATTGGGCCGTACCGAACATTCGATTGATCGGTACCGCACATTCGATTGATCGTACCGAACATTTCGATTGATCGGTACCGCACATCAGATTGATCGGTACCGCAGATTCGATTGATCGGTAACGCACATTCGATTGATCGGCACCGCACATTCGATTGATCGGTACCGCACATTCGATTGATCGGTACCGAACATTCGATTGATCGGTAACGCACATTCGATTGATCGTTAACGATCATTCGATTGATTAGTAACGAACATTCGATTGATCCGTATCGCACATTCGATACATCGATACCGAACATTCGATTGATCGGTATCGCACATTCGATACATCGATACCTAACATTCGATTGTTCGGTATCGCACATTCGATTAATCGGTAACGTACATTCCATTGATCGGTACCGAACATTGGATTGATCGGTACCGAACATTGGATTGATCGGTACCGAACATTGGATTGATCGGTACCGCACATTCGATTGATCGGTACCGCACATTCGATTGATCGGTACCGAACATTCGATTGATCGGTAACGCACATTCGATTGATCGGTAACGATCATTCGATTGATTAGTAACGAACATTCGATTGATCCGTATCGCACATTCGATACATCGATACCGAACATTCGATTGATCGGTATCGCACATTCGATACATCGATACCTAACATTCGATTGTTCGGTACCGCACATTCGATTGATCGGTAACGTACATTCCATTCATCGGTACCGAACATTCGATACATCGATACCGAACATTCGATTGATCGGTACCGCACATTCGATTGATCTGTAACGAACATTCGATTGATCGGTATCGCACATTCGATTGATCGATACCGAACATTCGATTGATCGGTATCGCACATTCGATTGATCGGTACCGCACATTCGATTGATCGGTCAGTACATTCGATTGATCGGTACCGATCATTCGATTGGTCGGTACCGCACATTCGATTGATCGGTATCTCACATTCGATTGATCGGTACCGAACATTCGATTGATCGGTACCGCACATTCGATTGATCGGTACTGTACATTCGATTGATCGGTATCGCACATTCGATTGATCGGTACCGAAAATTCGATTGGGCGGTATTGAACATTCGATTGATCGGTACCGCACATTCGATAGATAGGTACCGAACATTCGATTGATCGGTACCGAACATTCGATTAATCGGTAACGCACATTCGATTGATACATATCGCACATTCGATACCGAACATTGGATTGATCGGTACCGCACATTCGATTGATCGGTACCGCACATTCGATTGATCGGTACCGAATATTCGATTAATCGGTAACGCACATTCGATTGATCGGTACCGAACATTCGATTGATCGGTAACGCACATTCGATTGATCGGTAACGATCATTCGATTGATTAGTAACGAACATTCGATTGATCCGTATCGCACATTCGATACATCGATACCGAACATTCGATTGATCGGTATCGCACATTCGATACATCGATACCTAACATTCGATTGTTCGGTACCGCACATTCGATTGATCGGTAACGTACATTCCATTGATCGGTACCGAACATTCGATACATCGATACCGAACATTCGATTGATCGGTACCGCTCATTCGATTGATCGGTACCGCACATTCGATTGATCGGTACCGAACATTCGATTGATCGGTAACGCACATTCGATTGATCGGTAACGATCATTCGATTGATTAGTAACGAACATTCGATTGATCCGTATCGCACATTCGATACATCGATACCGAACATTCGATTGATCGGTATCGCACATTCGATACATCGATACCTAACATTCGATTGTTCGGTACCGAACATTCGATTGATCGGTAACGTACATTCCATTCATCGGTACCGAACATTCGATACATTGATACCGAACATTCGATTGATCGGTACCGCACATTCGATTGATCTGTAACGAACATTCGATTGATCGGTATCGCACATTCGATTGATCGATACCGAACATTCGATTGATCGGTATCGCACATTCGATTGATCGGTACCGCACATTCGATTGATCGGTCAGCACATTCGATTGATCGGTACCGATCATTCGATTGGCCGGTACCGCACATTCGATTGATCGGTATCTCACATTCGATTGATCGGTACCGAACATTCGATTGATCGGTACCGCACATTCGATTGATCGGTACCGAACATTCGATTGATCGGTATAGCACATTCGATACATAGATACCGAATATTCGATTGATCGGTACCGCACATTCCATTGATCGGTACCGCACATTCGAGTGATCGGTACCGAACATTCGATTGTTCGGTACCGAACATTCGATTGATCGGTATTTCACATTCGATTGATCGGTATCGCACATTCGATTGAACGGAACCGCACATTCGATTGATCGGTACCGCACATTCTATTGATCGGTACAGAACATTCCATTGATCGGTAACGCACATTCGATTGATCGGTAACGATCATTCGATTGATTAGTAACAAACATTCGATTGATCCGTATCGCACATTCGATACATCGATACCGAACACTCGATTGATCGGTATCGCACATTCGATACATCGATACCTAACATTCGATTGATCGGTAACGCACATTCGATTGATCGGTAACGCACATTCGATTGATCTGTAACGAACATTCCATTCATCGGTACCGAACATTCGATACATCGATACCGAACATTCGATTGATCGGTACCGCACATTCGATTGATCTGTAACGAACATTCGATTGATCGGTATCGCACATTCGATTGATCGATACCGAACATTCGATTGATCGGTATAGCACATTCGATTGATCGGTACCGCACATTCGATTGATCGGTCAGCACATTCGATTGATCGGTACCGATCATTCGATTGGTCGGTACCGCACAATCGATTGATCGGTATCTCACATTCGATTGATCGGTACCGAACATTCGATTGATCGGTACCGCACATTCGATTGATCGGTACCGAACATTCGATTGATCGGTATAGCACATTCGATACATAGATACCGAATATTCGATTGATCGGTACCGCACATTCCATTGATCGGTAACGCACATTCGATTGATACTTATCGCACATTCGATACCGAACATTCGATTGATCGGTACCGCACATTCGATTGATCGGTACCGCACATTCGATTGATCGGTACCGAATATTCGATTAATCGGTAACGCACATTCGATTGATCGGTACCGAACATTCGATTGATCGGTAACGCACATTCGATTGATCGGTAATGATCATTCGATTGATTAGTAACGAACATTCGATTGATCCGTATCGCACATTCGATACATCGATACCGAACATTCGATTGGTCGGTATCGCACATTCGATACATCGATACCTAACATTCCATTGTTCGGTACCGCACATTCGATTGATCGGTAACGTACATTCCATTCATCGGTACCGAACATTCGATACATCGATACCGAACATTCGATTGATCGGTACCGCACATTCGATTGATCTGTAACGAACATTCGATTGATCGGTATCGCACATTCGATTGATCGATACCGAACATTCGATTGATCGGTATAGCACATTCGATTGATCGGTACCGCACATTCGATTGATCGGTCAGCACATTCGATTGATCGGTACCGATCATTCGATTGGTCGGTACCGCAGAATCGATTGATCGGTATCTCACATTCGATTGATCGGTACCGAACATTCGATTGATCGGTACCGCACATTCGATTGATCGGTACCGAACATTCGATTGATCGGTATAGCACATTCGATACATAGATACCGAATATTCGATTGATCGGTACCGCACATTCCATTGATCGGTACCGCACATTCGAGTGATCGGTACCGAACATTCGATTGTTCGGTACCGCACATTCGATTGATCGGTACTGTACATTCGATTGATCGGTATCGCACATTCGATTGATCGGTACCGAAAATTCGATTGGGCGGTATTGAACATTCGATTGATCGGTACCGCAGATTCGATTGATCGGTACCGCAGATTCGATTGATCGGTAACGCACATTCGATTGATCGGTACCGCACATTCGATTGATCGGTACCGCACATTCGATTGATCGGTATTTCACATTCGATTGATCGGTATCGCACATTCGATTGAACGGAACCGCACATTCGATCGATCGGTACCGCACATTCTATTGATCGGTACCGAACAATCCATTGATCGGTAACGCACATTCGATTGATCGGTAACGATTCGATTGATTAGTAACGAACATTCGATTGATCCGTATCGCACATTTGATACATCGATACCGAGCATTGGATTGATCGGTATCGCACATTCGATACATCGATACCTAACATTCGATTGATCGGTACCGCACATTCGATTGATCGGTAACGTACATTCCATTGATCGGTACCGAACATTCGATTGATCGGTACCGCACATTCGATTGATCGGTATCTCACATTCGATTGATCGCTACCGAACATTCGATTGATCGGTACCGCACATTCGATTGATCGGTACCGCAAATTCGATTGATCGGTAGCGCACATTCTATTGATTGGTACCGAACATTCGATAAATCGGTACCGCACATTCGATAGATAGGTACCGAACATTCGATTGATCGGTACCGAACATTCGATTAATCGGTAACGCACATTCGATTGATACATATCGCACATTCGATACCGAACATTCGATTGATCGGTACCGCACATTCGATTGGTCGGTTAGGCACATTCGATTGATCGGTATCTCACATTCGATTGATCGCTACCGAACATTCAATTGATCGGTACCGCACATTCGAGTGATTGGTACAGCACATTCGATTGATCGGTACCGAACATTCGATTGGTCGGTACCGCACATTCGATTGATCGGTATCTCACATTCGATTGATCGCTACCGAACATTCGATTGATCGGTACCGCACATTCGATTGATCGGTACCGCAAATTCGATTGATCGGTACCGCACATTCGATTGATCGGTACCGCACATTCGATTGATCGGTACCGCACATTCGATTGATCGGTAGCGAACATTCGATTGATCGGTAACGCACATTCGATTGATCGGTAACGATCATTCGATTGATCGGTATCGCACATTCGATACATCGATACCTAACATTCGATTGATCGGTATCGCACATTCGATTGATCGGTAACGTACATTCCATTGATCGGTACCGAACATTCGATTGATCGGTACCGAACATTCGATTGATCGGTACCGAACATTCGATTGATCAGTACCGCACATTCGATTGATCGGTAACGATCATTCGATTGATTAGTAACGAACATTCGATTGATCCGTATCGCACATTCGATTGATCGATACCGAACATTCGATTGATCGGTATCGCACATTCGATACATCGATACCTAACATTCGATTGTTCGGTACCGCACATTCGATTGATCGGTAACGTACATTCCATTCATCGGTACCGAACATTCGATACATCGATATTGAACATTCGATTGATCGGTACCGCACATTCGATTGATCGGTACCGCACATTCGATTGATCGGTACCGCACATTCGATTGATCTGTAGCGAACATTCGATTGATCGGTAACGCACATTCGATTGATCGGTAACGATCATTCGATTGATCGGTATCGCACATTCGACACATCGATACCTAACATTCGATTGTTCGGTATCGCACTTTCGATTGATCGGTACCGCACATTCGAGTGATCGGACAGCACATTCGATTGATCGGTACCGAACATTCGATTGGTCGATACCGCACATTCGATTGATCGGTATCTCATATTCGATTGATCGGTATCTCATATTCGATTGATCGGTACCGTACATTCGATTGATCGGTAACGCACATTCGATACATAGATACCGAATATTCAATTGATCGGTACCGCACATTCCATTGATCGGTACCACACATTCGAGTGATCGGTACCGAACATTCGATTGTTCGGTACCGAACATTCGATTGATCGGTACCGCACATTCGATTGATCGGTACAGTACATTCGATTGATCGGTATCGCACATTCGATTGATCGGTACCAGAAATTCGATTGGGCCGTACCGAACATTCGATTGATCGGTACCGCACATTCGATTGATCGTACCGAACATTCGATTGATCGGTACCGCAGATTCGATTGATCGGTAACGCACATTCGATTGATCGGCACCGCACATTCGATTGATCGGTACAGCACATTCGATTGATCGGTACCGAACATTCGATTGATCGGTAACGCACATTCGATTGATCGGTAACGATCATTCGATTGATTAGTAACGAACATTCGATTGATCCGTATCGCACATTCGCTACATCGATACCGAACATTCGATTGATCGGTTTCGCACATTCGATACATCGATACCTAACATTCGATTGTTCGGTATCGCACATTCGATTGATCGGTAACGTACATTCCATTGATCGGTACCGAACATTCGATTGATCGGTACCGAACATTCGATTGATCGGTACCGAACATTCGATTGATCGGTACCGCACATTCGATTGATCGGTACCGAACATTCGATTGATCGGTACCGCACATTCCATTGATCGGTACCGCACATTCGAGTGATCGGTACCGAACATTCGATTGTTCGGTACCGAACATTCGATTGATCGGTACCGCACATTCGATTGATCGGTACAGTACATTCGATTGATCGGTGTCGCACATTCGATTGATCAGTACCAGAAATTCGATTGGGCCGTACCGAACATTCGATTGATCGGTACCGCACATTCGATTGATCGTACCGAACATTCGATTGATCGGTACCGCAGATTCGATTTGATCGGTAACGCACATTCGATTGATCGGCACCGCACATTCGATTGATCGGTACCGCACATTCGATTGATCGGTACCGAACATTCGATTGATCGGTAACGCACATTCGATTGATCGGTAACGATCATTCGATTGATTAGTAACGAACATTCGATTGATCCGTATCGCACATTCGCTACATCGATACCGAACATTCGATTGATCGGTATCGCACATTCGATACATCGATACCTAACATTCGATTGTACGGTATCGCACATTCGATTGATCGGTAACGTACATTCCATTGATCGGTACCGAACATTCGATTGATCTGTACCGCAAATTCGATTGATCGGTAGCGCACATTCTATTGATTGGTACCGAACATTCGATAAATCGGTACCGCACATTCGATAGATAGGTAACGAACATTCGATTGATCGGTACGGAACATTCGATTAATCGGTAACGCACATTCGATTGATACGTATCGCACATTCGATACCGAACATTCGATTGATCGGTACCGCACATTCGATTGATCGGTACCGCACATTCGATTGATCGGTACCGAATATTCGATTAATCGGTAACGCACATTCGATTGATACGTATCGCACATTCGATTCCGAACATTCGATTGATCGGTACCGTACATTCGATTGATCGGTACCGCACATTCGATTGATCGGTATTTCACATTCGATTGATCGGTATCGCACATTCGATTGAACGGAACCGCACATTCGATTGATCGGTATCGCACATTCGATTGATCGGTACCGCACATTCGAGTGATTGGACAGCACATTCGATTGATCGGTACCGAACATTCGATTGTTCGGTACCGAACATTCGATTGATCGGTACCGCACATTCGATTGATCGGTACCGAACATTCGATTGATCGGTACCGCACATTCGATTGTTCGGTAACGATCATTCGATTGATTAGTAACGAACATTCGATTGATCCGTATCGCACATTCGATACATTGATACCGAACATTCGATTGATCGGTATCGCACATTCGATACATCGATACCTAACATTCGATTGTTCGGTACCGCACATTCGATTGATCGGTAACGTACATTCCATTCATCGGTACCGAACATTCGATACATCGATACCGAACATTCGATTGATCGGTACCGCACATTCGATTGATCGGTAACGCACATTCGATTGATCTGTAACGCACATTCGATTGATCTGTAACTAACATTCGATTGATCGGTATCGCACATTCGATTGATCGGTATCGCACATTCGATTGATCGGTACCGCACATTCGAGTGATCGGACAGCACATTCGAGTGATCGGACAGCACATTCGATTGATCGGTACCGAACATTCGATTGATCGGTATCTAACATTCGATTGATCGGTATCTAACATTCGATTGATCGGTACCGAACATTCGATTGATCGGTACCGCACATTCGATTGATCGGTACCGCACATTCGATACATAGATACCGAATATTCGATTGATCGGTACCGCACATTCCATTGATCGGTACCGCACATTCGAGTGATCGGTACCGAACATTCGATTGTTCGGTACCGAACATTCGATTGATCGGTACCGCACATTCGATTGATCGGTACTGTACATTCGATTGATCGGTATCGCACATTCGATTGATCGGTACAGAAAATTCGATTGGGCGGTATTTAACATTCGATTGATCGGTACCGCACATTCGATTGATCGGTAAGGCACATTCGATTGATCGGTACCGCATTTTCGATAGATCGGTACAGCACTGCCGATTGATCGGTACCGAACATTCGATTGGTCGGTACCGCACATTCTATTGATCGGTATCTCACATTCGATTGATGGGTAACGATCATTCGATTGATTAGTAACGAACATTCGATTGATCCGTATCGCACATTCGATACATCGATACCGAACATTCGATTGATCGGTACCGCACATTCGATTGATCGGTACCGCACATTCGATTGATCGGTACCGAACATTCGATTGATCGGTAACGCACATTCGATTGATCGGTAACGATCATTCGATTGATTAGTAACGAACATTCGATTGATCCGTATCGCACATTCGATACATCGATACCGAACATTCGATTGATCGGTATCGCACATTCTATACATCGATACCGAACATTCGATTGATCGGTACCGCACATTCGATTGATCGGTAACGTACATTCCATTGATCGGTACCGAACATTCGATTGATCGGTACCGCACATTCGATTGATCGGTACCGAACATTCGATTGATCGGTAACGCACATTCGATTGATCGGTAACGCACATTCGATTGATCTGTAACGAACATTCGATTGATCGGTATCGCACACTCGATTGATCGGTACCGCACATTCGAGTGATTGGTACAGCACATTCGATTTATCGGTACCGAACATTCGATTGGTCGGTACCGCACATTCGATTGATCGGTATCTCACATTCGATTGATCGCTACCGAACATTCGATTGATCGGTACCGCACATTCGATTGATCGGTACCGCACATTCGATAAATCGGTACCGCACATTCGATAGATAGGTACCGAACATTCCATTGATCGGTACCGAACATTCGATTAATCGGTAACGCACATTCGATTGATACGTATCGCACATTCGATACCGAACATTCGATTGATCGGTACCGCACATTCGATTGATCGGTACCGCACATTCGATTGATCGGTACCGAATATTCGATTAATCGGTAACGCACATTCGATTGATACGTATCGCAGATTCGATACCGAACATTCGATTGATCGGTACCGCACATTCGATTGATCGGTACCGCACATTCGATTGATCGGTATCGCACATTAGATTGATCGGTAACGCACATTCGATTGATCGGTATCGCACATTCGAGTGATTGGTACAGCACATTCGATTGATCGGTACCGAACATTCGATTGTTCGGTACCGAACATTCGATTGGTCGGTACCGCACATTCGATTGATCGATACCGAACATTCGATTGATCGGTACCGCAAATTCGATTTATTGGTAGCGCACATTCTATTGATTGGTACCGAACATTCGATACGTCGGTACCGCACATTCGATAGATAGGTACCGACCATTCGATTGATTGGTACCGAACATTCGATTAATCGGTAACGCACATTCGATTGATACGTATCGCACATTCGATACCGAACATTCGATTGATCGGTAACGCACATTCGATTGATCGGTAACGATCATTCGATTGATTAGTAACGAACATTCGATTGATCCGTATCGCACATTAAATACATCGATACCGAACATTCGATTGAGCTGTATCGCACATTCGATACATCGATACCTAACAATCGATTGATCGGTACCGCACATTCGATTGATCGGCAACGTACATTCCATTGATCGGTACCGCACATTCGATTGATCGGTACCGCACATTCGATTGATCGGTAACGCACATTCGATT
The DNA here is from genome assembly GCF_037975245.1 of Apostichopus japonicus. Classification (NCBI taxonomy): domain Eukaryota; kingdom Metazoa; phylum Echinodermata; class Holothuroidea; order Aspidochirotida; family Stichopodidae; genus Apostichopus; species Apostichopus japonicus. Next base: position 10,901,560 of record NC_092578.1, on the reverse strand, counting down.
GATCGGTAACGCACATTCGATTGATCTGTAACGAACATTCGATTGATCGGTATCGCACATTCGATTGATCGATACCGAACATTCGATTGATCGGTATCGCACATTCGATTGATCGATACCGCACATTCGAGTGATTGGTACAGCACATTCGATTGATCGGTACCGAACATTCCTTTGGTCGGTACCGCACATTCGATTGATCGGTATCTCACATTCGATTGATCGGTACCGAACATTCGATTGATCGGTACCGCACATTCGATTGATCGGTACCGCAAATTCGATTGATCGGTAGCGCACATTCTATTGATTGGTACCGAACATTCGATAAATCGGTACCGCACATTCGATAGATAGGTACCGAACATTCGATTGATCGGTACCGAACATTCGATTAATCGGTACTGCACATTCGATTGATACCTATCGCACATTCGATACCGAACATTCGATTAATCGGTACCGCACATTCGATTGATCGGTACAGCACATTCGATTGATCGGTATTTCACATTCGATTGATCGGTATCGCACATTCGATTGAACGGGACCGCACATTCGATTGATCGGTACCGCACATTCGATTGATCGGTACCGCAAATTCAATTTATCGGTATCGAACATTCGATTGATCGGTACCGAACATTCGATTGATCGGTACCGAACATTGGATTGATCGATACCGCACATTCGAATGATCGGTACCGAACATTCCATTGATCGGTACCGCACATTCGATTGATCAGTACCGAACATTCGATTGGTCGGTACCGCACATTCGATTGATCGGTATCGCACATTCGATTGATCGGTACCGAACATTCGATTGATTGGTACCGAACATTCGATTGATCGGTACCGAACATTCGATTGATCGGTACCGCACATTCGATTGATCGGTACCGCACATTCGATTGATCGGTATCGCACATTAGATTGATCGGTAACGCACATTCGATTGATCGGTATCGCACATTCGAGTGATTGGTACAGCACATTCGATTGATCGGCACCGAACATTCGATTGTTCGGTACCGAACATTCGATTGGTCGGTACCGCACATTCGATTGATCGATACCGAACATTCGATTGATCGGTACCGCAAATTCGATTGATCGGTAGCGCACATTCTATTGATTGGTACCGAACATTCGATACGTCGGTACCGCACATTCGATAGATAGGTACCGAACATTCGATTGATTGGTACCGAACATTCGATTAATCGGTAACGCACATTCGATTTATACGTATCGCACATTCGATACCGAACATTCGATTGATCGGTAACGCACATTCGATTGATCGGTAACGATCATTCGATTGATTAGTAACGAACATTCGATTGATCCGTATCGCACATTAAATACATCGATACCGAACATTCGATTGAGCTGTATCGCACATTCGATACATCGATACCTAACAATCGATTGATCGGTACCGCACATTCGATTGATCGGCAACGTACATTCCATTGATCGGTACCGCACATTCGATTGATCGGTACCGCACATTCGATTGATCGGTAACGCACATTCGATTGATCGGTAACGCACATTCGATTGATCTGTAACGAACATTCGATTGATCGGTACCGCACATTCGATTGATCGATACCGAACATTCGATTGATCGGTATCGCACATTCGATTGATCGATACCGCACATTCGAGTGATTGGTACAGCACATTCGATTGATCGGTACCGAACATTCCTTTGGTCGGTACCGCACATTCGATTGATCGGTATCTCACATTCGATTGATCGGTACCGAACATTCGATTGATCGGTACCGCACATTCGATTGATCGGTACCGCAAATTCGATTGATCGGTAGCGCACATTCTATTGATTGGTACCGAACATTCGATAAATCGGTACTGCACATTCGATTGATACCTATCGTACATTCGATACCGAACATTCGATTAATCGGTACCGCACATTCGATTGATCGGTACAGCACATTCGATTGATCGGTATTTCACATTCGATTGATCGGTATCGCACATTCGATTGAACGGGACCGCACATTCGATTGATCGGTACCGCACATTCGATTGATCGGTACCGCAAATTCAATTGATCGGTATCGCACATTCGATTGATCGGTACCGAACATTCGATTGATCGGTACCGAACATTGGATTGATCGATACCGCACATTCGAATGATCGGTACCGAACATTCGATTAATCGGTAACGCACATTCGTTTGATCGGTACCGAACATTCGATTGATCGGTACCGCACATTCGATTGTTCGTTACCGAACATTCGATTGGTCGGTACCGCACATTCGATTGATCGGTACCGAACATTCGATTGGTCGGAACCGAACATTCGATTGGTCGGTACCGCACATTCGATTGATCGGTATCGCACATTCGATTGATCGGTACCGAACATTCGATTGATCGGTACCGCACATTTGATAGATAGGTACCGAACATTCGATTGATCGGTAACGAACATTCGATTGATCGGTATCGCACATTCGATACATCGGTATCGCACATTCGATTGATCGATACCGAACATTCGATTGATCGGTATCGCTCATTCGATTGATCGGTACCGCACATTCGATTGATCGGTACAGCTCATTCGATTGATCGGTACCGAACATTCGATTGGTCGGTACCGTACATTCGATTGATCGGTACCGAACATTCGATTGATCGGTACCGCAGATTCGATTGGTCGGTACCGCACATTCGATTGATCGGTATCGCACATTCGATTGATCGGTACCGAACATTCGATTGGTCGGTACCGCACATTCGAATGATCGGTACCGAACATTCCATTGTTCGGTAACGCACATTCGATTGGTCGGTACCGAACATTCGATTGGTCGGTAACGCACATTCGATTGATCGGTACCGAACATTCGATTGATCGGTACCGCACATTCGATTGGTCGGTAACGAACATTCCATTGATCGGTACCGAACATTCGATTGATCGGTACCGAACATTCGATTGGTCGGTACCGCACATTCGATTGATCGGTACCGAACATTCGATTGATCGGTACCGCAAATTCGATTGATCGGTAGCGCACATTCTATAGATTGGTACCGAATATTCGATACATCGGTACCGCACATTCGATAGATAGGTACCGAACAATCGATTGATTGGTACCGAACATTCGATTAATCGGTAACGCACATTCGATTGATACGTATCGCACATTCGATACCGAACATTCGAATGATCGGTAACGCACATTCGATTGATCGGTAACGATCATTCGATTGATTAGTAACGAACATTCGATTGATCCGTATCGCACATTCGATACATCGATACCGAACATTCGATTGAGCTGTATCGCACATTCGATACATCGATACCTAACAATCGATTGATCGGTACCGCACATTCAATTGATCGGTAACGTACATTCCATTGATCGGTACCGCACATTCGATTGATCGGTACCGCACATTCGATTGATCGGTAACGCACATTCGATTGATCGGTAACGCACATTCGATTGATCTGTAACGAACATTCGATTGATCGGTATCGCACATTCGATTGATCGATACCGAACATTCGATTGATCGGTATCGCACGATCGATTGATCGATACCGCACATTCGAGTGATTGGTACAGCACATTCGATTGATCGGTACCGAACATTCCTTTGGTCGGTACCGCACATTCGATTGATCAGTATCTCACATTCGATTGATCGGTACCGAACATTCGATTGATCGGTACCGCACATTCGATTGATCGGTACCGCACATTCGAATGATCGGTAACGCAAATTCGATTGATCGGTAGCGCACATTCTATTGATTGGTACCGAACATTCGATAAATCGGTACCGCACATTCGATAGATAGGTACCGAACATTCGATTGATCGGTACCGAACATTCGATTAATCGGTACTGCACATTCGATTGATACCTATCGCACATTCGATACCGAACATTCGATTAATCGGTACCGCACATTCGATTGATCGGTACCGCACATTCGATTGATCGGTATTTCACATTCGATTGATCGGTATCGCACATTCGATTGAACGGGACCGCACATTCGATTGATCGGTACCGCACATTCGATTGATCGGTACCGCAAATTCAATTGATCGGTATCGCACATTCGATTGATCGGTACCGAACATTCGATTGATCGGTACCGAACATTCGATTGATCGATACCTAACATTCGAATGATCGGTACCGAACATTCCATTGATCGGTACCGCACATTCGATTGATCAGTACCGCACATTCGATTGGTCGGGAACGCACATTCGATTGATCGGTATCGCACATTCGATTGATCGGTACCGAACATTCGATTGATCGGTACCGAACATTCGATTGATCGGTACCGAACATTCGATTGATCGGTACCGCACATTCGATTGATCGGTACCGCACATTCGATTGATCGGTACCGAACATTCGATTGATCGGTAACGCACATTCAATTGATCGGTAACGATCATTCGATTGATTAGTAACGAACATTTGATTGATCCGTATCGCACATTCGATACATCGATACCGAACATTCGATTGATCGGTATCGCACATTCGATACATCGATACCGAACATTCGATTGATCGGTATCGCAAATTCGATACATCGATACCTAACATTCGATTGTTCGGTATCGCACATTCGATTGATCGGTACCGCACATTCGATTGTTCGGTACCGAACATTCCATTGATCGGTTCCGCACATTCGATTGATCAGTACCGCACATTCGATTGATCAGTACTGAACATTCGATTAATCGGTACCGCACATTCGATTGATCGGTACCGAACATTCGATTGGTCGGTACCGCACATTCGAATGATCGGTACCGAACATTCGATTGGTCGGTAACGCACATTCGTTTGATCGGTACCGAACATTCGATTGATCGGTACCGCACATTCGATTGTTCGTTACCGAACATTCGATTGATCGGTACCGCACATTCGATTGATCAGTACCGCACATTCGATTGATCAGTACCGCACATTCGATTGATCGGTACCGAACATTCGATTGGTCAGTACCGCACATTCGATTGATCGGTATCGCACATTCGATTGATCGGTACCGAACATTCGATTGGTCGGTACCGCACATTCGATTGATCGGTATCGCACATTCGATTGATCGGTACCGAACATTCGATTGATCGGTAACGATCATTCGATTGATTAGTTACGAACATTTGATTGACCCGTATCGCACATTCGATACATCGATACGGAACATTCGATTGATCGGTATCGCACATTCGATACATAGGTATCGCACATTCGATTGATCGATACCGAACATTCGATTGATCGGTATCGCTCATTCGATTGATCGGTACCGCACATTCGATTGATCGGTACAGCACATTCGATTGATCGGTACCGAACATTCGATTGGTCGGTACCGTACATTCGATTGATCGGTACCGAACATTCGATTGATCGGTACCGCACATTCGATTGATCGGTACCGCACATTCGATTGATCGGTACCGAACATTCGATTGGTCGGTACCGCACATTCGATTGATCGGTGTCGCACATTCGATTGATCGGTACCGAACTTTCGATTGGTCGGTACCGCACATTCGAATGATCGGTACCGAACATTCAATTGTTCGGTAACGCACATTCGATTGGTCGGTATAGAACATTCGATTGGTCGGTAACGCACATTCGATTGATACGTATCGCACATTCGATACCAAACATTAGATTGATCGGTACCGCACATTCGATTGATCGGTACCGAACATTCGACTGATCGGTAGTTCACATTCGATTGATCGGTACCAAACATTCGATTGATCGGTACCGAACATTGGATTGATCGGTACCGCACATTCGATTGGTCGGTAACGAACATTCCATTGATCGGTACCGAACATTCGATTGATCGGTACCGCACATTCGATTGATCGGTAACGCACATTCGATTGATCGGTAACGATCATTCGATTGATTAGTAACGAACATTCCATTAATCCGTATCGCATATTCGATACATTGATACCGAACATTCGATTGATCGGTATCGCACATTCGATACATCGATACCTAACATTCGATTGATCGGTACAGCACATTTGATAATCGGTACTGAACATTCGATTGGTCGGTTCCGTACATTCGATTGATCGGTATCTCACATTCGATTGATCGGTACCGAACATTCGATTGATCGGTACCGCACATTCGATTGATCGGTACCGCAAATTCGATTGATCGGTAGCGCACATTCTATTGATTGGTACCGAACATTCGATAGATCGGTACCGCACATTCGATAGATAGGTACCGAACATTCGATTGATCGGTACCGAACATTCGATTAATCGGTAACGCACATTCGATTGATACGTATCGCACATTCGATACCGAACATTCGATTGATCGGTACCGCACATTCGATTGATCGGTACCGAACATTCGATTGATCGGTAGTTCACATTCGATTGATGGGTACCGAACATTCGATTGATCGGTACCGAACATTGGATTGATCGATACCGCACATTCGAATGATCGGTACCGAACATTCGATTTGTCGGTAACGCACATTCGATTGATCGGTATCGCACATTCGATTGATCGGTACCGAACATTCGATTGATCGGTACCGCACATCTGATAGATAGGTACCGAACATTCGATTGATCGGTACCGCACATTCGATTGATCGGTACCGAACATTCGATTGATCGGTAACGCACATTCGATTGATCGCTAACGATCATTCGATTGATCGGTAACGAACATTTGATTGATCCGTATCGCACATTCGAAACATCCAAACCCCACATTCGATTGATCGGTAACGTACATTCGATGGGTCGGTACCGCACATTCGATTGATCGGTACCTACATTCGATTGAACGGAACCACCCATTCGATTGATCGGTATCGCACAGTCTATTGATAGGTACCGCACATTCGATTGAACAGAACCGCACATTCGATTGATCGGTATCGCACATTCGATTGATCGGTACCGCAAATTCAAAGGAGCGGTATCGCACATTCGATTGATCGGTACCGAACATTCGATTGATCGGTACCGAACATTGGATTGATGGATACCGCACATTCGAATGATCGGTACCGAACATTCGATTCGTCGGTAACGCACATTCGATTGATCGGTACCTAACATTCGATTGATCGGTACCGGACATTCGATTGTTCGGTACCGAACATTCCATTGATCGGTACCGCAGATTCGATTGATCAGTACCGCACATTCGATTGATCGGTACCGAACATTCGATTGTTCGGTACCGCACATTCGATTGATCGGTATCGCACATTCGATTGATCGGTACCGAATATTCGATTGATCGGTACCGAACATTCGTTCGATCGGTAACGATCATTCGATTGATTAGTAACGAACATTCGATTGATCCGTATCGCACATTCGATACATCGATACCGAACATTCGATTGATCGGTATCGCACATTCGATACATCGATACCAAACATTCGATTGATCGATACCGAACATTCGATTGATCGGTATCGCACATTCGATTGATACGTATCGCACATTCGATACCGAACATTCGATTGATCGGTACCGCACATTCGATTCATCGGTACCGCACATTCGATTGATCAATACCGAACATTCGATTGATCGGTATCGCACATTCGATTGATCGGTACAGCACATTCGATTGATCGGTACCGAACATTCGATTGATCGGTACCGAACATTCGATTGATCGGTACCGAACATTCGATTGATCGGTAACGCACATTCGATTGATCGGTACAGCACATTCGATTGATCGGTACCGAACATTCGATTGATCGGTACGGCACATTCGATTGATCGGTACCGCAAATTCGCTTGATCGGTACCGCACATTCTATTGATTGGTACCGAACATTCGATAGATCGGTACCGCATATTCGATAGATAGGTACCGAACATTCGATTGATCGGTACCGAACATTCGATTAATCGGTAACGCACATTCGATTGATACGTATCGCACATTCGATACCGAACATTCGAATGATCGGTACCGCACATTCGATTGATCGGTACCGCACATTCGATTGATCGGTATTTCACATTCGATTGATCAATATCGCACATTCGATTGAACGGAACCGAACATTGGATTGATCGATACCGCACATTCGAATGATCGGTACCGAACATTCGATTTGTCGGTAACGCACATTCGATTGATCGGTACCGAACATTCGATTGATCGGTACCGGACATTCGATTGTTCGGTACCGAACATTCCATTGATCGGTACCGCACATTCGATTGATCAGTACCGCACATTCGATTGATCGGTACCGAACATTCGATTGGTCGGTACCGAACATTCGATTGATCGGTATCGCACATTCGATTGATCGGTACCGAACATTCGATTGATCGGTACCGCACATCTGATAGATAGGTACCGAACATTCGATTGATCGGTACCGCACATTCGATTGATCGGTACCGAACATTCGATTGATCGGTAACGCACATTCGATTGATCGCTAACGATCATTCGATTGATCGGTAGCGAACATTTGATTGATCCGTATCGCACATTCGAAACATCCAAACCCCACATTCGATTGATCGGTAACGTACATTCGATCGGTCGGTACCGCACATTCGATTGATCGGTACCTACATTCGATTGAACGGAACCACCCATTCGATTGATCGGTATCGCACAGTCTATTGATAGGTACCGCACATTCGATTGAACGGAACCGCACATTCGATTGATCGGTATCGCACATTCGATTGATCGGTACCGCAAATTCAAAGGAGCGGTATCGCACATTCGATTGATCGGTACCGAACATTGGATTGATGGATACCGCACATTCGAATGATCGGTACCGAACATTCGATTCGTCGGTAACGCACATTCGATTGATCGGTACCTAACATTCGATTGATCGGTACCGGACATTCGATTGTTCGGTACCGAACATTCCATTGATCGGTACCGCAGATTAGATTGATCAGTACCGCACATTCGATTGATCGGTACCGAACATTCGATTGGTCGGTACCGCACATTCGATTGATCGGTATCGCACATTCGATTGATCGGTACCGAATATTCGATTGATCGGTACCGAACATTCGATTGATCGGTAACGATCATTCGATTGATTAGTAACGAACATTCGATTGATCCGTATCGCACATTCGATACATCGATACCGAACATTCGATTGATCGGTATCGCACATTCGATACATCGATACCTAACATTCGATTGATCGATACCGAACATTCGATTGATCGGTATCGCACATTCGATTGATACGTATCGCACATTCGATACCGAACATTCGATTGATCGGTACCGCACATTCGATTCATCGGTACCGCACATTCGATTGATCAATACCGAACATTCGATTGATCGGTATCGCACATTCGATTGATCGGTACAGCACATTCGATTGATCGGTACCGAACATTCGATTGATCGGTACCGAACATTCGATTGATCGGTACCGAACATTCGATTGATCGGTAACGCACATTCGATTGATCGGTACAGCACATTCGATTGATCGGTACCGAACATTCGATTGATCGGTACGGCACATTCGATTGATCGGTACCGCAAATTCGCTTGATCGGTACCGCACATTCTATTGATTGGTACCGAACATTCGATAGATCGGTACCGCATATTCGATAGATAGGTACCGAACATTCGATTGATCGGTACCGAACATTCGATTAATCGGTAACGCACATTCGATTGATACGTATCGCACATTCGATACCGAACATTCGAATGATCGGTACCGCACATTCGATTGATCGGTACCGCACATTCGATTGATCGGTATTTCACATTCGATTGATCAATATCGCACATTCGATTGAACGGAACCGAACATTCGATTGATCGGTACCGCACATTCGATTGATCGGTACCGCAAATTCAATTTAACGGTATCGCACATTCGATTGATCGGTACCGAACATTCGATTGATCGGTACCTAACATTGGATAGATCGATACCGCACAATCGAATGATCGGTACCGAACATTCGATTGATCGGTACCGCACATTCGTTTGATCGGTACCGAACATTCGATTGATCGGTATAGCACATTCGATAAATAAATACCGAATATTCGAATGATCGGTACCGCACATTCCATTGATCGGTAACGCACATTCGAGTGATCGGTACCGAACATTCGATTGATCGATACCGAACATTCGATTGATCGGTACCGAACATTCGATTGATCGGTATCGCACATTCGATTGATCGGTACAGCACATTCGATTGATCGGTTCCGAACATTCGATTGGTCGGTACCGAACATTCGATAGATCGGTACCGCACATTCGATAGATAGGTACCGAACATTCGATTGATCGGTACCGAACATTCGATTAATCGGTAACGCACATTCGATTGATACGTATCGCACATTCGATTGATCGGTAGTTCACATTCGATTGATGGGTACCGAACATTCGATTGATCGGTACCGAACATTGGATTGATCGATACCGCACATTCGAATGATCGGTACCGAACATTCGATTTGTCGGTAACGCACATTCGATTGATCGGTACCGAACATTCGATTGATCGGTACCGGACATTCGATTGTTCGGTACCGAACATTCCATTGATCGGTACCGCACATTCGATTGATCAGTACCGCACATTCGATTGATCGGTACCGAACATTCGATTGGTCGGTATCGAACATTCGATTGATCGGTATCGCACATTCGATTGATCGGTACCGAACATTCGATTGATCGGTACCGCACATCTGATAGATAGGTACCGAACATTCGATTGATCGGTACCGCACATTCGATTGATCGGTACCGAACATTCGATTGATCGGTAACGCACATTCGATTAATCGCTAACGATCATTCGATTGATCGGTAACGAACATTTGATTGATCCGTATCGCACATTCGAAACATCCAAACCGCACATTCGATTGATCGGTAACGTACATTCGATCGGTCGGTACCGCACATTCGATTGATCGGTACCTACATTCGATTGAACGGAACCACCCATTCGATTGATCGGTACCGAACATTCGATTGGTCGGTATCGAACATTCGATTGATCGGTATCGCACATTCGATTGATCGGTACCGAACATTCGATTGATCGGTACCGCACATCTGATAGATAGGTACCGAACATTCGATTGATCGGTACCGCACATTCGATTGATCGGTACCGAACATTCGATTGATCGGTAACGCACATTCGATTAATCGCTAACGATCATTCGATTGATCGGTAACGAACATTTGATTGATCCGTATCGCACATTCGAAACATCCAAACCGCACATTCGATTGATCGGTAACGTACATTCGATCGGTCGGTACCGCACATTCGATTGATCGGTACCTACATTCGATTGAACGGAACCACCCATTCGATTGATCGGTATCGCACAGTCTATTGATAGGTACCGCACATTCGATTGAACGGAACCGCACATTCGATTGATCGGTATCGCACATTCGATTAATCGGTACCGCAAATTTAAAGGAGCGGTATCGCACATTCGATTGATCGGTACCGAACATTCGATTGATCGGTACCGAACATTGGATTGATGGATACCGCACATTCGATTGTTCGGTACCGAACATTCGATTCGTCGGTAACGCACATTCGATTGATCGGTACCTAACATTCGATTGATCGGTACCGGACATTCGATTGTTCGGTACCGAACATTCCATTGATCGGTACCGCAGATTCGATTGATCGGTACCGCACATTCGATAGATAGGTACCGAACATTCATTTGATCGGTAACGCACATTCGATTGATCGGTAACGATCATTCGATAGATAGGTACCGAACATTCGATTGATCCGTATCGCACATTCGATACATCGATACCGAACATTCGATTGATCCGTATCGCACATTTGATACATCGATACCTAACATTCGATTGATCGATACCGAACATTCGATTGATCGGTATCGCACATTCGATTGATACGTATCGCACATTCGATACCGAACATTCGATTGATCGGTACCGCACATTCGATTCATCGGTACCGCACATTCGATTGATCAATACCGAACATTCGATTGATCGGTATCGCACATTCGATTGATCGGTACAGCACATTCGATTGATCGGTACCGAACATTCGATTGATCGGTACCGAACATTCGATTGATCGGTACCGAACATTCGATTGATCGGTAACGCACATTCGATTGATCGGTACAGCACATTCGATTGATCGGTACCGAACATTCGATTGATCGGTACCGCACATTCGATTGATCGGTACCGCAAATTCGCTTGATCGGTACCGCACATTCGATTGATCGGTACAGCACATTCGATTGATCGGTACCGAACATTCGATTGATCGGTACCGCACATTCGATTGATCGGTACCGCAAATTCGCTTGATCGGTACCGCACATTCTATTGATTGGTACCGAACATTCGATAGATCGGTACCGCACATTCGATAGATAGGTACCGAACATTCGATTGATCGGTACCGAACATTCGATTAATCGGTAACGCACATTCGATTGATACGTATCGCACATTCGATACCGAACATTCGAATGATCGGTACCGCACATTCGATTGATCGGTACCGCACATTCGATTGATCGGTATTTCACATTCGATTGATCAATATCGCACATTCGATTGAACGGAACCGAACATTCGATTGATCGGTACCGCACATTCGAGTGATCGGTACCGAACATTCGATTGATCGATACCGAACATTCGATTGATCGGTACCGAACATTCGATTGATCGGTACCGCACATTCGATTGATCGGTACAGCACATTCGATTGATCGGTTCCGAACATTCGATTGGTCGGTACCGCACATTCGATTGATCGGTATCTCACATTCGATTGATCGGTACCGAACATTCGATTGATCGGTACCGCATATTCGATTGATCGGTACCGCAAATTCGATTGATCGGTACCGCACATTCTATTGATTGGTACCGAACATTCGATTGATCGGTACCGCACATTCGATAGATAGGTACCGACTATTCGATTGATCGGTATCGCACATTCGATTGATCGGAACCGAACATTCGATTGATCGGTACCGAACATTGGATTGATGATACCGCACATTCGAATGATCGATACCGAACATTCGATTCGTCGGTATCGCACATTCGATTGATCGGTATCGAACATTCGATTGATCGGTACCGGACCTTCGATTGATCGGTACCGAACATTCGATTGATCGGTACCGCACATTCGATTGATCGGTAATTCACATTCGATTGATCAGTATCGAACATTCGATTGAACGGAACCGCACATTCGATAGATCGGTACCGCACATTCGATTGATCTGCACCGCAAATTCGATTTAACGGTATCGCACATTCGATTGATCGGTACCGAACATTCGATTGATCGGTACCGAACATTGGATTGATCGATATCGCACATTCGAATGATCGGTACCGAACATTCGATTTGTCGGTAAGGCACATTCGATTGATCGGTACCGAACATTCGATTGATCGGTACCGGACATTTGATTGTTCGGTACCGAACATTCCATTGATCGGTACCGCACATTCGATTGATCAGTACCGCACATTCGATTGATCGGTACCGAACATTCGATTGGTCGGTACCGCACATTCGATTGATCGGTATCGCACATTCGATTGATCGGTTCCGAACGTTCGATTGATCGGTACCGCACATTCGATAGATAGGTACCGAACATTCGATTGATCGGTACCGCACATTCGATAGATCGGTACGGAACATTCGATTGATCGGTAACGCAAATTCGATTGATCGGTAACGACCATTCGATTGATTAGTAACGAACATTCGATTGATCCGTATCGCACATTCGATTGATCCGTATGGCACATTCGATTAATCAGTACCGAATATTCGATTGATCGGTACCGCACATTCGATAGATAGGTACCGAACATTCGATTGATCGGTACCGAACATTCGATTGATCGGTACCGCACATTCGATAGATAGGTACCGAACATTCATTTGATCGGTAACGCACATTCGATTGATCGGTAACGATCATTCGATTGATTAGTAACGAACATTCGATTGATCCGTATCGCACATTCGATTGATCCGTATGGCACATTCGATTAATCGGTACCGAATATTCGATTGATCGGTACCGCACATTCGATAGATAGGTACCGAACATTCGATTGATCGGTACCGAACATTCGATTGATCGGTACCGCACATTCGATAGATAGGTACCGAACATTCATTTGATCGGTAACGCACATTCGATTGATCGGTAACGATCATTCGATTGATTAGTAACGAACATTCGATTGATCCGTATCGCACATTCGATACATCGATACCGAACATTCGATTGATCGGTATCGCAAATTCGATTGACACTCATCGCACATTCGATACCGAACATTCGATTGATCGGTACCGCACATTCGATTGATCGGTACCGCACATTCGATTGATCGGTACCGAACATTCGATTGATCGGTAACGCACATTCGAATGATCGATACCGAACATTCGATTGATCGGTAACGTACATTCGATCGGTCGGTACCGCACATTCGATTGATCGGTACCTACATTCGATTGAACGGAACCACCCATTCGATTGATCGGTATCGCACAGTCTATTGATAGGTACCGCACATTCGATTGAACGGAACCGCACATTCGATTGATCGGTATCGCACATTCGATTAATCGGTACCGCAAATTCAAAGGAGCGGTATCGCACATTCGATTGATCGGTACCGAACATTCGATTGATCGGTACCGAACATTGGATTGATGGATACCGCACATTCGAATGATCGGTACCGAACATTCGATTCGTCAGTAACGCACATTCGATTGATCGGTACCTAACATTCGATTGATCGGTACCGGACATTCGATTGTTCGATACCGAACATTCCATTGATCGGTACCGCAGATTCGATTGATCAGTACCGCACATTCGATTGATCGGTACCGAACATTCGATTGGTCGGTACCGCACATTCGATTGATCGGTATCGAACATTCATTTGATCGGTAACGCACATTCGATTGATCGGTAACGATCATTCGATAGATAGGTACCGAACATTCATTTGATCGGTAACGCACATTCGATTGATCGGTAACGATCATTCGATTGATTAGTAACGAACATTCGATTGATCCGTATCGCACATTCGATACATCGATACCGAACATTCGATTGATCGGTATCGCACATTCGATACATCGATACCTAACATTCGATTGATGGATACCGAACATTCGATTGATCGGTATCGCACATTCGATTGATACGTATCGCACATTCGATACCGAACATTCGATTGATCGGTACCGCACATTCGATTCATCGGTACCGCACATTCGATTGATCAATACCGAACATTCGATTGATCGGTATCGCACATTCGATTGATCGGTACAGCACATTCGATTGATCGGTACCGAACATTCGATTGATCGGTACCGAACATTCGATTGATCGGTACCGAACATTCGATTGATCAGTAACGCACATTCGATTGATCGGTACAGCACATTCGATTGATCGGTACCGAACATTCGATTGATCGGTACCGCACATTCGATTGATCGGTACCGCAAATTCGCTTGATCGGTACCGCACATTCGATTGATCGGTACAGCACATTCGATTGATCGGTACCGAACATTCGATTGATCGGTACCGCACATTCGATTGATCGGTACCGCAAATTCGCTTGATCGGTACCGCACATTCTATTGATTGGTACCGAACATTCGATAGATCGGTACCGCACATTCGATAGATAGGTACCGAACATTCGATTGATCGGTACCGAACATTCGAATAATCGGTAACGCACATTCGATTGATACGTATCGCACATTCGATACCGAACATTCGAATGATCGGTACCGCACATTCGATTGATCGGTACCGCACATTCGATTGATCGGTATTTCACATTCGATTGATCAATATCGCACATTCGATTGAACGGAACCGAACATTCGATTGATACGTATCGCACATTCGAGTGATCGGTACCGAACATTCGATTGATCGATACCGAACATTCGATTGATCGGTACCGAACATTCGATTGATCGGTACCGCACATTCGATTGATCGGTACAGCACATTCGATTGATCGGTTCCGAACATTCGATTGGTCGGTACCGCACATTCGATTGATCGGTATCTCACATTCGATTGATCGGTACCGCACATTCGATTGATCGGTAATTCACATTCGATTGATCAGTATCGAACATTCGATTGAACGGAACCGCACATTCGATAGATCGGTACCGCACATTCGATTGATCGGCACCGCAAATTCGATTTAACGGTATCGCACATTCGATTGATCGGTACCGAACATTCGAATGATCGGTTCCGAACATTCGATTTGTCGGTAAGGCACATTCGATTGATCGGTACCGAACATTCGATTGATCGGTACCGGACATTTGATTGTTCGGTACCGAACATTCCATTGATCGGTACCGCACATTCGATTGATCAGTACCGCACATTCGATTGATCGGTACCGAACATTCGATTGGTCGGTACCGCACATTCGATTGATCGGTATCGCACATTCGATTGATCGGTTCCGAACGTTCGATTGATCGGTACCGCACATTCGATAGATAGGTACCGAACATTCGATTGATCGGTACCGCACATTCGATAGATCGGTACGGAACATTCGATTGATCGGTAACGCAACTTCGATTGATCGGTAACGACCATTCGATTGATTAGTAACGAACATTCGATTGATCCGTATCGCACATTCGATTGATCCGTATGGCACATTCGATTAATCAGTACCGAATATTCGATTGATCGGTACCGCACATTCGATAGATAGGTACCGAACATTCGATTGATCGGTACCGAACATTCGATTGATCGGTACCGCACATTCGATAGATAGGTACCGAACATTCATTTGATCGGTAACGCACATTCGATTGATCGGTAACGATCATTCGATTGATTAGTAACGAACATTCGATTGATCCGTATCGCACATTCGATTGATCCGTATGGCACATTCGATTAATCGGTACCGAATATTCGATTGATCGGTACCGCACATTCGATAGATAGGTACCGAACATTCGATTGATCGGTACCGAACATTCGATTGATCGGTACCGCACATTCGATAGATAGGTACCGAACATTCATTTGATCGGTAACGCACATTCGATTGATCGGTAACGATCATTCGATTGATTAGTAACGAACATTCGATTGATCCGTATCGCACATTCGATACATCGATACCGAACATTCGATTGATCGGTATCGCAAATTCGATTGACACTCATCGCACATTCGATACCGAACATTCGATTGATCGGTACCGCACATTCGATTGATCGGTACCGCACATTCGATTGATCGGTACCGAACATTCGATTGATCGGTACCGCACATTCGAATGATCGATACACTGTAAACATTAGTTAGTCACGAATGGCAAAAATCTAGTCACAGTGACTAGAGTTAGCTAGTCATTACCAATTCGTTAGTAGCAGACCAATTTGCATGGTCGTTCTACTAACATAAATTAGTCACATAAATTTGTATGAAATTTTTTGACACTCACTAAGCATGTCATGTATGTAAGCGTGACGAGAATGTTCTAGTCTTCTGTTTGTTTACTTTCTTTAACCTTCAGCTTTGACCAATGACGTCATTTTTTTTATCCAATCATCGTACCGTAGAATACCGTGTGCTCAGCTGATCAGAGATCAAAAATTCAGACGACGGCCGGCGATTATATATACGGTATGCACGTACGTGGTACGTCGTACGTCGTACTTGCGGCCATTGCCTAACTGCAGATAGAACAGGGCTATCAACAAAATGAGAAGATTCTTAATCATTTAGCAAACTGTCAGAAGCAGTTTCAAAATGTCGTCAGTTACGTAAGTTCAATCACAACTGAAATTCTTATAAATAATAATTGACACAATTGACATAATGTTCAAGGAAGGTTTGAATATCCGCGATATTTTTGGCTGGAAAGTATGGGTAAAGTTATAACGTTAGGCCTTAGTAAGCAAAACTGTTGCTAACGCTAGGACGAAGCTAGGCTAGGAGTTTAGTCTACCTGGTGTAGCCCACATGCCCTCGTAGATGTATAGTACTATAGTAGCAGTAATACACACTTATTTGACATATTTTATATAAATGTGTATTATTAGCTAGTATACTAGGCCTATATTCTTAGTATAATGTTAAGAGCGTCTGTGGTGTAGGCTAGCATACGTCAAGTTTCTAGACACTTCGTCGACCACCAACCCCGTCTGCATTTCGTGCACTCTGAACTGAAGATCTTCGGAGTGGGACTTACCTTCTGCTCTTGTAGGCTAAAGTACATGGTACTCATATTTTAGGATATTTTTGCTAAAGTTGGAAGAACCTGGTGTTTAACTAAGGACAAAAACTCAGTTTCAATGCATGAAATACCAATAATGTTGTTAGCTTAGGCCTAGGCCTCAGGTTCATAGTGGCGCTATGTTAGTATCCTACTTCCTACTCCTAGACCAAGTCTACACCAGCTGTAGCAATGTTGTAGGGTTCTGTATCCTAAGTGGAGTGGCTGCTGGGTGCTAATACCCTGAACAGAGAATGTTTTGAGTCTTATTTAGCAAATATTCCACAAAGGTATGCATTTTCTGCTCCTGCATATGTGCATCAAGGGGGTTTGAGCCTACTCAGCCTATCATTAATTTTCTGTTGTTTGTCTATTTGCAGAGAAAGTTGATGTGCCAAGTCCTCAGCATTCACAGCTATATACTTTGAATGGCTGTGGTATCAATGGACTCAACTGGTTAGATGAGGTAACAACAAATTCCAAACAACTCTGACAGCAGAAATAGATATCCTGATACTTCCATGGGAGATCTACTGTAGTAACTATAGGAACCAGTGCTTGCCACCCATGGAGATTAAGGTATAATTTGACGAGCAACAAATTTGAATGTTTTATCACAAATTATGCCCCCTATCTATCTCTTGTCCCCTATACCTGTCTTTAATACAGTGTAACAACCTATGCATAAACCTTTAAATGGACTGGATATGTAGTATTGAGGTGAACTGTGTACCTAGATAGCATTTCAGTAAGCTTTCCTTTAGACTAAGTATATACTGTTATAGTTAGGCTGTGGTTTACAAATCCCAATGATCCAGTTTTGGCAAAGAACACCTTCAATTCTATTCTCTTATTCTGAGTAACTTAACAGTTGCACTGGAGTGACAGGCAATATCAGTTTAACATGTTCGAAACAGATCAGGAATACATTGGGGTATGTCCTGTGGGTCAGTTTGGGAGGAATCAGCTGAGCTAAACAAAAATGGTTTTCATCACATTTCAGAGCCAGAGACGAAAAAGCCCTCCCGCTGACCCTTCTCTGGATGATGTTTCTGCAGTATGGCAAGCCAGACCAAGTGGACTGTGATCCGGATACCAATAAAACCTGCAAGAATCATAAATGCAACCAACTTGGTCAAGCTTATCAAAATTGGTGACTAGAAATGTTGCTGCAGACGTAGACCTGGTTAATGCTTACACAGTATTACACACACACTGCACAGTGCATACTGAAATGTCTGAAAAGACATCTTTATGGACCAAAAATGATAATTGCATAGAATTCTGTTCTGGTTTATATTGTAACGACTATGAAAAGTATCATTTTGGTATGAAAAAAAATTAATCTCTCACTTAAGGTGGCATACTCCTATTAGAGTCTATATCCATTCTCTCGATTGTTCTCCTTCAGGAAAAGTGCCAAAAAGCAGCGGGAGAACATCTTTTATTGACCTGTTATTAATCATAATTTGGTTTTTTGTGGCTTGCATGTTGAAGAGCATATATGGAAGTACATGTGGTGGGTAAATTGGGTCAATTAAGCCTTTAGACCCCTTTAGGCTTCACAGGAGCAGCGTAGGAAAATTGTTTACCACTGAGTGAAGAGGTTTGTTTACAAGTGACGAAAACT
Organism: Apostichopus japonicus; assembly: GCF_037975245.1. NCBI lineage: Eukaryota > Metazoa > Echinodermata > Holothuroidea > Aspidochirotida > Stichopodidae > Apostichopus > Apostichopus japonicus. The sequence continues at coordinate 10,881,467 of NC_092578.1, read as the reverse complement.
TCCGTGTCGAATAACAAAATATCTACATGGTCATGATACAGAAAATTGTTAGGGCCTTGAAAGGCCAACTTGTCAGCTATCCGGTGATAGGTAGCATTCAGCTAGTGAAAACTTCTATCTAGACTTAGAGACCACATTACTTTTGTGATTTAGTGTGTAAGTCAATGGGGCTTTTAATAGGCGTATGCTACCTTAAATATAAGGAACAATCTGTGATATACAGTGAGCATTATGCAATCAGTGAAATAACCACAGTATGTAAAGACATAGAGAAGTTGTGGCGGAATGGTTAGGGCACTGAACACGTGATTCCATGATCGTGGGTTCATGTACCAACCTGGTCCATAAGTATGTATCTTTAATGAAGACACTTAATCTCAATTGCCTCTCTTTACCCAGGTGTATCGGGTACCCTGGGAGGTATAACATTTGCACCACTTTATGGCTGCAATGATATGGGATGTCCCCTGGGGAACATGTAGATGTATCTCAGCATAGTGAGCATAATGTCTGATATGTGTTACCAAGGACCATAGATAGTGTTCCGTAAATACTGTGCCAATGTTGCAATATAAATGGCTAATTTACATTACATTTACAGAGTGCGGCTAGCACAAATGTTACATACTTAACCAAATGTCTTTAGGCCTTTGTTACTTTGCAACAACTGTATGTCAAAAGTGAAAAAGGAAGGATATTTTTTTGTGTAATGCAAAGAGATAGTTCACTTGAGTATTCATCATTGATTTATAGAAAAACTGTGGTGAGTCATAAACCAAACTTATGACAAATAATTTCTCAGCAGAAATTGTAGCATATACGTACACATAATACTGCACACCGGTTATATTAAATAATGTACACCGGTCATACTACTAGTATGCTATATATATTGCATGCCTAAGCCCCCACCCCCCCCCCCATAAGTGTAGTGTATAAGATCATTGTTTGTGTACTTGCGCACACCTTGGGGATCAAGCAAAGTTCAGATTATCAGCAAATGATGTTCGATATATCGGGCAAGTCTTTAACATGGACTTCAGTGTACTTGGCAAAAATTACAATCATTACATTAAATGAGGTTAGTGTGATTGAATGTGGGGACCTCATTTAAAATGTACCCCAAAAATTGACTTAAAAGGTAAGTTTCTACCATTCAAGACATAGCTTATAGTTTGTGAAAAAGTACTTTTAGAAATATTTTAACTACTTTGTTTTCTGTTCCACCCTAATGTTGCTTCAAGGATAATAACATATTCAACTTACATGTTCTGCATTAATATTGTACCATCACATCCATGGTCAGAAACTCATAATAATATCACTTCCAACTTCCTAATTCGAGATGATGATTATAAGGATATTTTCGGGCCCTTTTTAACAGCTAAGGTCATAAAGAGCTACTCAAGGCCTTTTTATACCATTTGATTTGACATGGGGTATTATTTTTATAAATAAATTTATAAATATGATATATTATTTTGTGTATATTTAATATATGTTATGTATATTTATATTTAAATATTAATTAAGATAATTTATTTGGCTAAACTTCTATTTTTGTATTTGAGCTGTGTACTTGCATTTTTCCCTTGTTCTGTCTGTCCACATCTCTTCCATGCTGCTATTTTGATGAAACTGATGGAGCCCATAATGATGCATAGTCAGTGGACAATGAGGGTCTTTAAGAAATTTATAGGTATAGGTCACCAGGGGTTCTAATTGTTTGAAAACTGTTGAACATTTCCAACTTAATGGCTTAGGAGCATTTCAAAGTAATACCATAAGTATTCTCAAGATGTTTTGTCAGAAAAGATTTTGACAATTTTGTAAAAATAAGTTTTCCCAATTGTCCCATAAACATTTATTTTAGTTTTAAATGTTCTTTAACCTTTAGTGTTTGTTATTGTTCTTTATGAAATGACTTTTAAATGAAATGCTTATTTGTCACATTTTGCATTAATACTGAATGTTAATAAAAATTACCATGAAACTTACAATGTGTGTCACTATCTCATTTCTTAACTAAAAAGTACTTAATCTTAAACTAGTCTTGTGACTTAAATAAGTAGTCACAGTTGCAATGACTAATATTTTTGGTCACTGGACTAAGCTTTGGTCGATAGAGGCATCGTAGAAGGACTAGTTTTAATTAGTCAGAAAACTCGATTTAATTAGTCACAAAACTAAGGTTGTATAGTCAAATGACTAGAAGAAACTGGTCGATAGAGACATCGTTGTGACTAATTTTTTTTAGTCATATTGACTAACTATTGTTTACAGTGTACCGAACATTCGATTGATTGGTACCGAACATTCGATTGATCGGTACCGCACATTCGATTGTTCGGTATCTCACATTCGATTGATCGGTACCGAACATTCGATTGATCGGTATCGCACATTCGATTGATCGGTATCGCAAATTCGATTGATCGGTAGCGCACATTCTATTGATCGGTACCGAACATTCGATAGATCGGTACCGCACATTCGATTGATCGGTACCGAACATTCGATTGATCGGTACCGAACATTCGATTGATCGGTACCGCACATTCGATTGATCGGTTCCGCACATTCGATTGATCGGTATTTCACATTCGATTGATCAATATCGCACATTCGATTGAACGGAACCGCACATTCGATTGATCGGTACCGCACATTCGATTGATCGGTACCGAACATTCGATTTAACGGTATCGCACATTCGATTGATCGGTACCGAACATTCGATTGATCGGTACCGAACATTGGATAGATCGATACCGAACATTCGATTGATCGGTAACGCACATTCGATTGATCGGTAACGACCATTCGATTGATTAGTAACGAACATTCGATTGATCCGTATCGCACATTCGATACATCGATACCGAACATTCGATTGATCGGTATCGCACATTCAATACATCGATACCTAACAATCGATTGATCGGTAACGAACATTCGATTGATCGCCATCGAACATTCGCTTGATCGGGACGGAACATTCGATTGATCGTTACGGCACATTCGATTGATCGGTACCGCACATTCGACGGTACCGCACATTCAATTGATCGGTACCGCACATTCGATTGATCGGTACCGCACCTTCGATTGATCGGTACCGTACATTCGATTGATCGGTACCGCACATTCGATTGATCGCCATCAAATATTCGATTGATCGAGATCGAAGATTCGATTGATCAATACCGCCCATTCGTTTGATCGGTACCGCAAATTCGATTGATTGGTACCGCATATTCGATTGATCGGAACCGCACATTCCATTGAGCGGTACCGCACATTCAAATGATCGGTACCGCACATTCCATTGAATGGTATTGCACATTCGATTGATCGGTACCGCACATTCAACTAAACGTTACCGCTTATTCGATTGATCGGTACTGCACATTCGATTGATCGGTACCGAACATTCGATTGATCGGAACAGCACATTCGATTGATAGATACTGCACATTAGATTATTCGGTACCGCACATTCGATTGATCGGTTCCGCACATTCGATTGATCGGTACCAAACATTCGATTGATAGGTACGGAACATTCAATTTATCGGTACTGCACATGCGATTTATTGGTACCGCACATTCCTATGATCGGTGTACCGCACATTAGATAGATCGGTAAGGAACATTCGATTGATCGGTACCACACATTCGCTTGATTGGTACCGCACATGTGATTGATCGGTACCGAACATTCTATTGATCGGTACCGCACATTCCGCAATTTGATCGGTACCGCACAATCCGCACATTGATCGGTACCGAAAATTACATAGTTCGGTACCGCACATTTGATTGATCGGTAAGGCACATTCGATTCATCGGTGCCGCACATTCGATTCATCGGTACCGCACATTCGAATCATCGATACCGCACATTCGAATCATCGGTACCGCACATTCGAATCATCGGTACCGCACATTCGATTGATCGGTACCAAAATTAGATAGTTCGGTAGCGCACATTCGATTCATTGGTAAGGCACATTCGATTGATCGGTACCGAACATTCGATTGATCGGAACCGCACATTCGATTGATCGGTATCGCACATTCGATTGATCGGTAACGAACATTCGATTGATCGCCATCGAACATTCGCTTGATCGGGACGGAACATTCGATTGATCGTTACGGCACATTCGATTGATCGGTACCGCACATTCGATTGATCGGTACCGAACATTCGATTGATCGGTAACGAACATTCGATTGATCGCCATCGAACATTTGATTGATCGGGATCGAAGATTTGATTGATCGGTACGGCACATTCGATTGATTTGTATTGCAAATTCTATTGATCAGTACCGCACATTTGATTGATCGGTACCGAAGATTCGATTGATCGGTACAGTACATTCGATTTATCGGTACCGAACATTCGATTGATCGGTACGGCACATTCGATTGATCGCTACTGCAAATTCGAATGATCGGTACCGCACATTCGATTGATCGGTAACAAAATTAGGCAGTTCGGTAGCGCACATTTGATTCATTGGTAAGGCACATTCGATTGATCGGTACCGAACATTCGATTGATCGGTACCGCACATTAGATTGATCGCTACCGCACATTCGATTGATCGTTACCACACATTCGATCGATCGGTACCGCACATTCGATTGATCGGTGCCTCAGAATCCATTGGTCGTTACTGCACATTAGATTGATCGGAACCGCACATTCGATCGATCGGTACTGCACATTCGATTGATCAGTACCGAACATTCGATTGATCAGTACTTCAAATTCGATTGATCGGTATCGCACAGTCGATTGATCAATATTGCAAATTCGATTTATCGGTACCGCACATTCTATTGATCGGTACCGCACATTCGATTGATAGGTACCGAACATTCAATTGTTCGGTACCGTACATTCCATTAAACAGTGCCGCACATTTCATTGATCGGTACCGCACATTTAAATAATCGGTACTGCACATTCGAATGAACGGTACCGCAAATTCTATTGATCGGTACCGCACATTCGATTGATCGGTATATACCGCAAATTCGATTAATCGGTACCGCACAGTCTATTGATCGGAACCGCACATTTGATTGAGCCGTACCGCACATTCGAGTAGTCGGTACCGCACATTCGATTGATTGGTACCGCACCTTCGATTGATCGGCAGGGGCGTAGCGAGCGGGGGGGTGTGGGGGGTGTCACACCTCCCCAATAATTTGGTTGCTGTCGGCAAATTTTGGGTCTGTCGGCAAAAGGAGAAAAGGTGAAGAGAGCGGAAGGGGAAGAAAGAAGGAAAGCTGAATAGAGAAAAGTAGAACGGGAGCTTCTTCCGTGCTAAATTTGACTTAAAATATGCACCAGATTGCATCTAAGGACGTTTCAAAACTAAAAAATTTCCAAAGGGGAGGGGTAGACCCCCTACCCTTAGACCCCTTCCCCGATTTCAGTCACCACTTCCAGATCCGTCGGCAAATCAAATTTGACTTAAAATATGCACCAGATTGCATCTAAGGACGTTTCAAAACTAAAAAATTTCCAAACGGGAGGGGGACACCCCCTCCCCTTAGACCCCTCCCCCATTTCAGTCACCACTTCCAGATCCGTCGGCAAATCAAATTTGACTTAAAATATGCACCAGATTGCATCTAAGGACGTTTCAAAACTAAAAAATTTCCAAACGGGAGGGGGATACCCCCTCCCCTTAGACCCCTCCCCCATTTCAGTCACCACTTCCAGATTCGTCGGCAAATCAAATTTGACTTAAAATATGCACCAGATTGCATCTAAGGACGTTTCAAAACTAAAAATGTTCCAAAGGGGGGGGACACCCCCTCCCCTTAGATCCGTCCCCCATTTCAGTCACCACTTCCAGATCCGTCGGCAAATCAAATTTGACTTAAAATATGCACCAGATTGCATCTAAGGACTTTCAAAACTAAAAAGTTGCCAAAGGGGAGGGGGACACCCCCTCCCCTTAGACCCCTCCCCCATTTCAGTCACCACTTCCAGATCCGTCGGCAAATCAAATTCTCCACACCCCCCCAACAAAAACCCCTTCGCTACGCCCCTGTTGATCGGTACTGCACATTCGACTGAACGTTACCTATTATTCGATTGATCGATATCGTTCATTCGATTGATCGGTACCGCACATTCGATTGATCGGAACCGCACATTCGATCGGTACCGCACATTAGATTGATCGGTACCGCACATTCGATTGATCGTTACCACACATTCGATTGATCGGTACCGCACATTCGATTGATCGGTACCGCACATTATATTGATCGGTACCGCAGATTCGATTGATCGTTACTGCACATTAGATTGATCGGAACCGCACATTCGATCGATCGGTACTGCACATTCTATTGATCGGTACCGAACATTCGATTATCGGTACCGCAAATTCGATTGATCGGTATCGCACAGTCGATTGATCGATATTGCAAATTCTATTGATCGGTACCGCACATTCGATTGATCGGTACCGCACATTCGATTGATAGATACCGATCATTCAATTGTTCGTTACCGCACATTCCATTAACAGTGCCGCACATTTCATTGATCGGTACCGCATATTCTATTGATCGGTACTGCACATTCTAATGATCGGTACCGCAAATTCGATTGATCGGTATAGCACATTAACGTTGAGATTCTTCTTTAGGCGTTATACAGCAACAAATGTATAATTGTCGCGCGCCCTCCAATAACAAATACTTTATAGTAATTTTTTATGGGGGGGGGGGGGGTGATAAATCAACCCTGTTACACTAATATTAATAACGAAACTAATCTAGGCCCAACAAAAAGTGGATTTGACTGTATATGTGTTTCAAATAATGTCATGACATGCAGACCTTTAACCAAGTAGTTACTGTTTAGTATTCATATATTGATTAACATCCCTGGTTATTCACTGACCGAAGTACCCCATTTTAAGCCTAGCATAGGCAACATGTTTACAGCGTTATGGGGAAGGTTATAGGCATAGCATATGTGTATGCCTGGCCTAAGGCTGTACGCGTATTGTTTTCCCCCAGTATAGAGTTCGGTGTAATAATCATAAAGGGGCGTGTCTACTACAAAACATCGTAGTACCCATACTTTTCTTGGCGGTAAGATTTGACGCCGCATAACATATGACGTAACATAGTGTGTAAACAAACATTTACCCTAGTGTGTAAAACCATCGTGCGCGTATCTTATTCTTAATGCATGCCATGGTAAAACACTAGGTCTAGAAACCTGTAACATAAACAGTGTTAAGTACTGAAAATGGCGGAGATGGAGACCGAGGAATGCCTAGCTGCATTTCCACGATTACAGGTAAGCTTTAATGTACATTAAAAGAATTTTACCTTAGTATGACGTTCGACCGTTGTCAGATTATGATAATCGGCCTTTTATGATGTGGTGTTGTTGCGCTATCGCAACGAAGAATTCTCAATTTGGCAATGATTGCAACGTGCAGTCGTACAGGGTCATGGAAGTATGGGACGCGGAAAGGGTCAACGTGAGGCGCCGTCCACTCAGAAATGGTCGTTCACTCAGAAACCGTCCACTTAGAGATCGCCGCTCGAATACAGCAGCCGTCCATTTTCAAATCGTCGTTTAACGTGAGGCGCCGTCCACTCAGAGAGTGTCGTTGATACACAGACCGTCTACTCAGAGATCGCTGCGCAAACACAGCAACCGTCATCCTTTCAGGAACCGTCCATTCAGAAATGGTCGTAACTTAGAAACCGTCGCGACTGAGAAATTGTCGTTACTCAGAAATCGTCGATTCAGAGATGGCTGCCTCAGAGATCGTCCATTCAGAGATGGTCGTCTCAGAGTTCGTCCATTTGAGTGACAGCCTACTTGCATATTGATATCGTGGGCGGGGCGTGAACTTTTCAATCACATATAAGAGTCGACCGCGCGCACTCGACACTCGTACCCCGTACTCGTGTATGTAATTTCGATTACAAATTAAAATTGATCAAAACGATGATTTACAACTCGAGGAATTTGTTAAAATCGGTTTCACCAACAAAAGAGTGGCAGATTTACTTGATTGCAGTGAATCAACTGTTAAAAAGGAGGCGTGCTTTTTTAGGCCTCAGGAAAAAAGATGGATCTTCAGCAATACAAGGCAAGTAATAATAGTCGTAGGCTTATTGCCTAACGTTAGGCGTAAGAAGTGTTTGTGATGAGTAAGATAAGACTAACTTTAGTATGATGAGTATATACTACTAGACTAATAGTATTACTAATAGTAATACTAATATATACTAGTAGTATCATACTAGATTTGACCCTCATACTTGGTTGTGTTGACCCATTTCCTTCAGTATCGGTTCTCACTCAATCTTTGGGAGTTTAGGCATGTTGAGCTGACGCCCAAGAAAGTCCATATGTCCCACCAAAAAGAATTTATAATTATTAACTCGTAATTACGAGTTATAATTTTCAAAACAAAATAATTGATTTGTTAGTACGAGCTATTATTTTGCAGTAATGAAACACTGGTTCGTTATAGTGAAATATTAGTTGGTAAAAGTGAGTTATTACTTCATAATGATGAATTATTAATTGTTTAAATTAATATCTTATTAATAGTACCACACATGAAGAATATTTAACATGCAATTATACACAAACTTTTTTTTTCATCATAATGAATTGCAATCTCTTAAAATGATTATTTATTGTTAATACAAATTATTTGTTTAATTAAATACTAGTACATTTATAATTAAAAGTTCATTGGTGACACTGAAAATACTTCATAATATGTAAGCGATCATTATAGTGTTTCCAATGTTTTTTTAAATTTGTAACAGCTACTGGAATTACTATTGTGTACTTATCAAATATGACTATGGTATTCCACAGTTACAATTAATTCATTCATTATTGTTAATTAAAGATTAAATTTTAACATATGGAAGGTCATTCATATAATACTTTATATAATGCATTTAAGAAATGCAATCTCTTATTTTCGTAAAGACTTCATCAATCGTATAAATTATTTTCATGTTATGTTCCTTTATAATTTATGCAACGTAAGAATGTTGAAATTATTATTTATGCAACGAAAGAATGTTGAAATAAATTTGGAAAAAAAAAAAAAAAAAAAACATATGGAAGGTCAAATCTCGGTCAAAATGATTAGGCCTAGGCCAACGGGGAAAAAACTGGGCCTTGTGGCGAATGTTACTACTTTCCAAATTAGTTATTCCTGCTTACGGTCTATGAGTTACCTGTTCCCTTTCGAAGTTACGGGTAACTTCTTCAGCATTTTCTATCCCCAACAGATGGATGATTTCTTCCATCTTAATTTCTTTTGAATTCTGGAAGTGGAAACTTTCATTGCATTTGGTCTTCCTCTTCGGTGTACCGGGTCGAAAAAAAGGGAAGGGACGCCGCAAGGGCGAGTTCAATGAGGCGGGAACAACAGCGTTCTACTATAACAGCGCTGGGTTCGGGGCGGGAGCACAGACGTGTACGGTATAATAGGCCGCGCCTACTTAATGTATACGTGAATAGCCATTGTAAAGGGGAGGACGAATTCTAAGTAGGCGGCAGCTCAGCATCGACCGGCGATTCTGAGTGGACGATTTCTGAGTCAACGGCCATTTCTGAATGAACGGTTTCTGCAGTTCAACGGCCATTTCAAAATGAGCGGCTGCTTGTATTTGAGCAACGATCTCTGGGTAGACGGTCTCTGAGTGGACGACCATCTCTGAGTGGACGGCGCCTCACGTTAAACAGCAATTTCTAAGTGGGCGGCTGCTTGCATTTGAGCGGCGATCTCTAAGTGAACGGTTTCTTGGTGAACGACCATCTCTAAGTGGACGGCGCCTCACGTTGACCCTTTCCGCGTTCCATATGGAAGATTGTGTTCTTCAGTGATGGCTATACGATCTTGGCATCTACAGTCGAGAAAACAAAAACAGGCGAACATGTTGGGGTGGGGTAGGCTGATAACTTGTAACTCCCAGTCATATATACATCCCATCTGCTCAGGAGAAACTTACTGGTACCAGTTGAGACTAGTCACCAATATCCAGTTACTTCACTGATTTTTCTCCTGGGGGGTACTGACAGGTAAGTCAACCCATATTGGGGTTCAAAAAGATAGATCACCTCTTCCTCCACCCGTGTTCTAAACTAGAATTTTCAAATTGGCAATGACTGCAACGTGCATCACAGTAACTTACTAGGCAAGTTATAAATCTAGAACTTATTTTTATTCCAATACTTATTATAAATCTATAATATTTCATCAAATTATAGTAAAATCAGTTCTAAGGAGGGTGTGACCATGTTACAATACCCTATTGACTCTGAAGTATGTATACCTTGTTAGACACGTCCCTTTATGATAATTACACCAAACTCTACTGCGAAAAAAATTACGCAGGCCGTACTTACTTAGGCTATACTACTACTACTAAGTAGTATTACTACTGTGTAAAGTAAGTTGACCTGACGTTTCGATCCTAGCAGGATCTTCTTCAGAGGCTAAACGACAAGTAACGGTAACAGAAGGGACAAAAACACGCACAGAATACAGACAAGTAGACAGGGGTGGAGAGAAGAAAGAAAGAAACCAATAGGGGAAGAGGAGAGGTAGGAGTTAAACAGAAGAGGGACAAAGAGAGGATTAAGGGAAGGGGTAAGGAATAAACTAGAGAAGGACAAAGACAGACAGATGAGGAGAAAAATGGGTGGAAGAGAGCTATGAGAAGAGGAGTGACAGGGTGAACAAGGGAAGATGGAAAGAGGGGGTGGGCAGAAGAAAAGTTAGTCATGTCCAGGGGCGTATCCAGGATTTTCTAACCCGGGGGCGCGAATTACTATCTAAGTGGAGCGCCACCATCGGTTGGCGCGCAGCGTACAAGAAAATTTCTGGTTTCGATACCCCCCCCCCCCCCCCCAGATCACCGGAAATGGCACATCTCGGGCTTGAAAATGACCAACCAGATGTACACTTTTGCCTGAGAACCAAGTTTTTCCCAATAGTGTTTTTTTCATCCATAACCTTTTTGAAGATTGTCACCAGTCACATATCATGTTCGACCTCATCGCATCTCCTTTGGGTCATTGCTTTTGTATGTGATTCTACGTCGTGGCCCACAATACCGGTCAGCACCACTTTTTAAGGTTTTAAGCCCATTATTTGTTCAGAATTTGAAAATTCACATTTCTCGTGAAATAAATTCACTTCAAAACATACCCATAATATTGCACAAATTTTCATCTGTGGACAACCAATATAGAAAAAACCTCCTTAAACCCCTAACAGACCGGTCAAAATTGCACAAGTAGAGGGAAATATGTTTAAGAATGTTGGTCAGGGAATTTTCGAAAATTCAGATACGGTTAATTTATTGGTACATGGGTGCAGATCAGTCTTGGATAATGGTGGGGACGCGTGTCTGTTCTCTGATACTATCAAAGCGGAGCGCGACCATGGGTTCGCGCGTAGCGTACAAGATTTTTTTGGCAAATATACTCCCAGATCGCCGGAAATAACACTTCCCAGACCCAATGATGCTCCCAAACCTCCTTGAGTTTTAGATCTCATGGCTTATAAGTTTAGTTTGGGGAAATACATGGGCGTCTGCAGAAAAAAAATCAGGGGACAAATAATCCAAGTAGACTTTTGTATACAATGGGTCTCCCAGAAAACAATTACTGACTGCCGCAAATGCGATTTCCGTCCTATATTTAACAACTGTGGATAAATATATAAAATGAAAACTGGACGTGAAGCTAGCTCAAATTGGCAACGATGTGTGAGTTGTTAACGATTGTTTTGTTCGCACTCAGTCCGTTAAGCTCACAACAATTTACCAGTCTCGTGTATAGATTATGTTTCTCGTGATTGAATGTTTTAAAACTTCAGCGGTAAAGTTACGCCTAACAACGTCAATAGTAAACATTCGCCTCTTTTATAGCATGTCATTTGCACAATGCGCCAAAGTTCAATACAAGGGAATTTTAAATGCAACGTTTGGTCAAGACAACTTGGTGGGGACACGGTATATCATATCCCCGCCACTGAAAAAGTTGATGGGGACGCGTCCCGCTGTCCCCGCCAGGATCTGAGCCCATGTATTGGTGTACAAATATTAAAACCTCTTATAACGGCTACTATAAAACTTTGTTGAAGGAAATGAAAAAATATCAGATATTTCCGAAACCGAACACTACACACATAGACAATTTGGAGGCTGTTCATCCTGGAATGCCATTTTCATGCTCACTTGTATGATGTGATAGGCCTATCTGCTGTTTGCTTTACAAATTCGAATAATTGAAATGAGACTGAAATAAATACTTTTTGTCTGTTTATTGGCAATGCCCCACATTCTTTTCATTTCGAAAGACGCACAGTTTTAAGTTTTTTACACACTAAAGATTTCGATTCTCTATTTGCCTTCAGTTTAGGGAAGATCTTGGGATTTTCATCCCTATAGATATCGCTAGATATTGCTAGATATCCATACAGTACAGTGTCCTTGGGATTTCTTGGGATTTTTTCGGGGCCTGATCTTGGGAAATTGCAAAATCGGGAGTGGTCACACAGTGGTCAGTGCACGACCTCTAGACGTCACTAAAACACAACCCGATCACTTGTTATCGATGAATTGGTGTGTTGCCGGAGTTTGTCAAAGTCTTGGTACTACGGGCGAAGGTCATTAATTAAGTTTCGTAACTCATCGGGAAGCGATTAGAGGGGTGGGCGTAGGGTTGTGGGCTTGCGTTTTCATGCAGATGGGAACAATCTCAAGAAGTGATGGGTGCGTCCGCTCCCCCCCCCCCGGCCATGATACGCCCTTGGACCCACTACATGATCTTCACAGGAAATGTGCTCAATTCTCAAATCGCATACGGAATTTAATTTTTAGATTCATTGTATGAGTAACGGTGTAGGTTTGGGGTAACAATTAGCATTCAAGTCGGGGTGTATAACATTTTATCCCTGGATGGCAGTGTTGCATCGACATATGTCTAGTGCAGTTCGCATGTAAATTCCTGGTCTAATACCGAAATGCGTCATGTTCCCCGACGACTCGGTCGAGTTCAAGACCAGCCACAGTTGGTTTCATAGCACAATTGTACAATTGTTTAAGGCGTCCATACACACACATGCGTCATGATATACTATATATAGTATATATATAATATATATTAGTGAGAGAGGAAACATGGAAACGTCAAAAATGGATTTGTCGGTGTAAGGGGTAGGCTGAGGCGCACGCCCCTTCCAAAATCCTCGATCCATCACTGGCTACCTTGTGTATATAATAAGGATCAGCGCTCACGGTAATTATGTCACTGTTCCTCTTTTATCTTCCCGGTATCTTGGCGTTTTTCTTGTACTCCCTCCTTTTCTCATTTTTCTCTCTTCCTTCTTTTTTTTCCCTTCCTTCCTCCTCTTTTCCCCCCTTTTTCTTTTCCCCCTTTTTCTTCTCCCTTTTTTTCTCTCCTCTTTTTCTTACCAGGGGGGCGCCCCCAACCCCCCTGGATACGCGCCTGATGTCCTTCCTGAATGTTGAGCCCATGAGGTTGAATGGTGCGAAGGCGTTGCATCCACAGTCTCTCTCTCTCTCTCTGCTGAATTGTACATGTCATTAATGGTATGGTTGGGAAGGTTAAAGTGTTCTCCAACTGGGGTCTCAGTCTTGTCTTGGTGTTGAATGTGGATCTGTGACCAAAGAACCGCTTCTTGAGGGTGGTTTTGGTTTCGCCAACATACTGGATGCCGCAAACTCTACAAGAGATCAGATAGATGACATAAGTGGTTGTGCAAGTGATGTGACCCTTAGTCTTGTGTGTGAGTTGTGTGCTGTGGGTGGTGATGGAATTGAATCCAACAATATGGTGGCTGCAGAAGATGCATCTCGCCAGTACGATCACATTTGAAAGTACCATGTTGAATGGGTGTATGGTTAGAAGTTAGAGGTGGAACAGCAGCACGCACAGGAAGGTCTCGTTGGTTGCGTGGACGTCTGTATGCGATGGTGGGTTTGAGTCTATCTGAAGCGAGGAGAATGTTGTGGTAGAGAGAGAACCGTGTTCCTTGCAAACAGTCACATCGATGAAGTTAACCTGTTGGTGAGAATTATCAGAGGTGAATTTATTGGTGCTGTGAAAAGAATTGATGTGGTTGATGAAGGTGAGCATGCTATCCTCATCACTGGTCCAAAAGAAGAAGATGTCATCAATGTAGCGTCACCAGATAAGAGGACGGCAGGGAGCTGCACGGAGAATGCGTTCTTCAAGGCTAGATATACACAGGCAAGCAAATGAAGGAGCCATCCTGGTACCCATGGCAGTCCTGTGTCTTTGAAGGTAATGCTTGTCCATGAACGTGAGGTTGTGTTTGGTGAGAACCTGTTGCATGAGAACTTTGATGTCAGAGATGGGTGGACAAGTGTGGACCTTCTTGGACAGGGCTGCACACGTGGCTGCGATACCTTCAGCATGAGTGATGTTAGTGTAAAGAGAAGTGAAGTCGAAAGTACCGATGATGCGTGCTGCACTGGGGATTTGATTCTTGATATCTTCAAGTGTCCTGAGGAAATCTGGAGTGTCATGGATGTAAGAGTTAATCTGAGGAACAAGAGGTTTGATGAAGTGGTCCACAAACAAAAATATCTTCTCGGTGTGGGACCAATTGCCTGAGATGATATGCATACCAGAGTTACCAGGCTTGTGAATTTTGGGCAAAAGATAAAACCTGGTGCCTTACAGTTCTGTGAGAGAAAGGAATGAAACAGCCTTCTTAGAGATCTGGTTCCGCTGGTACATATCAGTGATGGTCCGTTTTATCTGCTGGGAGAAAATATCTGTGGGATCAGAATCAAGAGGAGTGTAAATATCGCTGTTGGAGAGATGACGCATGGCTTCCTTGATGTAATTCTGTCGATCCTGGATAACAACTGCAGAACCTTTGTCGGCTGGCTTGATGATAATGTCACTGCGAGACATCAGTGAGGAGAGTGTTGTACGTTCATCTCTTGGAAGGTTGTCGTGTGTTCTGCGGAGAGGAGAGTTTGACTGGTTAGTCTCACAGCTGACGACTTGTGTGTAGGCTTCTAAAACAGGGACTCTGTTCTTAGGAGGGATCCAAAAACATTTCTTGCAGAAGGGTTCCCGATCAGTTTAAGGATAATCTAGGAAAAGTCACGAAGGCGAATTCTGCGAGAGAAATAAGAAAGAACTTGGCTCAGTTCCGCTTGGTGAAATGATGGAGGAATAGGACATAAGTTGAATCCTTTGGAGAGAAGCCTAAGTTCTGCACTGGTAAGGGTAGAAGAAGATAATTAACAACGGCGTTGAGGATGGTGGTTCGAACTCAGGTGGAGTCTAGGCCTTCTGAAACGGTTGCAAGCGGTACATTTGCGGCTTTTCAGAAGCTCAATCATTTTCTTATTTCTGTGAGATCAATTTTCTGCTGAGACAAACAAAAGTTAATTTTGTTAGTGTACTGAGTCCATTCGTCATCGGTGCAGCATGACTGTAATTCAAGCTTCAGCCTCAGGATATCATCGTTGAGGCTATCTAAGGACGATTGGCAGTGTTTGGTGAGGATGTTGATGAGACGGATGGAGGTGCTACGTAGGACTCGGTTGCACCCTCTCTGGAGTCCTGGAGGGAGTGTTCGTAGTACTGGTTGGTGTGTAACCTGCAGACCTGAGGGAATAATGGGGGAGAGAATAGAACCTGTAGTTGCAAAGATGGAAAGAATAGCGCTGGGATTTCTGCATCCATTTTATGAGCGTCTGAAACAAATGAAAATGGTGAGACATGGTGAAAACAGCGGGATGAGTAAATGATAAAATTTAAATGAAAAACTGAAACACAAGAACACAAATACAAGTACAAATACAGAGTAGATAAGGAGGATCACCCAACGGGATACAGTAACAGAGCAGCTGAAAATCAAAATCAAATAATACTGTTAGAAAAACTGCTTATCGACTAGAGAGCCTGTGTAGTTACTACTACTAGTTATAAACCTAGCCTAGGGGCCTAGGCAACTACTACTAGGGCAACAATTGTAGTATTCACAATCAAGTTAGCTTAGCCCAATGTTATTTCACCCCAAGTAACATATAGCCTAGGCTAGGCCTAACTGATTTATTTATAATTTTTATTTCCAAAATATTAGGATTAACTTCCAAGATGATAAAAATAAAAATAGGATTACTGTACTTCACGTTTCGTCCTCTTACTATCTTAGTCAGACTGCTGGACATGTATTGATGTACGTACGTACGTATATCCGATCGATTGTATCACGCTCACAGCTGATCGTACTACATGTGCTGTATATGCGATCGGCGTGTGGTCGTCTAGCGATAGCTCGTGATGCGATTTACTTTTGCGATCGACTCTAGGGATCGACTCTAGCGATCGACTTTTGCGATCGACTTTTGCAATTGCTCGTCATGCAAATGCTTTTCATGCTAGGTACACTAGTGCTTGTCATGCGATTGCTTCTTATGCGACTGCTTGTGGTACGGCAATTGCTTGTCATGCGATCAAATGCGTCTCGTGCAAATTGATCATTGCGCCAATGTTTCACGTGTCATTGCTCATCATGCGATTGCTTCTCGTGCGATTGCTTGTCGTGCGATTTACTTCTCTGTGATTTGCTCTCGTGCGATTGATCCTCATGCGATTGTGTCTCGTGTGTTTGCTCGTCATGCGATTGCTTCTCGATCGTGCGATTGTTCATTGTGCGATTGCTTGTTATGCGATTGATTATCGTGCGATTGCTTGCATGTGATTGCTCCTCGTGAGATTGCTTGTCATGCGATTGCTGGTCGTGCGACTGATACTCCATTTAGATTGCTCCTCGTGGGATTGCTTGTCATGCGGATGCTGGTCGTGCGACTGCTACTCCATTATATTGCTCCTCGTGGGATTGCTTGTCATGCGGATGCTGGTCATGCGACTGCTACTCCATTAGATTGCTCCTCGTGGGATTGCTTGTCATGCGGATGCTGGTCATGCGACTGCTACTCCATTATATTGCTCATCGTGTGATTGCTTGTCATGCGGTTGCTGATCATGCGACTGCTACTCCATTAGATTGCTCATCGTGCGATTGCTTCTAACGTGAATGCTTGTCATGCAATTGGCAATTGCTCCTCAAATGTGTTCGCTTCTCGTGAGGTTGCTTTTCATGCGATGACTCCTTTCCATCGTGCTCATACAACTTATACGATTTTTTCCCTTTCGGCGCTCCATAGGGGGAGAAGGGGACGGTCGATCGCAATGATAATCCGTTCGTTTGATGTGAGAACTTGCCAAATATGTCAGAATTATATATACGATATGTCGAAATTTCGACTGGATTAGATAACAATCATAACATCATCTCGAAATTGCCTCATAAACAGCCAAAATTACAACGTTGATTTTTAAAACATTCAACAGGAGAGCTAAAATAGTCCAGTGAAAATATCAATACGAAAACTCGAAATTTTTGACGGTCATTATTTCGAGGAATTAAAGTTCAAGTTACAAGAGAAAGGTCGAACTAAAACGTCGATAGTTTAGTACATTGAGTCGAAATTTGGGGGACAAACCTGTAATTTGGAGATAATTTCGAGAACATTATTGACAAAAGTGTGAGCAAAAATGTAGACTCACTACTTTGTCAAAGGAGAAAGTCCATTTTTTGGCATAAAATAGTAAAGATTTTGAGATATATAATCGAATTTTCGATGAGAAAAGTCGTAACTCCCGAGCAACGTGTCGCAATTAAGAGCATATTCTTACTCGAAACTGAGTTATATTTTCATGGAATGAGTCCAAACTTCGCTAGCAAAAGTTGAAATTTCGAGATACAGTGGCTTAATTCATCAGAAAAAAAACCTTTTGTACATAAAGTACAAATTTTTAGTAACAAGTCAAAATGTTGATGTTAAAAGCTGAATTCCGAGAAAACAGTAGAAACTTTGAGAGCGGTACAAACGTTTTGCTCTATTTCTCCATCGAAAAAAATCCAGAATTGGAATGACGAAATTTTTGGCCTAAATGTTGGAATTTCTAAATGCTAATGTTATTTACACACGGAAGATCCTCAAAACTTTCTCCGGCTATAGGGATGTCCAGTCCTTACGTCATATTTTCTCGTGTCGGAGCTATCTAGTGGCCGTGACCGGGTGTATTACGTGTGGATCAGTGGCGTAGGAAGGTACTTTTGAGTGGGGGGGCTGAAGACTGATGGCCAGCCTGGGGGAGGGGTCTAAGGGGAGGGGTGTCCCCCTCCCCTTTGGAATTTTTTGCATTTTCAGGTGGCCTCAGATGCAATTTGGTGCAATATAGCACACTTCAACACCCACTCCATTTTGTAAACTTAATTTTGTATTTTCACCTGGCCTTAGATGCAATTTGGTGCTCCAAATGAGATTTTTTTTCTCATTTGGAAATGAAAAAGGGGTTTTCTGACTTGCGAACCGGGGGGGGGCGGAATGATACTTCCGCCCCAGCCCCCCGGTTCCTACGCCCTTGGTGTGGATGATGTTTCACAGGTACGTACAAGGAGCACCCCTTTCGTTCCCCGCCAAGGACGGGGCTTAAAAGTGGGGGTATGCACCATTTCCCGTAGGGGTGTCTCCTCTTGCCAAGATGAGCAGCCCCGTTCGTTTTCGAACGAAACGGCCTGTTCCCCGCCAAGGACGTAGCTCAAACTGGGGAGAGGGGAAGGCACCGTTTCCCGGAAGAGTGTCTCCCTTCGCCGAGAGGAGGAGCCCCGTACGTTTACGACCGAAACGGCCTATTCGGCTATCCCCCCTCCCCCTCCAAGGACGAGGATTAAAACTGGAGTTAGTCGCCGTTTATAGGAGGGTATGTGCCTTCTCTATCCTAGAGGAGGAATCCCGTTTGTTTCGACCGCAACGGCCTGTTCCTAGCCAAGGACGGGTCTAAAACTGGGGTTAGCACCGCTTATCAGATTGGTGTCTCCCTTTGCCGAGAGGAGCACCCCGTTCGTCTTCAACCGAAACGGTCTGTCCCCGCCAAGACCGAATCGGCCACATCCCGGCCTCACGTGAAGCTTAAAACTGTGGCAACGTCCCATTTCCCGAAGAGGTGTCTCCTCTCGTGCGTTTTCGACCGAACGGCATGATTCCCGTCGCGCATTGGACTCAACTTGAACCCCCACGGGGTAGGCAACATACCAGTGGAAACTTTAAGGCGCGTAGCCAAGGGGGGGCGAAGGGGCAGCCGCCCCCCTCCCCTTGAGCATATATTTTGTATGTTTTTATGATATCGCTAGTAATTTCAAAAGAGAAAATGCTAAGATGCAACTTACAAGGCCTGGGAAGTGCCATTTCCAGCGATCTGAGAGGCATTTTCAGCTAAAACTTTCTTGTAAGCTTCGCGCCAACTTATGGTGGCGCTACGCTTAGATAGTTTGCAATGCCGTATCTACGACTTGATAGTTTGCCTACAGTTTCACCCAGGGGCGGCGATTTGTTTCAAATATTGGGGGGGGGGACATTTGCTTGGGTGCAGGCGAATAACTATCATAGCGGAGCGCCACCATCGGTTGGCGCGCAGCGTACAAGAAAATTTCTGGTTTTGATAGCCCCCCAGATCACCGGAAATGGTACATCTCGGGCTTGAAAATGACCAACCAGATGTACACTTTTGCATGAGAACCAAGTTTTTCCCAATAGTTTTTTTTTTCATTCATAACCTTTTTCAAGATTGTCACCAGTCACACATCATGTTCGACCTCATCACATCTCCTGTGGATCATTGCTTTTGTAGGTAAATCTACGTAACGCCCCACAATACCCGTCAGCCCCACTTTTCAAGGTTTTAAGCCCATTATTTGTTCAGAATTTGAATAATAAATTCGCTTCAAAACATACCCATAATGTTGCACAAAATGTCATCTATGGACAACCAATATAGAAAAAAAAACCTTCAATCCCTAACAGACCCGTCAAAATTGCACGAGTAGAGGGAAGTATGATGAAGAATGTTGAAGTATGATGAAGTGGGAAGTATGATGAAGTGGAGTGTTAGCTCAGTGGTTAACGCCGGTGCCTTTCAATCATAAGGTCCCCGGTTCGAGTCACTCCCAGATTAATGTATGTCGTCCAGCTACAGAGTTGTTGACAATTAACAATTCATAATCATGGACGTTTAATATGAATGTAAGAGACTGACTTCGGTCAGCTTGCGGCTTTGATAAGCCAATGAGGCTTCTTCGCGAGTTCCTGCTTGCAGGAGGATCTAATATACATACATACATACATAGAATACGTTGGCCAAGGAATTTTCGAAAATTCAGACACAGTTAATTTCTTGTTGTACAAATATTAAAACCTCTTATAACGGCTACTATATAACTACAACCCCCCTTGGCTACGCGCATGAGGTTAGAAATCTTGTAGGAAACAGGCCAAAAGGAAACCCAGTGAACCCATATCGATGTGGATCATATATATGATTTTACGTACTTACACTCATACACAAGAGTTGTACAGACATTATGATAATAATCATGAGTGACAACATATACGGTCACACAAACGAACACGAAGAGTCATTTACCTCATGCAGCATGTGTTGGATGCCACCGCCAAATATGATTTGGATAAATAATCTCACGCATTATTTTCTATTTATAGCTACACAAAACAATTTTACCACCAAATATTGGGGGGGGGGGGATATTAGATACTACCGTATATCCCCACCTAAAATATTGGGAGGACATGTCCCCCACCCCACCCCCCCCATCACAAAAAAATCTATTCGTGATAATTTTGCAGGATTCCCAGTGTCCGAACATTTCAATCTTCATGGTCATTCTCTAAAAAACCTAAAATGTATTTTAATTGCCTCGAACTTCAAATCAACTACTGAACGTAAACGTAAAGAAATCGATTGGATCTTTCGTATTAAGTCTCACATCACCGGCCTCAACAAAGACTTGGGACCCTTTAACAACTATCAGTTCTGCAAGCATATGTAATCCGTTCTTTGCTCCTTAATCCGCTTCCTGTATAGTCATGGTTTATTTGGTTTTAATTCCATCATTGCAACTTACACTTATCTAGCGTCATACTTTCATTGGGTCACATTTTGTACTTCTCATTCGACTGCCAAGTATTGCTGACGAAGGTCCCAGGGGGACCGAAAATTCCAATATATTTTCTAAAACTTACTCCTTATTTGTCAATTATAAGTCATATCTTATTTCTCTGGTTTTCTCTTATATATATATATATATATATATATATATATATATATATATATATATATATATATATATATATATATATATATATATATATATATATATATATATATATATATATATATATATATATATATATATATATATATATATATACTTTATGTTAATGCAATGGAGGTAAACGACAAAGGCAAATGAATATATATAAATGAAAATCGTAATGAGTTGGAAAATCAAGAACAGTGAAAAAACTTTCAGCCTCCACCGGGATTCGAACCACGGCCCGTGGTTCGAATCCCGGTGGAGGCTGAAAGTTTTTTCACTGTTCTTGATTTTCCAACTCATTACGATTTTCATTTATATATATATATAGTTGCTACAGCCCTATTTTCCTTTTTCATCGGCAAACCAAATTTCATTACGGATGCGGTCCGTCTAGCTATTCATTTCGAAAAAAAGTAAAAACTACGTTCGGTCATATATAGTAACAAATTGTGACACAGTTAGACAGGCGCCTTGCGAGGGATTTGCCTAGGGAGGGGCGAAGCTTGTTGGCAAACTATCTAAGCGTAGCGCCACCATAAGTTGGCGCGAAGCGCAAAAGAAAATTTTGGCCGAAAATGCCTCCCAGATCGCTGGAAATGGCACTTCCCAGGCCTTGTAAGTTGCATCTAAGCATTTTCTATTTTGAAATTACTAGCGATATCATAAAAAAAGACAGAAAATATGCTAAAAACAAACAAACTATGCCACCAAATATTGGGGGGATATTAGATACTATATCCCCCACCTAAAATATTGGGGGACATGTCCCCCCGCCCCCCCCCCCCCATGATCGCCGCAAATTCCTCGCTACGTGCCTGGTGGAAAGAAGCACTTTTCATAGGCTAGAAACTAACTAAAATCGTGACAATGGCTCCTCGCGCGTTAACAGCTACAGAGCACGATTCAGCAGAAAAGAGTTGTCGGGCTTGAAAGTGGCTGAAAATGTCCAAACTGAACCCGGCCCCTATCGTAAACTCCGTTCCTTAAGGCCGTTTACCCCATCAGCTGGAGAGCGCTATACCGATGGACAGAGGCAGATGTTAGACTCGAAAATGTTTGAAAAAGTCTAACGGGCCCATTGTCACAAATTCCGTTATGAGCACGAAACCTCCTGTTGCAGAAACGGAGGCCGTGTTTGCAGGCACTGGTAAGTTTCCAGCTGCATAGCATTATATATAGAAAGAATAAATAAAAACTTTTAGCAAACTGCTTATCCAATAGAGAGCCCGTGTAAGAGAATGTGTAAAAGTGAGTTGGCCTGACGTTTCGATCCTAGCAGGATCTTCTTCAGAGGCTAGGTTGGAACTGACTGAAAACGTTAGAATGGTGCTCTCCTGTCGCGAATCCCGTCCAAGAGGCCGTTTGCAGCACCTAATGCGTTATCAGTTACTAACGCAACAGGAGTTGCAAACGGTCTCCCTGGACGGAGTATGTGACAGAGGGTTTCCGTTTGGACGTTTTCAGTACGGTCTGGAACATGAAAACTACCTCAGTCTACATATAACACTCTCGAGTTGAAAACTCAAACATCCATAACTTTAAAACGTTAACTCGGAAAAAAAAATGCATCTGCAAGGCCCTTATAATTCGTTAAACATTTAAAGCTATCACAATGAGTTACTGAAATAATGCCTTTTTGGCATTCCATAAATTAGCAATAATAGCTTAGGCCTACAGTTAACAAGTATCATTAACACTAACTAGGGCCGAATCAAAAGTGAAGGAGAATCTGCATATCTGACTGTTTAAGTGAAGACGAAAGTACATCATTACTCCATATATATTCTTCGAAAGTTATATTTTGGGTAAGGAAACATCTCCTTGTTGGAATAAGTCCTTACGCAAGTGAATATGCTAGCCGATAGGATTACTCCTTTACGTTTTACGGCTGAGCAGATGCAACGTTAGGCTATAGACTAGTACTAGTACATAAGCTAGGACTAGGAGTAACGTTAGGCCCATGCAAGACTGCTAGTTGTAGCAAGAAATTGCAACACACTTTTGACAATAAGTTGAAAGGATTTCATCTTAATTAGTTAGGTGGGCTCTGAGGCTGCAGGAATTTGACCACACTGTGCATTATCGACCAGGTGTTCAAAATTGGATACCTGATGCGCTCCTACGGCCACCACTGAAATGTAGTATCAACTATGACAGCATGTCTGTTTTCATGACGATTGTGAGGGAGACCATTCTGATGTGGTGAGTTGGGTTCAGTGTGACCCATGTGATAAGTGGCATCACTAGATGTCTTAACAATCTGGACTAAGAGAGAAGCTGATGACTTTGACGTTTACATTTGTGCACAATGCATACTAGAGATACATGAGCCTAGTATAAGTAACCATGCTCAGAGAGAGCATGCTGGGTGCCAGTCAGTAATATTGCGAGATATCAACCAATTCATTTTGAACCAGAATAAGGATCCAAATTTAGCAATAATTCTCAGCAAGTTGAAAATTAGTGGTTCAGTGACTGAGGGGATTTGTAAGCAGTAGTGTGTATAGGAAGGGGTCCTGAAATATGCAGATGTGACCACAGGAGATAGGAAGGTTGTGCCCACACAGATGGTTCAATATGTTATCACTCATTTTCATTGCACACCAACGTGTCCACACCTAGGTGTAATGGAGACACTGACAAAAATTAAAGGCAAATATTGGTGGAAGTGTCTCAGAAAAGATGTACATAGTGGACTTCATTAAGCATTGCAGGACCTGCCACCTTGTCAAACCAGTGTATAAGAAACCACAGGGGTTTATGGTGTCAACAACAAGCACATACCCATGGGAGGTTGTTGCCATGGACTTGATGAGTCCCTTTCTTAAGAGTTCGGAGGGCAACATGTATATTTTGGTCCTGACTGACAATTTCTCAAAGTTAAGTCTTTTGTATACATTAAAGAGGCCATGACAAGAAAAATCCAACTTATCGAGAGTAACTTCCCCTGAATCTATGAGAAAATCTATGTTCAAAACTATCCTCATCACCTTGAAAACCTCAAGGACTAATTAGAAATTAACGTTTTAATATTCGCATCCGAAAATAGATATCTGCAAATGCGATTTCAAAACAAGACAATGATGACGTCATGTTAGGAACACAAGTGCCAAGCCCAGGCACGTACCGGATGCGCGACAATCATACCGTCACACATACACGCACATTTACACTGAGAGAACAACTACTGTATTACGCTATATCGTTAGAATTTTCAAGTTTGTTTTACAACATGTTGTAAAATATTCGAGAGAAATGCCGGTCCGTTGTGTTGTTGGGGGCTGCACAAAACATAACCCATGCAATTAGCCTTCATCGATGGCCGAAGGACGAAAAAAACACGGCGATTATGACCAAGTTAGTGCACAACACCAGCGCCGATTTCACTGGGCCTAGCCAGTATGCAGCTCTGTATGAAGCGAACACTTCACGGAAGCATACTACGATAAACAAATGGACTTTAACGGTTCGACATAAAAGAGTCGTTCTTCTGTCAAGTAATCCACATTAAAACTACTCTGAAGACCAGATCGAGGAACAGGAAACCTCCAATGGGGCAAGTGGCGATCCTTTGGAGGTAGCGCGGCTGAGCACTAGTAGTACTAGTATTAATTAGCGTTGCTACACTGAAGTCGCAATAGACAAAGAGATTTTGCTGTGTCATCTAAATTAACACACCCTTCATTGCTCTATTGTATACTAATAACCTATGAGGTTAGCTTCAGAAGTGATGGGTTACATCTTCTTGTGAAAAATCTCAGTGCCCCAATTTATTTCTGGAATATGCTGGATCAGTTAGTTATAGCAATAATTTCTTATTCCTATTCCAGGAAAACCATTTCTTATGTTGGGGAGGGAGTGGGGGTAATGGGGATGGGTCAAAATAGGTAGGTAAAAAGATTTTATTCCAAAGGGTGTTTAAATCTAAAAGCGATTTATTTTAAAGTCACAGAGCCAAAAATTCACTCAACGTAGTTCAAGTCTTAAATCATTGAACAAAGTTTATTCAATATCAGTTCTAGACAGTCATTCTGGACAATCTGAACAAGCCTGTGACTAAACTAACATTAACAACAATCATTGTATTATATGACATAAAAGTAAAACTGTACTTTCCATAGATTATCATTCTTAAATTACACTAATGTAATTTGTGACATCAAAGGAGGTTTAAAGAAAAACAACTCACATGAATTTTTTTGCTATAAGCCTACAAAGCAGTTGCATGTCCATCGCTATCAATCGTTGTTGTGACAAATTAATTAGAATAATCCAGAAGCAAATAAAATAAAGGGTAATTTAAACCAAGAAACACTGCACGACGCAACTCACATGCAAAAATGTTACCCACGCACGACGACACGTACAACACTGACGGGCAACATGAAACACAGCATCTCACGCATTAAAACAATCAGAGACCATTAACAGGGTGTACTGCTGAGTTTCTGAAGAAAGATTGTGAAACAAACCAATTGCTGCTGAAGAAACAAAGTCTAAACATTCAAGAGTTCTGCTGCCTCCATTGGTCTTTATTATGACTTTTCTGTCAAATATCATTGGTGATATGGATATTTTGGCTTCCAGATTAAAGGTACGAAGCAAACATGTCTGGGAGGTAAATGCTCCTAAAAAGGTCAATGCCCATTCCCTTATGCACATATTATATGACATCACGGTCACGCCAATACTTGTGTTCAAATGCTTCAAAACATGCCTTTTCTTTCATTGTTGATGTTGGGTCTGGAAAATAACCATTTCATCCTGAATTAAAAGTCTTGAATTTCAATATATCAACACTGAGGGAACCCTGACGGATTGATAATCCTACACAATCGTAGAATAGAAAAGGTGTTCCTGGAGGAATTTCTCAACCAAGGCTTCCTATACAATGAGTTTTCTCCTGGCAACTTGAATCCAGTGTAATGACCATTGGCTGGAAACTCACTTCTGATCCTTTGGACTGCACATGATGGTAGCACAACCCTGACGTGTCTTGCTAGGAATCCCCAGTATTGAACCTGTTGACCGTAGGCTATGTATCTGTACTGCCTGGGGAAAAAAATTATGAAAGTTCAAAATGTATTAATGTTGGCCCATGATGTCCACAATAACAAGCAGGCATACAATGTACAGTTATGGTTACATTTGTTGTGAATTTACATGTATCATGAAACATTCTTTTGTTTCAGAAAATTGATTTGCAAAACTCCAGGCCAAAGTACTAGCCTAGTAATAATGAGTATGAAATAACACATATGCCTACCTAGCATGGTTGCATAATGCAACTTACATCCCCGAGCCAAACTTTCAGTATGCAACCAACCCTACTACTACTATAAAGTAATGTAATAGCCAACACACTGTACATATGGGTTGTAAGTTACCGTAACACAACGCACAATACGGTTTAGGGAGTTCCGCGAATTTCAACACACATGCACAAAATGGACTGGATTTTGTTTTTAAATGCTTCGTTAATAAATTCTTACCACGTTGTATGTTCCTTGCAATCGTTTTGAACTAGTTTCTTCTTCGATATGTTGTGGAGCTTCAATTTCGGCTCGTTTAACAGGCTCGAACTGATATGGTTCTAACACCTCAGGTCCACCCTCAACGTTCGGTTCAATATTGGCATGATCATCGCCTTCACTCTCTGCTTCGAATATGAGAAATGGCACTCTAATTATAGCCCAATTTCACTGCCTGGTGAAGAACCACTATCACTTTGAACTTCAGTTGCCGCAATTGGTTCTGGATCCGCCATTTCACAGGAAATTTTGATTTGATATCGCACTTGTGATCGGTGTTTTGTTTAGTAACTACTAGTGGTATGTGTACTTGTCTAATGTGTACGTGAATGGTTTGTTCGGAGGATCGTAAACAGCGACAACAAACGTGTTCATAACATGACGTCATGCGAATCGGAAAATTTTCGAGTAAACAAAGTTTCAAACGCCAAAGAGGGTAAATTCATTCTCAATTTTCGACTTGAAAAATCAAGTTTTAAACTGGCAGATTGGTTGATACATGTTCTAGAGAACATTCTTTGATGGATCCCAAAAATATAGGACTTTGAAATTTTCGTGTCATGGCCACTTTAAGAGAGCGACAGGAAAAGTGTTAGCTGCACATTGAATCAAGTGTTCTGTACTTGGGCGGCTTGTCAAACCTTAGTATCGGATAATGGACTGCAAATGGTTGGAAGACGTGGCTGAACTGTGTGTTTTCTGGGCAGTGAGGAGTGTATTCAATGCACCATATGTATCACCCACAGTAACTGGGTTGAGAGAGTAAACAGGAATCTAGTTTCCATGTTATGTTGCTTTGTGGGGGATCATCATACCAGTTGGGATACCTATGTTATGGAGTTCATGTTTGAACTAAATTCTTTTCAGCATGAATCGACAGGTTTAACTCCATCAGAGCTTTTCCTTCAACAGAGAATTCAAGGACCAGGGGTGTGGGTGGAGGAAACCCCATTTGACGGTGAGGAAGGATATGTTGAAGATAGCATGTGAAAACATGAAAAGACACTACAGTAGGAATAAGGTAGCATATGATGCAGGTGGTCCATGGTAATTGTTCAAGTTGGAGATAATGTACTTTTGAAAAGTCACCCTATATCAAATCTGAAAAGGAATATTTTAGCTAAATTGATTCTAAAATGGAGAGGGCCATACAAGGTATTACAGTAGTTGTCACCAGTCAATTTCTATATCCAATTCGAGGATGATAAGAGAGTTGCCCATGTCAAGCAGTTGAAGATTGTTGTTTAATCTGTAAGTTTGAAATTTGTTCTTTCACTTTGTTTATATTCAATTGCTATTTCCAACTTCTCAGAGTGGATGATTTTGTAAGTTGTGTGTTCACTTGGATATCTATTCACATTTAAAAGGGAGGGGTGTTGTAGTAACTAGTATTATGTCCTCATAATGGCAGGTAGGCCTAGGCCTAAGTTTGAATGTAGTTAGCACGTAAAGCAATCTGGAATATTGATGCTTGTATATTCTTCTGGTTGGTTCAAAATATATAGCAGAGTGACACAGATATCCAAAGTGTTGAGTCCTATTTTATCTCGGCTCTACAAAACAATGTCTACTGAGTCCAAAAATCCATAGCACAAAAGTTAGGCTAGAGCCTACAAACTATAGGTGGATAGCCTAGTACAAGTACTACTATAGTGGTCTACATTGACTTCACACATCCCAAAATTTGTGTACTTTGCTGTCAGTCTAGGCTAGGCAAAACTTTTCAAACAACTGTTTTGCCAAATTGCTTTTGAGAACGACTCAACATACATCATTAACAGCTTTGATTTGAAAAATATTTTAAGTCCAACATAGTTATCTTACCTGGCTACATCGCCAAGGGAAAATTTTAAGGTATTGGCATTTTGTACAGGATTTTTAGTCTAATGTTAGCTAGCTCTGTTGCTATTGCATGCTGGCTGGGGAGCTAATTTAGCCGGCTACGTTGATTAAAAGTTCAAGTACAGTAGCATCATATTCTGCAATTGTGCCAGTCTACGACGCCTGAACTGAACCGGCCAAACTTTGCCAATTGCCACAGTGCAAGGAACAGACATCAATATTGTATTCTGAGACACTTTTGTGGATTATTCCACCATGTTAACAGAAGTTCAATGCATGTGCAAAGTTTTTCATTGCTTCCAGCATGATAATTATTTATTTCTGGCAGAACTTGGTCAAAACATTGATGAAATTACATCTGCTGAATGATAGAACACACCACTGAGTAAAATCAAGTTTGTCAAACACACATTAATGCCCTTACTTTCACAAATTTACCATATGCCATCATACTACTAGTACTAGGCTAGTATTAGCCTAACGTTTACAGAAGCTGGATAATTACTGTTTGTTTCTGCCCCTATGAGCTTACGCTGCAGCAAAATGGTTTGTACAAGAAGTAGTAGTATGGTAGAATTACAGAATACGTTGTTCAGAAGGTCACTTATTTAAGTAAAGTTGTAGCTCTGACTCTTCTCCTAAAATCCTTAAGGAAGATGTGTTGTTTTCAAAAGCATTTATGAAGTTATAGTTATAGGCCTATCTTATAGTGACTTCCCCATTGCAGCTCCCACTCAAGCAAAAAGTATCCTTCAAGGAAGATGTTTTGTTTTCAAAAGCATTTCTGTAGTAATGTATCTATAATGACTTCCTCACAGTGAATCTGACTTCAGCAACAAAAAAAACTTGTTTGGGAGATGTGGGAAGGTATGGAAGATACTGTATGTTTGTTTCAAAGAACAAACATATTTTTAGCAGTGTTGGGAATCAGAAACTGGTGGCTAACCGAAGAAATGTCCCAGGTCCAAGCTGTTACTATTCAGTCTGGAAATTGTAAAAAACCATTAACATTGTATATACTCCATTTTCACAGTTTTATCCGGAATAATGAAAGAGAGGAAGAAACTCATGTGCATACTTCTCAGGGTTTCCCCTGGGCTTTCTCCTGTAAGAGACAGTAACTGGTTTGTGACACTGGATGGTGTGAGCATACCTGGAGGGTGGGGGGGGGGTTGGGCGAGGGTCTGGGGCATGGTTGCCTGGTACATTTTGTTAAACGTCCTTATTTCAATCATCCGAACAATAAATAAGATAAAATGCTATATCACAATAGGAAGAAGAACCTTTAACTGTTGCTATAACTTAGTCTTCACAGCCAATTTTTAAATGTCAGATTATGGGATTGGTTAAGAAACGTTGGATTGCAATCTTGCATATTTTACTTCTTCTCTGAAGCAGTGTCATGACGATGTTGGTAATATTTTTGCGAGGAGGTCACAAAACACAAGAGTGGTGGCCATCTTACAAAGTTTATACCAGGGGAAACCCTGCTTCTGTAATTTCATCATTTGGTGATATACAGTACCCATCTATCATGATGTGTTTCAGTGTAAAATTTGTTACTATACCCACCGGAAAAATTTTTGATCATTATTTGTTAACCTACTGTATGCATGTGTACACTTTACTGTATAACCTAAGCAATCTCTCAGCTAGCTAAATAAGTAATAGCCCATCATTGTTGAACTGATGATTGGGTAAATAATTACCAGTTTCAATGCGTATTGAACTGATAATATTTTCCCCCACTTTTGCCCCGGAAACATAGGTCAGTCTTACAGTAATGGCATAGCCCATAAGTTCAAGTTGAACTAGGGGAAGGAGATCAATGTTTGATGGCATTGTATTGTTGTTTAATCCATTTAGGTTCCAGAGGAACCCAGTTACAGTAGTATCCAAGTAAAGTATATATTACCATGCTTCAATTCCTTTTCAATCAAAGACATGGCTAGCAAGCCATGATTCAATATGAACTCCAACAATACATGTTCCTAGGCCTGTTACGTGCACTGATTACTCTTCTTTCTTACTGTATACAAGGCCCCCAATGAATGTTATTGGATAAACGTATACTTTGGCTAGCTACTCAATTGTCATATCACTTGAACTAAAGTGTTAATGTGAAATCCAGTAATGTTAAGTAGAGGAAGCAAGTTTGCTTCCCAGGGATGCAAGTCCCAAAAGTTTGTTTCCTGTAAACAAAAACTTGCTTCCCCATTTTTCTATCTTGGAAAAGGTAACTAAAAATTATCGGAGGTTCCAAGGCGTGAGTATTAAAGAATGTACTCAGACATGAGTTTCTTAGTTGAAAGCCAGCGTGTATCTCTCTCCTGTATATTCTATCAGGTCAGAGTTACAATGCAATGGAATGTGTATTAATTAGCATATGTAGTATATAGAACTTTCTATTACGTAATTAGGCTGGCACTGTGGCACAGATATATTTAAAGGTACAGTATATGTAACATTCCTCCCCTGTAGCTAAATGATTCTGCAAAGTGCATAGGTGTACATCGGCGTATTTTTAAGATCGTTAAAAAATGGACATCATATTTCTTGTGAAAATAAAGTTTGATTCGCAGGATTTTAGTTTTCGTACCAAAAAGCTTATATTCTCTATGAATCCATTTCGGTGTTGTAAGACTTAAAGGGAACAGCGGCCAAGGCAATTAGGGATTACGGCTTTTATGGCTGTGACCTATGCGTGATTTTAAAGGGCACTAAGGCCATCAGCACAAATATGACGGCCATGGCCGTCGTTTTATCTCCAGCACTGCATATTGGTTTGAGGTATAATAGTGGAATCATTTGGTAAGGGTTCACTGGGGTATCTAGCGATGGGGACTCAGACACTGTAGACGGCTATGTCACCCCAGGATAGTTTGCACTAGCTGCAACCTGGATATCCCAATTCGGATGATCGGTATCCATAACCAGTGTCTCTGTTTTACAGTGCGTATTGTCATGCCTTAGATGATGCGCATGTATGTTCCTACGATTGTTGATGTTCTTTCCACATATATGAGTTGACCCTTCACTTCCACAATTGTCCCAGGTATCCACTTCCCTTTTCCCCCTCTCAGATGTCTTACTCTTACAGTACTGACTGATAGATATCATAGCACCTCATTCTTGGGTTACAGCCATCATATCAAAACTTAGATTTAGTCTGACATTGTTCTACTGACCGTTTAAGTGACGGTTTTACAAGGGAAAGTTGAGTTCGGGGAGCTCTCTTTAAGAAGAGCCCTGCTGGCGTCTTGCCAGTTGTTGTATGTGGGATGTCCCTATACTGAAACAGAATATGAGAAACATTATGCTGTAAGCTTAAAACTTTTAGATTTCTTAAACATTCTCTTAAATGTCTGAACATGTTTTTCTGCCAGGTTGTTGCTAGAAAGGTGATAGGGTGGAGTCAAAGTGTGTACAATGGAGTTATTTCTAAGGAATTTTTAAACTCTTTGGCTATAAGCTGGGGCCTTTATCGGTTACCACTTGCATAGGGAGTCCGAATTGGGCAAAAACGGTTCATAACCGAGAAATAGTAGCTGAAGTTGTAGTACTGGTCATAGGGAAAGCTTCAAGCCATTTAGAGTCAACCAGTAACTAAAATTGCTCTCCATTAATTTCTGTAAAGTCTAAGTGAATTCTTTGCCAAGGTTCTGTAGCCCAGGGCCACAGAATATGTGGGGTTTTCTTGGGAGTATTTTGCTCACTCGAACAAACAGAACAAGATCTTACCAGATCTTCTATCCTTATCCATCCCTGTCCACCAGGCAAATGATCTTCCTAAAGATTTCAACGTGACATTCCAGGATCACAGTCATGTTATTTCACTTAATATGTTGTTGAAATGCCTGAGGAATAATAACACGTCTACCCCAAAGTACACAACCATCTTCTAATGACAACTCAAGACGGCCTCAGTGTTTCATTGGTACCATGCTTTGGCCATCCTGACAAGGTTCATTCAAATACTGTGGACAAGACCACATCTTTTCTAGTGGCCTGTGCAATTTGAACGGCAGTAACAGGTAGCTGACCGACTACAGTATTAAAGACATACAGTAGCTCTCATCTGGATCAACAGTTTCATTTGAGCTGCGCTGTATTGGCAATTTACTTAACATATCCGCATTTGCATATTGGGCATAAGTGCGATAGACTATATCATACTGATAGCCTGCCAAATTGAATCCCAGTGTTGTATGTGCACTGCAGCTAAAGGCGGTATTGCTGAAAATACGGTTCAAGGGTTGGTGGTTTGTAAACTTTCGACCATACAGATAAAGATGAAATTTCTTTAACCCAAAGATTATAGCAGTGACTATAGCAGTCTCTCTTTGTCTATTTGGGCATAGTTTTTACTCCGCAGCACTTAGTGTACGAGAATCATAGGCGATAGGGCGGTCAGAACCATCACAAACTCTATGACTGATAACCGCACTTAATCCACACGGACTCGCATCTCACTCAGCACCAAAGGTTTTGAAGGGAACAAAATGAGCTAGAACTTTGTCAACTGTAAGTATCTTCTTGGCATACATAAACGCTTCCTGACAAGCATCTGTCCAAAGACCGTCCAATTCTATTCGGATTTATGCTCAAGCAAAGCGTACAACGGATGAAATTTGGAAGCTAAATTGTGGACGAAAATTACCATAGTAATTTATCATCCCCAAAAAAGACTTCAGCTCTGAGGTATTACTTGGTATTGGCGCATGCCTAATTGCCTCTATTTTGTCTTGCACAGGTTTAATGCCTTTGCCAATGAGAATATGCGCAAAATAGTTTACCTCTGACATGAAGAAATGACACTTGCCTGCATTTAAGCGCACTTTAAACCTATCAAGTCGGTCAAAAAGAAGCTCCAGATTATTTTTTCCAGAACATTAAAATGATCTTCGACACTGTTTGTCCCTACTAGAATATCGTCTACATAGCAAAATACATTGGGAATACCATGCAGTATTTTGTCCATAGTGGACTCGAACAGCGCTGGGGATGTTCTCGCACCAAAGCATAGACGTTTGGGGACTAATAAACCCTTATGGGTATTTAAAGTTAGCAACTGCACCAATTCTTGGTCTAGATGCAATTTATTGAATGCACCTACAAAATCAATAACAGAATACACTGCAGGTTGAGAACCTTCCTGCACCAATTTAGCAAACAAATTTGTAGATTTGGAAGCTTATGTCCATCGTCTTCAATCAGAATATTTACCTTTTTGTAGTCCCACAGACCCTGACAGATCCATTTGCTTACTGTAGGTAAATTTATTGTAGAGACTCCCATTCACTAAATCTAATGGGATTAAAGATATCTGCCTCGATTAGTCTATTATACTCTTGTTCTACTTGGCCAACAATACGGAACTGCTCTACTCTTTTGATACACCTGATTTGCATTGGGTCTCAGTTTTAGGGAAGCCGCAAACCCCTTGATACCTGAATCTTTGTCCAAGAAGAGTTTTCTATGCTTCTATGGAAGCTCACAAAAACCTTGTGGATAATTAGGTTGGGGGGGGGGTGTGGGAAGAACCGTACTAACAGTATTACGTTTGCTATAGGCAGAAGTGGCATTCTTGGTACCAAGACTATTCAGATTCGTTGGCTTAGGTTCAGAATTGATAGACAATATTTGGTTCCAATCTAACTTAATATGGCTTAGCAAACCTCTACCAACCAAGTACGGGCATGTACCTCGTACAACAATAATATCAGCAATTTGGGTTGGGCCAGCTTTTAAACTTAACAGGTACACTAATGTAGCCTAATGTAGAAATTGACTCTCCTGTGTAACCTATTAGAGCAAACTCACACATTTTTAACGGATACATGTCTGATAGTTCTACCTTATACCACGGGTCAGAAATTGTTGACCTTGTGGCACCAGTATCTAACTGTATCTCTATCCAAACGTTATTGGTCTTTACTTACCCAACTGACATAAGGATCATGTAAGGCGTTATGTTAGAACCTCCAAAGTGATTGACATTGTAAAGTCCAAAGCCTTGATTCTGGTCCTCTTCTTAAACACTGTTGAAGTATACGCTGTCTTCTGGTTGAGCTTCGTCCACTGCAATGTTTTTGGTGTTGGCCGGCGTCCCCTTGGCAAAACATTGGAATCCTACTCGGTTTCTGGTCTTCGTGCCACTAACTTCATGTGATCGACAGACCCGTTGTAGGTGTCCTTTCTACTTACATTTATATGGACAATCTGCACGCTTGTGTTCACCACCACAACCTCTGCACTTGTAATGGAATGTTCCACAACTTCCAGATGGTTTAGAGTGAAACAGCGACTTTCCTGTATAGACAGCATTACTGACATGTATGGGAGACGGGTTAGGGTAATCGTTGGTAGCGATAGAAGCCATTTTGTTGGATTAGCACATGGTCTTTGCATCTTCGAATGTTAGATCAGCCCTTGAATACAACTGCGTTTGAGTTTTAGACATTTTGGCATGTAATCCAGACACAAGACGGTCCCGATGTGCTTATTTGTAGAAAGTTCCCAAAATTGCAATGAGTACTAATATTTAGCCAATTTTCTATCGTGGAAAATTACCAGAGGTTCCAAGGCGTGGGTATTAAAGAACGTGCGCAGACATAAGTTTTTTAGTCCAGAGCCAGAGTGTATTTCTCTCCTGTATATTCTATCAGGTCAGAGTTACGATACAACGGAATGCTTATTAATTTTCATAGTATGTATTAGAACAGATATATTTAAAGGTATGGTATACTGTATGTTCTTGAATATATAACACCCATCAAATAGCAGTTGCGTTTATTGTATGACCTATTTTTACCGGTGTAGTGTTAAACATGGGATTGTATCACTGCCCACACTTTGTGGATGCTCCAGACAATATATAGTCCAGATACCAGTGCCCTAGCATCAGTTCACTCCTTTACACAGGCTGCCAGGCCCTGATGTACTGTAATTATTCGCAATTTGGTGATGCATTGAACTGCATCTTTCAAATCCAGGTGATGACAGTATATTCTTCTCATTGCATGTTCAAAGACTCTTAATTTAAGGAGAAATAAACCCTGAGGTTTTGCAGTGACCTCTTAGTAGAAACTAATATTCTTACACTGTCTGTGAAATAGCTAGTCAAAAGTACCTTTCCCCGAATTTCCAGGAATTTTCTAACTACTGTGATGGCGGCCATTACATTCATTTCAATAATGAGGGTGCTTCAAAATCGGTGAGCCATATCGTAAGTTAAAAAATTCCAATCTCTTCATATGAATTGTACACTTGCTCTTGGAGATTGTTTGAAAGTTGGTGCAAAATGCCGGAGTGCCAAGCATTTGGTTGTGTTAACAGGAGAGGGGACGAAGGAGCAGGGAACGAAAATGATATTATGTTATTATTCCAGAGAAAAGGAATCTACAAAGGGCTCAAAAGCAACAGCTTACCCCTCTGTTGTAGGTGTCAATGTGTTGAAATGTGATGTGTGGCTCGATAAGTCACGAAACAAGCAGGAACTGTCGGAATTCAAACAACAATGGCAAATGGTCGACCGTCGACAATTAAATAGATTTTTAAGGTTGAAAGAAATGTTTTCAAGCATTTGTGTTGCTTCAGTCGAAAAGAGCGCACTGCAAAACAGTATTCTCTAAGCAGAAAAGTCTAGCGTTTATTTCTATTTTTTTTTTCTACAGTTCTTTTACAGTTCTGCTTTTACAGTACAGTTCTTGTGTTATACTACTGTACTGCAGTCTCTAGGGAAGGGCTACACGAATGTCATGGGTGTGTTAACAAGTTTAGATTTCACAGGGCTCAGTTTCCCCAGTGCTTTGGCTTAAAAAACAATGGGTTTCTGATTGATCTACAGTACCTTCTGGGGAACTAAAATCAATATAATCCCTTCACGAAAGGAAAGAGTTATATGCGATTTCCTGACGCTTTTTGGTTACTTGCTGGAAGCAAGGAACCTATGCAATCATGTTGGTGTTTGTGTGAGCATCTGTGATATTTGCTTGGTTTGCAATAACTCAACAACGGAGTGATGGATATTTTTCATACTTGCAGACTTTGTACTACAGTATAGTGAGGTGTGCCCTGTTGTTTTCGGCACTGATCTTATTTATGTGAATGAGGTTATGGGGTCAAACATAAAAATCTTTACATTGCACTACTGTAACTCCTCAACAGTAAGTCAGATTGTAACCAAACTTGATATACAGTTGTTGGTTAAAAGCTGGTACATGTATGCCTCAAATTTTTATGGGCAATCTGTTGTGCCGGGTGGGCCCAAATTTATTTCAAGCTCAAAAACTTTTGGGGTACATTCTTTGGGCTAGAATTTGTCGGGCCCAAGATTTTTCAGACCATTTGGGCTCACACTTTTTGGGGTTCCAATTTTGGGGGCCTATATTTTATATATAGAATTTTGGGACCAGTTAGGTGCAAACTATACAGCTTAATTGTCTGGGGAGAGTCCAAAAATTTAAATTGCAATAACTCCACAACCGTAAACCCGATTATATCTAAACTTGGAATGCAGTGGTTGGTTACTGTATTACTGGTACATACAAATATTATGATATTGGGTGATGACATACAACACCATAATATTCCACTAAGCAAGGAAGCATAATGCCTGTTGCGCTATTGTTCAGACGTCAAAATGTGTTGGGTTTTGTACTTTTATTGCAAAGTGTGGCCGTTGCGCTTTGTCAATTTCTTGACCTATTCAAAACAGCTGCTATGCAGTGATTGTAAAGCAGAGTCTTCCACAGTTTGGTATTTTTGTTTGCAAATTGGGAACTGGGTTGGGTTTTTTTCGAAACAACTTCCTTCACCGTATCTGCACTGCAGTGATGATGAAATAGAGTGCCTTGATCAGTCTTACTGTTTGGGCAGTTTGCACACAATTGGCCAAGTTTGAACTTTGAGCTCCTTTGATCATGTGACCCTTGGCATTTACATTAGTGGATGGTTTTGATTCCTTGCTGGAGGCAAAGGGAATCTTTACAGTCATGTTGTGGATGTGTATATGTGACACCTACTTTTAAAGATGGTAACTAAAATTAGGTCAAGGTGGATTAACTTCATATTTGGTATGTGGATCTGTCCAATTGAATATAAGAAACCAATTTTTTCTCTGAAAGTCAAGGTCAACAGAGGTCAAAGTCTGAAAAGTTTGTAAACAAGATAACTCAAAAATTCCAACATCTTTGAAAGTCATACTTAATATGTAGATACATTTTGGTGAGTACAAAAACACTGTTGAAATTGGTGGATGGCAAATGTCATTTGAGGTCAACAGAAGTCAAAGTCTGAAACTCTGTAAATGTGATAAACTCAAAGCTGCTTGGCTGCAGTTCATACATGATACATAATATATTTTATTATATATCCACCTTAGTAAGTGCAAAAACCCTAATGTTTTCTGAAGTGGCCAAAGGTCACATGAAGTAACAGACCTGTGTCAAAGTTTGAAATCTTTGTAAACATGGTGACTCCAAAATTGAAGCTACAATTAGTCTGTGAGTTATCACATTCTATAATTTTCTTTTGGTGTCAAACTCTTACAGTAGCTTCAGTGGGTTCTGTTGGTAATAGCCACATAGCAATCACAGTGGTAGAAGATGTCCTCAAAGCTCTCAAACTGTTCTTTGTAGGTTGCTAGAATTTCATGAGCAACAAAGTGTGGGCCAGATCATTTGCACCATTCCTCAGCACAGGCATTAACCTTTTAGACCAACTGATTGGGGTGAACCTTGTTAATGGTCCATCCTTCCCAGCACAGTTGACTGTCCATTTGTGAGAAGTCATCATCAAACTGTCAGAGAAATAGCAAAATAAAACAAAAAGATGAAGGCATGGAACTTGACTAGTTCACATATTCATAATTATAGCTAGTCGATATAGAGACCTTTAACCTTGCAGGGCTTGTCTGGTTGTTTTGTGTCTCTTATTGATTTGTGCAGGCCTAGCCTTATTGCATCTAATGTACAGTTAATTACAGTTAGGCCATCAATCAAGAAATTTTGCAAAAGGATAAAGTCTATCATCTATGCCAGTATGCTAATCACTACTGTAGGGTTGGTCTGAGCATGTATGCCTACTAAGTTATAACGTCAGTTAAGTTAGCCCAGGCCTAGGATGGTTTTGATCTTTGTTATGTTAAAACTAACAGGAGCAATAACTCCCCCGTTAGAAGTAAGCCTATGTCAAGGCCTACACAAAGTGATACGAAAGTCAACCATAGTTTAACCTTGTTTCTTTCTCTTTTAAAACCCTGCCATTGCAGCATTTCCTTGATTAGTGTTTAGGAATTACCAACATCGATCAGATGTACTAACGTCTTATCATCCATAATATAAGGCCATCATAACCTAGGCCAAGCATAGGCATAGCCTATAGGCCTATGTATTACTTGATAAATATAACGTCAACTTTGCAGCGTAGGCTTATGCACATAATCAACAGAAATTTCGACATTTGCCTACAATATCATACAAGTGTACATATATTTTTTACCACTTTTTGGCTAAGTTATTCTATTCTTACCTTTGTCAAACGTTTTCCGATCATTTGGACTGCCATCTCTGTTAGATTGGAGCAAGGGATGGGCTGTATAGCCAGGCCCTTTATTTACAGGCAGTGCGTAATCGAATCTAGGCTAGCTACAGTAGATATAAACAAAGTTTGGGCCGGGTCAAAAGGTCACGAGAAGCAGCCCTATGATTGGTCAGTTGCCCAATATCAGTCATGTCCCACAATCAAATACCACTATTTTACTACATTTTACAGTAATGTGCAAGAACTGTTTTGTTGACATAGTAAATTATGAATCTTATGATTATTTTCAAGATTATTTCCGCATTTTAAGCTACAATCACACCACTCACCAAAAAAAGTGGGCAAAGGAACCAAAAACAAGACATGGAAGACGGCCTATTTGTGGCACAGTTCCATTCAACAAATCAGCTTGTAAAATCCAAAACAGTTAAAGTACTGTTTTGTAAAGAAAATCTTGTAAAAATTTGTAAAGAAAAGAAATCGTACATTGCAAAGAAATACTGCCCTCATAAATTCAGATATATACAGAAATACATTTTAACTAAAATCTTCACACATTCACTTTGTGAACAAATGCTATTTTTGTACACTGATGTTGTCACATTTTGTCAACCTGAACAGTCCAAAAAAGGGTTTAACATTATTTTATCCATGTGTTACTGTAAGTCTTTTTCACATTACAACCAAACATAACTTCTCATTTGTGTCAAAACATCGGAGGTATTTTACTTCAGTCAGCACAAATTTACCTTGAAATACTAAAACACTCAATAATATTGAAACAAGAGAAGTGATTTTGAGGGTGCTGTTCATTCCCAGAATCAAGCTTTCAGCCTTAACAGTCATAATGCAGTGAGTGTGGAGTGTTAGAATAGTACCACTTAGGTTATAGTACTTTAACCACCACAGTTAGGGGGGGGGGTGTGGATTTCACTGTAACATTAATATATCTGTGCATACTAGTGCTACAGTAAGCATATTGACCAAAGATTACTGTTATTCTTGACAAGTATGCTTTTAATTGCAACATTTTACAAAATAAAACATATATTGATTTTATTTCTGACATAGTTATGTTGAAATATATGGATATTGATCTTAATATTGGCTATGATCTCTACTCACACTAATAATGAAGAACAAGAACAGAATATTTTGTGTAGCAGTATGTTTGACAGATTTTGTAACAACAAGCAGATATCACCCCATTATCCTGAAAGTTGGAAAATAAACAGGGTGAACCCCATTCCAGGTGATTACATCACTGTCTAAATTAAACTCTAGCAGTTGCGCTTCACTTGTGGAGAGGTAATTGGTCTACAGCTAGTTCTGCTGAGACCATTTTTATCTTAACAAAGAAGCTGTTCAACTTGACAATGACATCACCAAACCGTCATTTGTTGGAAATATATGGTGATCCTTTTTGCTGTATGTGTGATTGTAGTTGTTTAGTGGGAAGTGCTGTGACGTTAGTCTGTTGTTAAGGACATACAGTTTGGTAATACATAGCTCAAAGAAATCACACCATTTTGGTTTACTGTGCTTGATGTGTGCTTCATTTCTTCATGAATTGTTAGTTTGTTAAAACATTTCAGTTTGCAGCCATCAAAGATGTGTGTGGTGATTGTTACAAGATTATGTCGTTATGTTGTATCATGTCTTAGATCAACACAGGTAAGAAATATTGACTACACTGTGTTTTGCTATGCAGGTATCACTAATTATCTTTTAGTCTTTATGTCAAGTAGTACATTTTGTACTCTGAATGTCTATTTACTTGTGGCCTATGTTGCAACTTTACTTGCTTACATACATGTAATGTGTATTTTTGTTTTTAATGTACCTTCCTTCTAGCACGTTGTATAAATAAAGATTATGGTAGCTCTGTGGTGATTGAGCACTCTACATTGCAGGTGCGGAAGTTGGACGTATGGTCATATATTCATGCTGTAATGTTGATTGTACATCTTACAACCAAAACTGACTGAGCCATTTTCAATGCCAAGAACTTTTCATTGGTTTAGTGCTGATCATCCCAGGAAAAGTTAGAAGGTTGTTGAAGAGGACTAATTTAGTTCACACTTAGACTAATGCGACATCACCCACTTTACTTAATTTCTGACTGCTTAACAAAACTGTTGAAGATAATTGGTATCCTAAATTTTAAAAATTCAAAATCTCATACTCATATAATTTTGTATGGCTCTGTCAATTTTGATAATTTCATGATTGCATCTGACAACAACTGAGTGAACTGATTGTTGTCTTCATGATATCTAAATTATTTATCTATTTTTCAACTCAATATTACTCGCTTTAAGATAAGGTTCATATTGTCTGCCACTGATATACCCCTGTAATTGAATACTGATTTAAATTTTCTTTTATATGGCAAGTTACCACTGTGAGACTTGTCCCTCTGGCTATGCCATGTCAATATTTGCAATTTTCACCTCTTTACATAGACCACCAGGCTAAGCCAGTAGGCACATAATTGCAATGAAAAGTAGTTCTCTTTAGTAGTGAATGAAGGACATGTGTATAAATATGGTATTGCTACAAATACAGTTGTGTATAATTCATTCTGACAAAAATTGTCTTGTTTTACTTCATCAGAAAGAAACGTGGGGCCAACTTGGGCACGGAAGCACTAGAGAGAATGGTAGCTTCTTGGGAAGACTTCAGTGGTTTTGCATTTATCACTTGTTGCTAATGCTCCATTTCATCTTCGGCCCTCAAATGAGGTTCCTCAAATGGATGCAAGAGTTGGTGTCCACCACTTTTTTCCGCCATGGCATGTTTTGTGCTAAACATCCAGAGGTCATGATTCTTCTCTCTGCTATAATGGTCATCTTTTGCTGGTGAGAGAAAAGATTGTATGTCTCTGTATTTACTGGGCAACAGAAATGTATACCCCAGTAGGTTGTCAGTATTGGCCCCAAAATGAAATAGCTGAATATGTTCCTAAGTTGTCAGTGTTAACTGGAGGTTTGTACCTGCCCTCAAAATTATTCACATACATCAATGAGGGTACTGTACTGACAACATTAATGAACATTGAGAATAATTGTTGATGATTTAATGAAGAATTGTTTGTGATATACTTTCCTGTGCATGTCAACATGGAGGATTGTATTGAGGTCATTTTATTTTTCTTCCAGTGGGTATTTGTGGTAAGTTCCCTATATGGTAATGTAATTGTAGTCTATGGATGAATTATTGTATGCAATAAACACCCAATTTAATGCAAATGTTTTGTATTGTACTTTGAATTTTGGGTTTCTGAATGTACCTGAATTGTATGAATCTGATAAGTGTCCATACTTGCTCGTTTCTGAACAATGATTACTTGGTACTGCCTCTTGTAATGATTTAAACACTCATCAATTCAAATATAACCACAAACCAACCGATCCCTAACTCTACACCCTTTTTCTTTTGCACTATTGAGTAGCACACAATCATGACTATTTATTTCTTTCACCAAATGTTGGCTCATTCGCAGAGATAACACAAACAAAAAGTTAAAACCAAGACATGGTGTCCAGCCTTTGTTATTGTTTATGCTGATATGAAAACATCAATCTGACGTATGTGCTGACAGATGTATTGACCTTTCAGTTCATAACTATACTATAACTGTACTGGCTACCCTGTATATGCTGGGCATGTATTTTATGCAATCACCTTGACTAGCTCAATTACCATACATAATGACTTTCACAACATCATGCAGTAGAGAGAGAGAGCCATTCAATGGACACATCTCAAATACACTGACTCAAGTCATTAGTTGCTTCACTTGCACTGATTTGTTCTTCATGAGGTCAAGACATCCACATGCGTCAGGGTAATGTTTGGTACA
Source organism: Apostichopus japonicus (assembly GCF_037975245.1). Taxonomy (NCBI): domain Eukaryota; kingdom Metazoa; phylum Echinodermata; class Holothuroidea; order Aspidochirotida; family Stichopodidae; genus Apostichopus; species Apostichopus japonicus. The sequence continues at coordinate 10,838,385 of NC_092578.1, read as the reverse complement.
CCAACAGGGTTTTTTTGTTGAAATTTTTAATTCGCTTGATCTCTGCAAATCGACCAACAACTTTGCAATTTTTGAAAAAAGTGTAAGTTTCATGATTGTGTGATTATTTACTACAGAATAGTACCAAAACTTCTTTTAAATTGTCAGGATCGGTAGCATACTGTAAGAGGCTTGAAGGTAGCCTTTATAATGGTCTGTAGAAAATTTAAAAGTACCTTGTATTTACAAAATGTTTAGAGTAAACTTTGTCTGCTTATGAACACATACAGAGATCTATAATATGTATTATAATAATGTCACAGAACCACTAACACTTCTCATTCGAACAATCTACATGCTTTTTGATGTCGAGTCTACACTTTGTGCATATTTGTATGAGCTTGTAAATTCAAACAAAAAAGTGCATGGTGATTTAACTTCATACATGGTATGTAGATGCAGTCTAATCAATACGAAAACCTTTTTTTTTACCTGTGTTGGTCAAAGGTCAACAGAGGTCAAAGTATGAAAACCTTGTACACAAAGTAACTTCAAATGCAAACCTTGTATGGAATTCATACAAAGTATGCGGACCTTATAGTCTTTCGTATAGGGAGGTTGAAGGGCATTGAGGTCATCAGAGGTCAAGTCTGAACGCATTTTAACTCTATAATTTCAAACAAAGCTTGGATGAACGTCATGCATAGTATGTGGATCTTGTAAGTACAAGAACCCTATTGAGGTCAAAGTCTGAAACCTTTGTAAATGTGATAACTGCAAACCCAAAGTGATTTCAAGAATCTTATTGTTTTCCAAAACGGTCAAATGACCAGCAACTTCAAAAATAAAGTGTGGATGAACTTCATACTTGGTATGTGGATCCACCTCTGTCAGTAAAAAGAATGTTTTTTGTTTTCCTAAGAGGTCAAATGTCATTTGATGTCAAGACAGGTCAAAAGTTTTTACTTTTACAAACATGGCAACTTCAAATGTTTGGCTTGAATGAACTAACATGGTATTTTAATCCATCTTCATGAGGACAAGAACCTTGTTACAAACCAAAAATGGTAACTTAAAATTAAAACATTAAAGTATGGACTTCATACTTTGTTGGATCCACCTAAATGAGTACAAGAACCCTACAGAGGTCAAAGGTCATTTAAGGTTAAGAGAGGTTAACATTAGAAAACTTTGTAACAGGATAATTTTAACAGCAATGTGAAATGTGTATGTACATATACATGAGTGAGGACAAGAACACTATTAATATTGTTTCCCATAGAGGTCAAAGGCTATTAAATGCCAAGCTAGGTTGATGTCGGAAAAACGATATACATGATAACAAAAGCAAAGCTTGGATGAAGTTCATACTTTGTACGTTATTCCACCTTAGTGAGTGCAAAAAGTCAAGAACCCTATTGTTTTACAGTCAAACTTGAAAGTTTGTATTCATTGAATGTCCTCATAGAAGACATAGCAAGGAATCACTTAGCCTGTTGTTTTGTTTTCCTGGGTCAATACTAATGCATACTGTAGACAATAGTCACACAATTGTGATGTACACATTTGTGGTTATTTGCTACAAAATAGAAACCCCAATTTTTTTTCAGACTGTCAAGAATGAATTAAAGATTGAATACATAATGAGGCTTTAACATGAATTAATGTACTGATAGCCATATAATATCATAATACCTGAGTATTTATCCAGTGAAATGTTTTGTCCATTGGCAGCTGTCATAGATTTAATACCTTTAGTAGTCCTTGGACACACAGATATGCTTTTCAGGACTGGTTTGGCATATGACAATAGTAAACAGTAGAGCTTAACATGGTACTTCCTAAAACTCACAGGGCATTTTCCCCATGTTCTGATGACATTTCATTTTCATTTTGCAGCCTACCATTTTTGTCTCTACCAATGAGCATGACAGTGTTCCATCAGTACACTACACCTCTGACTTGGTTCCATGACCCTACCAGAAATTTCCACACAAATAATCACTTGGAGAGCGAGACATATCTGGACAATCAAGCAATGCAGCCACAATGGGTGAATATCTGCATAGCAAGTTATTATGATAAGCGTCCAAATTAATGTCATAGCTAGTATAAGTTGGTATACATAGCCCCACATTCTTATGCTTGATGACTGTTTGCCTTTCACCAAAGTTAAGCAACATTTCCAGATTTGGATACGATTATGTTCTGACAACAATATTTGACTTTAAGATACCACACAGGATGGATACCAATCATTCCCACAGAAATTCATTGGCAAATGGAGGTGGCATTTCAAGATGCTGGCTGGTTAGTTCTACTCTAATATGGACCTTCTTCTATATCTTCTTTTGCTTTTTAGTTTTCTAAGCCACCTGTTGGCTACGTGCTTCAGGTTGTTGTCAATACTACAGTGTTCCCTTGGCATGCTGGCTTAGACAAGCATGATGCATTTCGTGGACCACTAGCAAAGGCATTTGACATAAATAATGACATTCTGCAGTATGTGTCATCACAAGGGTAAGTGCAAGTTACACACCTTAGTTTCAATTGGTTGCTCCTTTATTTTACATAATTTACATTGGAAGGAACATTTTTTAAATGAACTTCTTTGAAGCAATGATGTCATTGACATTATTTATCATATGCTGTGAGTGTAACTTAAACTTTGAACATAAATATGACCAAGGTACCAAAGTAACCAGCAAGTAAATGAGACAAAAGAAAGTTCAGCATTTGACTGAAGGACTTGAAGTTTCATGGACTCTCTTTCTTTAGAATTCACATGTAAATTCATTCCTTCTTTATTTTAAGGTAAGTGAATGGCAATGCGAGGCTGTTTATCTACGTAGGTGTTCAGGTTGAACTTGGTAATTAATGTTATTTTATTTGCTCATTCAATTTGTTGGCTCTGGTTTATGTATGTTGTCCGAGGTATTAAAATCTTGAACAAATGTACAGGTTACTCATACACACAGTAGATTATTGCAGTTAGATATCTGTTAAGCCTTCGTCTTTTGAGTTCAGTCATTGCGAGTAAGTTCATATTTATAAATAACAAAAGATCCAATTGATTTCTTTTAGTTTACGTTCAGTAGCAGATTTGAAGTTTGAGGCAATTAAACTACATTTATACCTTAAATGTATACTACTACTGCAAAGGGGGAAGAAAGGTTTTGATCACCATTTTAATAATACTGAAAAACAGTTTCATGAATGAGCGATGAGATAAAGGTACTTCATGTTTCATATATTTGCCACTAAAACGAATGTCTGCTCATGGTGAAAAAAGATTGCTCAATGTAGTAAGATTTTCTAACTAAAAAGATTTTATTAGCAAAAAAACACTTCTAACCAATAAAATGCCAGCATAATTCGATAGCATGACAAGTGAAGACACTTTGCCCCTTTTCTTGTTTAATTCTCAACAGCCAAGCCACAAAATCTCTCTGTTACTATGTAACTCAAACAGCCAGGGAATTACAGCCATACTTTCCACAGCACAGTTGTTTGGTTATCTCTCCTGCCAATGCATGGACTTTGGATTATAATAGCTTCCTGTTAGATGCCAAACCTGTCAAATCCCTCCTCGATGTGGAGAGGGTGGTGCCCAGCACTGTTAAACCAGATTTGTCAGGTAAATGTTAATCCTCAGTGTCATGAACAAAGTCTAATTTAGTTTGCTGTCTCATTGCTTTGTTGTTAAGCAGCTTTTAATTCACTTGAATGTGGTCCACGATGTTAATCTCAGTTGTGTGAAGCTTTATCATTACCTACACATAGTTCCCTGCAAATTCATTACAAAACAGGATCTTCCTTTTCATGTTGAGTGTTTACAAGTTAATCTGCAGGTTGCTATGCTCTGTATATAGATGTGATTTAATTCAGTCTTCTCCTACCTGTCTCCAATCAACAGATGCTCCTTCCCACATATTTATTTACTGTAAGCACTGCATCCTCTTTGACCCACCTCCAGGTCACTCCTCACTTTCTCCTCATTTGGAATCTGCCATTAAGGAGTGAACAACCTACAGTAAAAAACCCTGACTTGTACTTTAGTCTGCTCCTGTTTAGGGAGACAATGTTTTTATTTGCCTCTCATATCATATAGAAACCAATTTGCAACTTAATCAGAACAACATCATTCATAGTAACCAGTTTTAACTTCAATTTGAAGTTATTGTTCCAAGATAAAACTTTGCATTGGTTCACAGTTCAATGGAAGACTCAGTTGATGAATTAATCTTATAGATTATTGTAAGTTCTTTTGTACAGTTCTCTTGTGATAGTTAGAGTTATTTGAAGCATTCATAATTTCAATAGCAGAAACAATATGTATATTCTGCTGACAATGACTTTGTGGTTCTACCGTTTCTTCTTTTGATTTCACCAGAATTATTGATTGGGTTTTCTCCATGGCAGTCTGGGTTTAAGCGACACACCATACGGAGTAGATCTCGTCAAATCACATACGCTGTCACAGTCATATTACACACTTACAATGAAAGGTAAGCTTGAGTCCTACTGGGAATCAATTTATTGCTGGGATTATATCCAACATGTCATATGTTGTTTGGTAGTTTCTATGTGTCACAAGTTTGATCCAGAGGAATCAAGACACAGAGGAGAAATTAAGGAAAGGTTGCTCTGATGAGAGACCATGTCAAAAGAATACAACAAACACTCAATTTTAGGTTTTGTAAATCCTTATCAGCTTCTTGGATTATACAACCATAGAAATACACATATAAGAACATATAGAATTATAATTTAAATTTAATGTTAATTCTAACTTTAGGTTGTCCTTGTGAGGCCATCTCAACTCTGGCACGAACAAACAGTTATTAATGGGGCAAATTAGTTGGTGGGTATAATCAGCTGGGGCGATATGGTTAATGTCCTTTATGTATGTGGTGATGTTTGGAGTGATCGATACACCCTAGAAGTAACCATGGACATATGTAAAAACCGGGAGGTTGTCCCTGACCAGGTAGGATTAGGGGAACCTGGCGTCAGCTAGTTTACTCACAATTGGAACCCTTGAGTACTTTGGTTGACCCTCTAACAACAGTTGATATAATATAAAATACTTCCTCGTGTCCTCAGCGAAACAAGCAAGATTGCTTTCAGGTCCTCAGCGACCAGAAACTACAACATCCAACCCTCAGCAGTACGATGAAAAATATCTAGGCTAGGATAGTTTCTCCTCATTGGCAAATCCATTGTCTTTTCCTTAAGTTTAGTGCTTGCACGTTGCTAGATTTTGTGCAACTCAACGCAACCTTATATAACCCTGTCGTGCTGGTATTACATAATCACATCGATATAACAAAAGCGAAAATTCATAGCTTCAACAACACAAAAGATAAAGCTGGATGCCAACATCTGCATTTGTGCATAGTAACATTGTACTATCGTTTGGCTATTTAACAACTTGGCAATGTCGTATCATTGACAAAACAATAGACAAAACTTATAGATGCCAACATCTGCATACTTGTATATTTTACATTGTCAAATATCATTACTTAACAACCTAAGAACTCTGTATATTTTCCATAATAAAATTGCATATTTGACACTGGGATAGATGTTAATGCTATATCCTGCTAAACTTTATTTTGTCTTTTATTACTAGCTTCGTGAGAGGTTTACAGCATCATTTACAGGAAAAGCACAATCCTAGTAACTTACAAGAGAAGTGGAGTACTGATGAAACTATATTACACATCCATTACAAGGTACATATGTTACTTGCATATTTTCATATTTCACAGAGATCCTACAAGAATCATGAAAGTGATAACGTGTAAATGCATTTTGTAAAATCTTGTTAATACTGATGGGTGCAGGTAACAAGCCTTTCTGTGGCATAGAAAATTGAAAACTTATCTTTTCATTTTGATTCTCCAGAACATTTTGAACCTGCAAGATATTTCAGCCCTGGGAGCTGTTTACTGCCTTCTACTTCTCTATGTTTATTTTTCAGTCAGTGAGTAACCAGCTGTTTTCTATTCAATAAATATACTACTTATTGAGTTATTGCAAGCTTGACAACAACATGTATTTTTGTTTCTGCTCCAGGACCTCTTGAGCAATTTGTGTTAAATTTTGTGATGGGGTCATATGTGGAATTGTTTCAGCAAGGTACTTAGCCTTGCAGTGATAATAATATCAAAGACAATCTAGAGGCTGTTGTATCATGGCAGATATGTCTAAGTGCCAATCACACAGGTTTATGACCTTAAGTGTCTTACCATTACTATCTTATATGCTTGCTGACCTTCCGAAAATGTCCTCAAAGCACACCGAGTGATGGACGTAAACCATAGGATGTTTATCGGTACTGTCAGGTGCAAAGTTCAGAACTGACCCAGTAGCTACTGACACACATGACAGAACAACTTTGTAACAAGTTGTGATAAAAGTGATGGTGATAACTGTAGCCTGCAATAAAGCCTTGTTTTACTAGCCAGGCTATACAGCTTGACACTGTATCCAAATGTTCACGTTATGTACTCCTGAAAAGGAAGTTGATGCAGGAAAGTGTTTTCTACACAAAAGGATACCAATTGTAAAATCATAGGTTTTTGCTACCTTTCAACTTTTAAGGTAAAGCTTTAGATTGCTGATTTTGTCCTTGAAACATTCTGTGTTATTTGGTATTGCCTTTGTAGCGTATACTCTGTACATGAAAATGTCTTTTAACAAACATGCCGTAAATAACTTCTACTTATCATACCTTGCAATACCTGTCTTAACTGATACACTGAGCATCAAAGTACAAGCACAGCAGTAGAAATAATAATGAGATTGCATTGCTACTCTGTTCTACTTTGTCATTAATAATTACACAAATGTGGAAATACTTGACTATTTTGCATGTGAAAAACAAAAAGCCTCTACAAAGTGCAGATGATTCAGCTTTCTTATCTCATAACCTACTTTAACTTGAGTCAGTAATGAAAATTGGAGAGTTGTTGGCAGTATTACCAACCAACTGAAATTTGTAATATAAAAGAAAGTTTTGGTACATGATGGCCATATTTCTATATGCAGACTGTTATTTTCTAAATTGCAATGCTGCTCTTGTGCAATTTTTTTGGATACTAAACATAAACTTTTTGTTTGTCAGGTCGTATAGACATGGTGAAGTCTAAATGGGGACTGGCTTTCAGTGCCACGATACTAGTATCACTGTCACCATTGATGGCTGTGGGAGTAACTTTGCTCCTTGGAGTGGAGACAACTCTGAATGAAGGGTAAGGCTTGGACAGTATCTGACAGAGAAAATACCTTCCTTTCTTCCTGTTCTTATCATCTGTCAGATGTCATAGTTCAGCATGATTGGTTTCAATGTAAACCGTAGCCTTTGCAATCATGGTGACGTATGTACTGTATGTGTGTGTGTTGATGTACATGTGTGAAGAAGCCTTACTTGTAAGCATACTTCAAAAAGGGAAACTAAGAGGGATCTAAAAGTTTGTATGTAAATTCCTCTTACTGGAGGTCAATGATCAGAGGCGAAAATATGAAAAGCTGGTAAATAGACATCCTCAATCTTAGATCAATCTCAAATTTAGCATGTGGATGTTCCATATGGAAATGATGAACCATATTGCTTCTGTTGGTGGTCATAGATCATTTGTGGTCAGCAGAAGTCAAAGTTTGTAAACCTTGTAAACACAATATCTCAAGAATCGAATCTTAGGAGGATCTCATAATTAGTATGTTGATACCACATATTGTGGTGATAAATCAAATTATTTTTGTTGAAGGTCAAAGGTCATCAGAGATCAGAGTCATGTTAACATGATATCTCATATAAGGAATTTGCAATGAATCTCACATTCCATATGTGTGCCCTAATATTTCAGCCTTACTATGTTTAACTTAATTAGCATTGCCAATGGAGCTTATGCCACAGTGGTAGTGTATATCTACCTATGTCTGTCAATTTTCCAACCCATTTGCTCAATCCTGATGTTGTTGCCCATCTAAGATCATGAAGTCAAGGCAGGACATGAAGTACATTAAATTCTTCTTTTCATTGGGTTTTAATCTGATTGAGATGAAAATTATTGGCAGTGGTCAATTGGTGAGTCCTCACTCACCAAAGTTTACTAAGATGAGATGTCAAAGCAGAAGTAAGCCCAAAATCTTTGAAAAGTTCCTACTCAAAAGACTTATCATACTTAGTATTGAGGTTCACCTTTTTAAGTAACACATTAGTTGTTTCTCATGGATGTCAAAGATCATTTAAATTAAACAGAAGTGAAAGTTTGAAAGTCTTGTAAGCAAACTAACTCCAAAGTAAACTGATATGAACACCAAAGTTGGTGTTAAGATACAACTAATTGAGCATATTGAGATTTCTGTTATTCTCTGATGAAGTCTAGTGTCATTCCAATTTGACAGTGATCAAAGTCTGAAAAATTTGTAATCACAATATTTAAATATTTGATACTTGGATGAACTTCATATTGGTATTGGATCCAACTTTAGAAGTACAAGAACCATGTGTTCACAGTTTACATGCATTTCTGTGCCTCATAGAAATGTGGCAAGGAATCACTGAGACTTTTTAGCTTTCTGGTTTGTTTCATTGTTTGATTCCTTGCTGGAGGCAAAAAGAATCTATGCGATGGTGATATCCTGTGTCTATGTATGTGACACTTGTAAACACTGTAACTTAAAAAGGTATTGGTGGATTAACTTCATACTTGGTCGAGGATCCATCTAATTGAGTACAAAGGAGCCTATTGTTTTCTGTGAAGTTCAATTGTCCATTTGGGGTCAACAGAGGTCAAAGTCTGAAAACTTTGTGAACTTGAGTTATCATGTTCACAAAGCAGTTCAAGTCAACTTAAATGTGTTAAGTTCACTTAGGTATGTATCAAACTGCATCTTGGTTAGTACTGGGTTCTTATACTGTTGTCAAATGAGAGGTAACAGTACTTGGAATGAACACATGCTGGTGTACAGATGATCAAAAAAAGTGTTATATCACAGAGACAGCAGTATTCTCAGTCATTCCTTGAGAATGATTCATCACTACATATAGTAAACCTGATCAAACACATACATACACACATGTATGACTGGTGAGCTTTTGACATATTCCTTAGGCCTTAATCAAATTGTTAGCAGCAAAATTGGTTGATGTTTTGTGGAAGAGCCATGATTCCTCTATCAATTTCTGCCAACTAAGCATTTTATTTGTGAGAAATTTACCTCTAAGGGTTAGGTTGACCTACGAGTGAAATGAAACTTAAAAAGCCCATAGCTTTCAGAATGTTCATTGTGGCAATTGCTCAATACACATCTGCCATCTATATATAATGATATGGATATTCACTTGGTCATAAATAATTGTTTAATCTTGGTCCATTTCAGGTCAAAGTTAATTTAATGTTCCTTTTGAATCACTTTGGCAACGTTTGGAACTACCACAGCATCGGTGATTACTGATCAAAATTATTAATAAAAACTATTCAATTGTGTTTTAATCTGGAGGAGGGGAGGGGTGTGGGGAGGATTGGGGCCCAAGGAGATGGTGTTCTCTAAGGATGATTTTTTTTTTGTCAGTATTGAGTAAACTACCTGTACTCAATGGAATCTCTTGTTGAAATACTTCCTACTACAGGCATGCCTCAATATTCACCAAAGTTTTCAAGATCTTGAGTAGTAGAGTAGCCCATGTGGGATTCTCAAGACTTTGAAGTCACAATTTCTATGAATCTGTGAAAGAATTTTTGGTGTGAAAAAGAAATTGCTAGAGTGATATTAATTTCTTGTCTTCAAACATTGTATACCTGTAAACATACAAGTTTGAGATTGTAGATGTAAAATTAATGGAGACTAAGCATAGTATTTTTATTTTAATGTACACATTAAGCATAATTTTTTTTAAATCCACAAATTAAGCATACATTAAAAATGAAAGATATCTTGTCATGAAGAATACTTTTGCAAGATGTGAGAGATTGTGTTATCAGTAATGTTATATCAATCTTCAGGGAGGTTTTTCCATACTTGGTAATCATCATTGGACTTGAAAATACTCTGGTCATGACTAACTCTGTGGCATCCACCCAAATGGATCTAGATGTACCCACCAGGATAGCTACAGGTAAAACTCTCTTTGATTTATGTCTTTTCTTCATCCATACTTACCTATTGACATGTTACATTAAGTATCATTTGAGTCAAGTTGTGCGGTAGAATATTTTGCTAGGTGATTGTGATTTGTTATGCTTGTGGAAGTATTAATTACATTGTACTTTTGTTGTATCATCTATGTTGTTGGCTGGCTCATTGCATAGTTATTTTGTTTCTTGTTACTTTGTTACAGGGTTAAGTGGAGAAGGCTGGTACATAATGAAGAATCTCTGCACAGGCTTATCAATTGTGTTTTTGGGTCACTTTACATTCGTTCCAGCTATACAGGTAAATTATATCAGCATCTTTTAGAAATGTAAACTCGCTATTGAGAAAATCCCTTGGTTGTGTGTACAAAGTAGTAAACATAGTGCCTGTGGTCTGCCTGGAAGTCAGAAGTGACCAAAATGTGGTACAAGTATGGAAGTCCAGTGTCAAGAATTGATGAGCGAAGGCTTTTGTTTAAGATTTAATCTCATAATTTATCCAGTGTTGTTGAATCATGTCAATGTCTTGAACTCGAGTTAGACTCTAGCCACATTGTTTCTACTTGTGACTTGACTTGACATTAATGACTTGTGGCTTGACTTGGCATTAATGACTTGTGACTTAACTTGACATTAATGACTTGTGGCTTGACTTGACATTAATGACTTGTGGCTTGACTTGACATTAATGACTTGTGGATTAACTTGACATTAATGACTTGTGGCTTGACTTGACATTAATGACTCGTGGCTTGACTTGACAAGGGATGGACTGTGGCTTGACTTGACTTGAACTTCTTGACATTACTAGAGTAGATGCTTGTTATAAGAAAATGGTAAAGCCAATTATGCAATCGTTGAACAAATATTGAGTTTAATTCTTTCTGACACTGACATTCCACTTGAAACGGTTCAGTTCGAAGGGGGCACAACCATCAAGTGCCAGTGAAACGTGTCAATGATTTAAGTCGGTAAACCACAAAGTTACCTCCAAATGTTTAAACAAGGGGGATCATATGCACTCAGTGCCACCAATTGCGGTATGTGAATGTTTTCCACATAGGGGGCACTAAAGGGCACATTAAACTTACAAAATTGGAAAAAGTACTTTGTATTGCCAAATTGGGTCACACATTATGTATGACAAGAACACTTTTGAAGATTTGTACAAAATGGGGGTGTGGTTGGGGAGGGGGGGTAGGCCTCCTGTGTCCTTCTTGGCTCAGCTGCCCCTGCTTGATAAGGTCAAAGTTTAGCATTATCAGTATCTTTTAGCATATTCAAGCCTGTTTCAATCTGGTATTAATTAGGAAAGTTAGCAGTGATCTTCAGAAAACTTTGTATTGACACTAGCATGTCATCTAGCAACCCTTGACTGCATCAAGGTAGGATGGTAAAAGAAAATTCGTAACTGACAATATCACAACATTAGTATTTTAGTATGATTCACAAGGTCAACCTTGGATAAAGTTCTACCGTGAAATGTTGATCCATCTTGGAATTCAAGGATTTAAAACCTTTTAACATGATAACTCACAAAGTGAAGATTGAATGAGCTTAATACTTGGTATATAGATCCAACTTGGTGAGTGAAAGAACATTAACAAATTGGTGTAGGTCAAATGTCATTTCAGGTCAACATTGCTCAAATATTGCTCAAAAGTGTGGCTTGCAGGAAGTTAATACTTTTGCATGTATATCCATCTACAATAAAGTTAAGTTGCTGTCAATTGCACAAGATTATTACTGTTGTTAAGTGCCTCATAACATTGTAACTGGAGCTCACTGATGTACCAACAGACTCACATCAGTTCACATGTATATTTCTTGCTGAACCTTAGCTGTTGATGTGTTGTTTGGCTTATGCCTTTAGTATGACTTCATATGTTGCTTTTATATTTGACTTGATTTGCAATAGAATCAAATGACCTGTGTCTTGAAGTGACAAAAATGCTCGGTTACAACACTGGTTCTTGCTGAATTCAAAGAGTACCATTAAGGTGATCTGTGTGTACATTCAGATCACATTTAACATTATGTTGGTTACCTTATGGCTCTGTAGTGATATATGGAAGGCCCTATGCTGGTGAACATAGGTTTAACCTTACTACATTTTCTTCTGCACTCACTACTTTGACTTGGTGTTGCATTTGGCATGATTCCTACCTACAGAAGGAAATTATAGTGATAACTACTGTAGAGTGCACAAGTTTTATTTTCATATGTTATTGCATCATAGGTTATATCAAGAATAAAGGAAGCACTTGCAATTGAAAATATTAATATGATTTGATTACTCCCAGTGATATTACTTTCCTTCTTTCTTGTTAGGAATTTTGTCTCTTGGCATTAATTGCAATGCTAACAGATTTCTTCCTTCAGATGTTTTTCTTTGTCCCAGTTTTATCGCTTGACTTTAGAAGGACGGAGGTGAGTAATTAGTCACAACATAGATGCATTTACTAGCTCTACATCAAGTAATACTATTTGTGTTCTTCAGGTTGTAATATGTGGATACTCACTTATCTGACTGAATCAAAATCTGAAAGACACATTTTCATAAAATGATTCAGCCATTTGTTCTTGTTTAATAACATGTTAGTGTATTCAAATGTTGTGTGTACCCTACAGTGATGTTGTCATTATACTTTATGTAAGTTAAATGTAATGATGTTGTTTGACAAATCTCATTGTTGTTGGGTTTTAAAAAAAAATTTAATCAATTATCTTGCTAACAGTGTAACCTATTGTTTATGTTAAAGCATACCTTCAGGGTGTAGTTACCAGTGGTATTAGCTATGTTCTTTTTAGTCTTTTACATCTTTTTTCCTCAGTGGGATGTGGCTGGTAGTATCAGGGGCACAAAGGATGTGGCCATAGCAATTGCAGATGAAAGTGTTGCTAAAAAGACCCAATCCCCATTTGACACTCCTTCACCAACACATGTTCCAGGCAAACCCAGTCTTCGCACAAAAGTACCATTTGGAATCCTGTTGGCCAGTCTTCGAATTCTTCAAAGGCTGATAATGGTAACACTGCTTGCCTATCTGGAGTTTAATGATTAAAAGCTTCAGATTTCTTAACTTAAAGATGTAATTATTGAGGCACTATGACACTTTGGCAAGGATGTTGGAGTTGTACTGATTATATTCTTGGGCATTAGGGTTGAAATCATGTTTTTTAGACATTAAGAATACTGAAAAGGTTATAATGACAATGCTGTAAATACTGTATAAAGAGTAATATGTTTTACACAAAAGTAACAAGTAAAGAACATTTTTCTTCCTTTTTACAGGCCTTTCTTCTGTTATGGATCATTGTATCATTTCTATTCATCTACCATTCTGGAATCGCACAGTACATATATGACTCCATAAACAATAATAATTCCACCATCTCCTCGGCAACCAATAAAGTACCTCGAGTCAAGGATCACATACAATATCTCAGCAAGGAGTTCATGGATGATAATCCCTTATCCGATCATAAACTCAATGGCGAATTGGAGAGAGGGATTAGCAGTTTTCCATTACCCTTAAAAGAACTGCAGGTGACTCCTATAACCTATCAGGAACCAGAGAGTTCTTTAGCTGAAGGAACAGAGAGGTTTCTGTTGAGTCTCTGGCTAAGCAATAAGCAACACTGGAGATTCTCAGCCTGGCATTGGCCAGCACTCCTTAATTTCTATAACATTAGTTTGTCTAATAGGTGAGTAAATTATGTAAAGTTATTGAGATGTATGGCTAACATGTCAGTGTGTGAACAGTATTGATGATGAAAGGTTACCAGGTTTTTACACTTCTTCATATATAGTATGTGTATCCAGGCCACATGCGAAGATATTTTTTACAAAACTACTGGAATATGGTTCAAAAGTAAAGAGCTTGAGATTTGTTCAGTTGAATCACCTGATAGTTTGATATTGGGTTTAGGAATTCATTAATTCAACTACATTGTGGCTAAGACATGCATTAGTATATAGCTCTAGTCCCTAAGTTGATACCTCTTATCATCAAGTTTTTATGAGGTGCAGTTATGCTACAAGAGAGAATCCACTTCACAGGTTCCTAATATTTGGCAAAATTGGATGTTTATTGATTGAATTTTTAACTCAACACAATATGAGTTAATTTCCCCAAACAAGTTTACACACCTGTAATGTTTGGAGTTTTTGAAATAAGATGGTAAAGTTTTTGCACATTCAGCAAAGGGTTAATTAAGTTAATTTAAAAAATGCTAGTCATTATTGGTGTATCCTGATGTCTAATCTATTCTCCCTTCCATTGTCAAGCTTACATACATTGCCTATGCTGAACATATCATGAGAGTTCTGTGTGGTCATGTGATCTCACTTACATATTGGAAACTGTACAGGCTATCGCTTATGAGAAGTACAATTCTATTTGTGTCTTAAATAGTAGCACATTCTTGGTCACTCTTACCTGGAACAGCAAATAAGTAGATATAAAAATAAACTTTTCTGAAAATTGCTGCTCAAATACTTTTACAACTAAGAAATTGTATCACTGAGTTGCATATCTTTATACAGCACGACATTTTGAGTGCAACTTTTGAAATCATCCTGATTTCTGCCAAACTCTTGACAAACAATGCTCCAAAATGTTGATTTTGTACAGAATTAGATAAATAACCAAATTCATAATCTAGTTTACTTTGGATAGTACTACCTTAAGTGGAAACAGTTATAAACAATATATGCACCCCTGGCATGCACTGGAAAGGATTACCAACATCTAGGCTGATTAGCTCACTTGATAGAGCAATGGATTCATATTTCTGAGATCACTTATTCAATCCCATTTTAACTAAAAGTTCTTTTCTCTTTAAAAATTTGTTTATTACTTGCCATTAATATTTCTATATGATTGACTTACTTATATTGCAGCATTATTGCCATTCAGCCATTGAATGAGCCAATATATATACATTTTTCTTGCAATATTTATTTTGAAAACTACCAGTGAGCATTTTGCTAACCAAGTGTACCATTTAATAAGTTTGTATCTTTTTGACATTTCTCTTCTACTTTTGAATCATGATTGTTAAGCTGAAGGTGATTGCTACCTTTTTGGCATCTGATAACCATTTTCTATTTTGTCTTAAAGGTACATCAGTATTCTTCCACCAATTAAACTACACATCAATATACCTCCATCAGATGCGATAAATCTTCGTCTCAAGTCTGAAAAGAAACGATTTGAAGACCTTCAAGGAAGAAGTAAAAGTGTTGATGAAACTTTTTACACAAACATTAGATTACAGGGAGACTTACCAGAAGAAATTCCTGAATATAACTTTTACTTAACTCTCATATTTGGTGTTGCCAGTGGTGCATCATTAGTCATTTTAATGTTGCTCCTATTCTGGTGCATCAAAGTAATTCAGAATCGAACACCAAAGCAATATATGAACACAGCGATTCCAACAGGTGACAGTCATCTAGAGCAGTTCACATTGTGCCTCAAAGGTCACAAGCAGGTCAGTCAAACACACCATCTTGGCATAGTGAGTTGAGCAATATTGAAAAGTTAACTTGTTGAGAAGTGATATCTGCTTAAATATCAAATTTCTCAGTGATCTATTATTGTCAGGTTAAAGGATCCAAGTTCCCATTAAGTGTTCTTGTCACTTTTCTATAGTTTCTCTTCTCAGTTGATAAATATATTCTTCTTCCCTCATGAGCTGGAAGCTGTAAGTAATAAGATAGTCGCACATCTTTTCCTAAATTTGTTCATAACTCAACAGAGAGCAAACTGTTTAGAGATTCAGTACAAACCTAAGTTGATGCACTCAGTTGCTTTATACTGCCTTTTCCTAACATCCTATTTTCAGGAGGTTGAAATACTTGTTTATCGGAATGGCCAATTTATCAGCGCCTGTTTGGGAGGAGAGATTCGATTTTGGAACCAGGATGGTAGAGAAGTCATGTATTTGGATCGCAGAAGGTATGATATTGAAATGATCATGATGAAGTGAAGACTCAGATCTAAAACTGTATATTTGTAACAGTAATACTTGTTATCAAGTTAGTAGTTGGGCATATGTAACACCATGGCGTGTCAACACAAAATCTCACCATGCATATCTTGCCTAAGCTTCATACTTGGTATGTGCATGTCCGATAGAAAGTTCTTGGCTTTTGTCATGGTGAGGTCAAAGCCAATGGCAACATCTGCAAAGCTTTGCAAGTAAGCTTTATACTCAAAACTGTAGCTGTATGGTAGTTGGGTGGTAGATTCATCCTAATGAGCACTATCCTTCCAGTTGTTTTAATGGGTATGGTAGTTGGGTGGTAGATTCACCCTAATGAGCACTATCCTTCCAGTTGTTTTAGAGGTATGGTAGTTGGGTGGTAGATTCACCCTAATGAGCACTATCCTTCCAGTTGTTTTAGAGGTATGATAGTTGGGTGGTAGATTCACCCTAATGAGCACTATCCTTCCAGTTGTTTTAGTGGGTATGGTAGTTGGGTGGTAGATTCACCCTAATGAGAACTATCCTTCCAGTTGTTTTAGGGGGTATGGTAGTTGGGTGGTAGATTCACCCTAATGAGCACTATCCTTCCAGTTGTTTTAGGGGGAATGGTAGTTGGGTGGTAGATTCACCCTAATGAGCACTATCCTTCCAGTTGTTTTAGGGGGTATGGTAGTTGGGTGGTAGATGAACCCTAATGAGCACTATCCTTCCAGTTGTTTTAGAGGTATGGTAGTTGGGTGGTAGATTCACCCTAATGAGCACTACCCTTCCAGTTGTTTTAGAGGTATGATAGTTGGGTGGTAGATTCACCCTAATGAGCACTATCCTTCCAGTTGTTTTAGTGGGTATGGTAGTTGGGTGGTAGATTCACCCTAATGAGAACTATCCTTCCAGTTGTTTTAGGGGGTATGGTAGTTGGGTGGTAGATTCACCCTAATGAGCACTATCCTTCCAGTTGTTTTAGGGGGAATGGTAGTTGGGTGGTAGATTCACCCTAATGAGCACTATCCTTCCAGTTGTTTTAGGGGGTATGGTAGTTGGGTGGTAGATTCACCCTAATGAGCACTATCCTTCCAGTTGTTTTAGAGGTATGATAGTTGGGTGGTAGATTCACCCTAATGAGCACTATCCTTCCAGTTGTTTTAGTGGGTATGGTAGTTGGGTGGTAGATTCACCCTAATGAGCACTATCCTTCCAGTTGTTTTAGGGGGAATGGTAGTTGGGTGGTAGATTCACCCTAATGAGCACTATCCTTCCAGTTGTTTTAGGGGGTATGGTAGTTGGGTGGTAGATGAACCCTAATGAGCACTATCCTTCCAGTTGTTTTAGAGGTATGGTAGTTGGGTGGTAGATGAACCCTAATGAGCACTACCCTTCCAGTTGTTTTAGAGGTATGATAGTTGGGTGGTAGATTCACCCTAATGAGCACTATCCTTCCAGTTGTTTTAGTGGGTATGGTAGTTGGGTGGTAGATTCACCCTAATGAGCACTATCCTTCCAGTTGTTTTAGTGGGTATGGTAGTTGGGTGGTAGATTCACCCTAATGAGAACTATCCTTCCAGTTGTTTTAGGGGGTATGGTAGTTGGGTGGTAGATTCACCCTAATGAGCACTATCCTTCCAGTTGTTTTAGTGGGTATGGTAGTTGGGTGGTAGATTCACCCTCATGAGCACTATCCTTCCAGTTGTTTTAGTGGGTATGGTAGTTGGGTGGTAGATTCACCCTAATGAGCACTATCCTTCCAGTTGTTTTAGAGGTATGATAGTTGGGTGGTAGATTCACCCTAATGAGCACTATCCTTCCAGTTGTTTTAGTGGGTATGATAGTTGGGTGGTAGATTCACCCTAATGAGCACTATCCTTCCAGTTGTTTTAGGGGGAATGGTAGTTGGGTGGTAGATTCACCCTAATGAGCACTATCCTTCCAGTTGTTTTAGGGGGTATGGTAGTTGGGTGGTAGATGAACCCTAATGAGCACTATCCTTCCAGTTGTTTTAGAGGTATGGTAGTTGGGTGGTAGATGAACCCTAATGAGCACTACCCTTCCAGTTGTTTTAGAGGTATGATAGTTGGGTGGTAGATTCACCCTAATGAGCACTATCCTTCCAGTTGTTTTAGTGGGTATGGTAGTTGGGTGGTAGATTCACCCTAATGAGAACTATCCTTCCAGTTGTTTTAGGGGGAATGGTAGTTGGGTGGTAGATTCACCCTAATGAGCACTATCCTTCCAGTTGTTTTAGGGGGTATGGTAGTTGGGTGGTAGATTCACCCTAATGAGCACTATCCTTCCAGTTGTTTTAGTGGGTATGGTAGTTGGGTGGTAGATTCACCCTCATGAGCACTATCCTTCCAGTTGTTTTAGGGGTATGGTAGTTGGGTGGTAGATTCACCCTCATGAGCACTATCCTTCCAGTTGTTTTAGAGGTATGGTAGTTGGGTGGTAGATTCACCCCAATGAGCACTATCCTTCCAGTTGTTTTAGGGGGAATGATAGTTGGGTGGTAGATTCACCCTAATGAGCACTATCCTTCCAGTTGTTTTAGTGGGTATGGTAGTTGGGTGGTAGATTCATACTAATTAGCACTATCCTTCCAGTTGTTTTAGAGGTATGATAGTTGGGTGGTAGATTCACCCTAATGAGCACTATCCTTCCAGTTGTTTTAGGGGGTATGGTAGTTGGGTGGTAGATGAACCATAATGAGCACTATCCTTCCAGTTGTTTTAGTGGGTATGGTAGTTGGGTGGTAGATTCACCCTAATGAGCACTATCCTACCAGTTGTTTTAGGGGGTATGGTAATTGGGTGGTAGATGAACCATAATGAGCACTATCCTTCCAGTTGTTTTAGTGGGTACGGTAGTTGGGTGTTAGATTCACCCTAATGAGCACTATCCTTCCAGTTGTTTTAGTGGGTACGGTAGTTGGGTGGTAGATTCACCCTAATGAGCACTATCCTTCCAGTTGTTTTAGTGGGTATGTTAGTTGGGTGGTAGATTCACCTAATGAGCACTATCCTTCCAGTTGTTTTAGTGGGTATGGTAGTTGGGTGGTAGATGAACCATAATGAGCACTATCCTTCCAGTTCTTTAAGAGGTATGGTAGTTGGGTGGTAGATTCACCCTAATGAGCACTATCCTTGTATGGTAGTTGGGTGGTAGATGAACCATAATGAGCACTATCCTTTCAGTTGTTTTAGTGGGTATGGTAGTTGGGTGGTAGATCAACCATACTGAGCACTATCCTTCCAGTTGTTTTAGTAGGTATATTAGTTGGGTGGTAGATTCACCATAATGAGCACTATCCTTCCAGTTGTTTTATTGGGTATGGTATTTGGGTGGTAGATTCACCATAATGAGCACTATCCTTCCAGTTGTTTTAGTGGGTATGGTAGTTGGGTGGTAGATGAACCATAATAAGCACTATCCTTCCAGTTGTTTTAGTGGGTACGGTAGTTGGGTGGTAGATTCACCCTAATGAGCACTATCCTTCCAGTTGTTTTAGTGGGTATGGTAGTTGGGTGGTAGATTCACCCTAATGAGCACTATCCTACCAGTTGTTTTAGGGGGTATGGTAGTTGGGTGGTAGATGAACCATAATGAGCACTATCCTTCCAGTTGTTTTAGTGGGTATGGTAGTTGGGTGTTAGATTCACCCTAATGAGCACTATCCTACCAGTTGTTTTAGGGGGTATGGTAATTGGGTGGTAGATGAACCATAATGAGCACTATCCTTCCAGTTGTTTTAGTGGGTACGGTAGTTGGGTGGTAGATTCACCCTAATGAGCACTATCCTTCCAGTTGTTTTAGTGGGTATGTTAGTTGGGTGGTAGATTCACCTAATGAGCACTATCCTTCCAGTTGTTTTAGTGGGTATGGTAGTTGGGTGGTAGATGAACCATAATGAGCACTATCCTTCCAGTTGTTTTAGTGGGTATGGTAGTTGGGTGGTAGATGAACCATAATGAGCACTATCCTTCCAGTTCTTTAAGAGGTATGGTAGTTGGGCATTAGATTCACCCTAATGAGCACTATCCTTGTATGGTAGTTGGGTGGTAGATGAACCATAATGAGCACTATCCTTTCAGTTGTTTTAGTGGGTATGGTAGTTGGGTGGTAGATCCACCATACTGAGCACTATCCTTCCAGTTGTTTTAGTAGGTATATTAGTTGGGTGGTAGATTCACCATAATGAGCACTATCCTTCCAGTTGTTTTATTGGGTATGGTATTTGGGTGGTAGATTCACCATAATGAGCACTATCCTTCCAGTTGTTTTAGGGAGTATGGTACTTGGGTGGTAGATTCACCCTAATGAGCACTATCCTTCCAGTTGTTTTAGTGGTATGGTAGTTGGGTGTTAGATTCACCCTAATGAGCACTATCCTTCCAGTTGTTTTTAAGGGTATGGTAGTTGGGTGGTAGATCCACCCTAATGAGCACTATCCTTCCAGTTGTTTTAGAGGTATGGTAGTTGGGTGGTAGATTCATCCTAATGAGCACTATCCTTCCAGTTGTTTTAGTGGGTATGGTCGTTGGGTGGTAGATTCACCCTAATGAGCACTATCCTACCAGTTGTTTTAGAGGTATGGTAGTTGGGTGGAAGATTCATCCTAATGAGCACTATCCTTCCAGTTGTTTTAGGGGGTATGGTAGTTGGGTGGTAGATGAACTATAATGAGCACTATCCTTCCAGTTGTTTTAGTGGGTATGGTAGTTGGGTGTTAGATTCACCCTAATGAGCACTATCCTTCCAGTTGTTTTAGTTGGTGCGGTAGTTGGGTGGTAGATTCACCCTAATGAGCACTATCCTTCCAGTTGTTTTAGTGGGTATGTTAGTTGGGTGGTAGATTCACCCTAATGAGCACTATCCTTCCAGTTGTTTTAGTGGGTATGGTAGTTGGGTGGTAGATTCACCCTAATGAGCACTATCCTACCAGTTGTTTTAGGGGGTATGGTAATTGGGTGGTAGATGAACCATAATGAGCACTATCCTTCCAGTTGTTTTAGTGGGTATGGTAGTTGGGTGTTAGATTCACCCTAATGAGCACTATCCTTCCAGTTGTTTTAGTGGGTACGGTAGTTGGGTGGTAGATTCACCCTAATGAGCACTATCCTTCCAGTTGTTTTAGTGGGTATGTTAGTTGGGTGGTAGATTCACCTAATGAGCACTATCCTTCCAGTTGTTTTAGTGGGTATAGTAGTTGGGTGGTAGATGAACCATAATGAGCACTATCCTTCCAGTTCTTTAAGAGGTATGGTAGTTGGGTGGTAGATTCACCCTAATGAGCACTATCCTTGTATGGTAGTTGGGTGGTAGATGAACCATAATGAGCACTATCCTTTCAGTTGTTTTAGTGGGTATGGTAGTTGGGTGGTAGATCCACCATACTGAGCACAATCCTTCCAGTTGTTTTAGTAAGTATATTAGTTGGGTGGTAGATTCACCATAATGAGCACTATCCTTCCAGTTGTTTTATTGGGTATGGTATTTGGGTGGTAGATTCACCATAATGAGCACTATCCTTCCAGTTTGTTTTAGTGGGTATGGTAGTTGGGTGGTAGATGAACCATAGTAAGCACTATCCTTCCAGTTGTTTTAGTGGGTACGGTAGTTGGGTGGTAGATTCACCCTAATGAGCACTATCCTTCCAGTTGTTTTAGTGGGTATGGTAGTTGGGTGGTAGATTCACCCTAATGAGCACTATCTCACCAGTTGTTTTAGGGGGTATGGTAGTTGGGTGGTAGATGAACCATAATGAGCACTATCCTTCCAGTTGTTTTAGTTGGTGCGGTAGTTGGGTGTTAGATTCACCCTAATGAGCACTATCCTACCAGTTGTTTTAGGGGGTATGGTAATTGGGTGGTAGATGAACCATAATGAGCACTATCGTTCCAGTTGTTTTAGTGGGTATGGTAGTTGGGTGTTAGATTCACCCTAATGAGCACTATCCTTCCAGTTGTTTTAGTGGGTACGGTAGTTGGGTGGTAGATTCACCCTAATGAGCACTATCCTTCCAGCTGTTTTAGTGGGTATGTTAGTTGGGTGGTAGATTCACCTAATGAGCACTATCCTTCCAGTTGTTTTAGTGGGTATGGTAGTTGGGTGGTAGATGAACCATAATGAGCACTATCCTTCCAGTTCTTTAAGAGGTATGGTAGTTGGGTGGTAGATTCACCCTAATGAGCACTATCCTTGTATGGTAGTTGGGTGGTAGATGAACCATAATGAGCACTATCCTTTCAGTTGTTTTAGTGGGTACGGTAGTTGGGTGGTAGATCCACCATACTGAGCACTATCCTTCCAGTTGTTTTAGTAGGTATATTAGTTGGGTGGTAGATTCACCATAATGAGCACTATCCTTCCAGTTGTTTTAGTAGGTATATTAGTTGGGTGGTAGATTCACCATAATGAGCACTATCCTTCCAGTTGTTTTATTGGGTATGGTATTTGGGTGGTAGATGAACCATAATGAGCACTATCCTTCCAGTTGTTTTAGGGAGTATAATAGTTGGGTGGTAGATTCACCCTAATGAGCACTATCCTTCCAGTTGTTTTAGAGGTATGGTAGTTGGGTGTTAGATTCACCCTAATGAGCACTATCCTTCCAGTTGTTTTTAAGGGTATGGTAGTTGGGTGGTAGATCCACCTTAATGAGCACTATCCTTCCAGTTGTTTTAGAGGTATGGTAGTTGGGTGGTAGATTCATCCTAATGAGCACTATCCTTCCAGTTGTTTTAGTGGGTATGGTCGTTGGGTGGTAGATTCACCCTAATGAGCACTATCCTACCAGTTGTTTTAGAGGTATGATAGTTGGGTGGAAGATTCATCCTAATGAGCACTATCCTTCCAGTTGTTTTAGTGGGTATGGTAGTTGGGTGGTAGATTCACACTAATGAGCACTATCCTTCCAGTTGTTTTAGAGGTATGGTAGTTGGGTGGTAGATTCATCCTAATGAGCACTATCCTTCCAGTTGTTTTAGTGGGTATGGTAGTTGGGTGGTAGATTCACACTAATGAGCACTATCCTTCCAGTTGTTTTAGAGGTATGGTAATTGGGTGGTAGATTCACCCTAATGAGCACTACCCAAGAAGTTGTTTTAGAGGTATGGTAGTTGGGTGGTAGATGATCCATAATGAGCACTATCCTTCCAGTTGTTTTAGAGGTAGGATAGTTGGGTGGTAGATTCACCCTAATGAGCACTATCCTTCCAGTTGTTTTAGAGGTAGGGTAGTTGGGTGGTAGATTCACCCTAATGAGCACTATCCTTCCAGTTGTTCTAAGAGGTATGGTAGTTGGGTGGTAGATGAACCATAATGAGCACTATCCTTCCAGTTGTTTTAGAGGTATGGTAGTTGGGTGTTAGATTCACCCTAATTAGCACTATCCTTCCAGTTGTTTTAGAGGTATGGTAGTTGGGTGGTAGATTCACCCTAATGAGCACTATCCTTCCAGTTGTTTTAGAGGTATGGTAGTTGGGTGGTAGATTCACCCTAATGAGCACTATCCTTCCAGTTGTTTTAGGGGTATGGTAGTTGGGTGGTAGATGATCCATAATGAGCACTATCCTTCCAGTTGTTTTAGAGGTATGGTAGTTGGGTGGTAGATTCACCCTAATGAGCACTATCCTTCCAGTTGTTTAAGAGGTATGGTAGTTGGGTGGTAGATTCACCCTAATGAGCACTACCCTTCCAGTTGTTTTAGAGGTATGATAGTTGGGTGGTAGATTCACCCTAATGAGCACTATCCTTCCAGTTGTTTTAGTGGGTATGGTAGTTGGGTGGTAGATTCACCCTAATGAGAACTATCCTTCCAGTTGTTTTTAAGGGTATGGTAGTTGGGTGGTAGATTCACCCTAATGAGCACTATCCTTGTATGGTAGTTGGGTGGTAGATGAACCATAATGAGCACTATCCTTCCAGTTGTTTTAGTGGGTACGGTAGTTGGGTGGTAGATCCACCCTCCTGAGCACTATCCTTCCAGTTGTTTTAGTAGGTATATTAGTTGGGTGGTAGATTCACCATAATGAGCACTATCCTTCCAGTTGTTTTATTGGGTATGGTAGTTGGGTGGTAGATTCACCATAATGAGCACTATCCTTCCAGTTGTTTTAGGGGTATGGTAGTTGGGTGGTAGATTCATCCTAATGAGCACTATCCTTCCAGTTGTTTTAGAGGTATGGTAGTTGGGTGGTAGATTCATCCTAATGAGCACTATCCTTCCAGTTGTTTTAAGGGGTATGGTAGTTGGGTGGTAGATCCACCCTAATGAGCACTATCCTTCCAGTTGTTTTAGAGGTATGGTAGTTGGGTGTTAGATTCACCCTAATTAGCACTATCCTTCCAGTTGTTTTAGAGGTATGGTAGTTGGGTGGTAGATTCACCCTAATGAGCACTATCCTTCCAGTTGTTTTAGAGGTATGGTAGTTGGGTGGTAGATTCACCCTAATGAGCACTATCCTTCCAGTTGTTTTAGAGGTATGGTAGTTGGGTGTTAGATTCACCCTAATTAGCACTATCCTTCCAGTTGTTTTAGAGGTATGGTAGTTGGGTGGTAGATTCACCCTAATGAGCACTATCCTTCCAGTTGTTTTAGAGGTATGGTAGTTGGGTGGTAGATTCACCCTAATGAGCACTATCCTTCCAGTTGTTTTAGAGGTATGGTAGTTGGGTGTTAGATTCACCCTAATTAGCACTATCCTTCCAGTTGTTTTAGAGGTATGGTAGTTGGGTGTTAGATTCACCCTAATTAGCACTATCCTTCCAGTTGTTTTAGAGGTATGGTAGTTGGGTGGTAGATTCACCCTAATGAGCACTATCCTTCCAGTTGTTTTAGGGGTATGGTAGTTGGGTGGTAGATGATCCATAATGAGCACTATCCTTCCAGTTGTTTTAGAGGTATGGTAGTTGGGTGGTAGATTCACCCTAATTAGCACTATCCTTCCAGTTGTTTAAGAGGTATGGTAGTTGGGTGGTAGATTCACCCTAATGAGCACTACCCTTCCAGTTGTTTTAGAGGTATGATAGTTGGGTGGTAGATTCACCCTAATGAGCACTATCCTTCCAGTTGTTTTAGTGGGTATGGTAGTTGGGTGGTAGATTCACCCTAATGAGAACTATCCTTCCAGTTGTTTTTAAGGGTATGGTAGTTGGGTGGTAGATTCACCCTAATGAGCACTATCCTTGTATGGTAGTTGGGTGGTAGATGAACCATAATGAGCACTATCCTTCCAGTTGTTTTAGTGGGTACGGTAGTTGGGTGGTAGATCCACCCTCCTGAGCACTATCCTTCCAGTTGTTTTAGTAGGTATATTAGTTGGGTGGTAGATTCACCATAATGAGCACTATCCTTCCAGTTGTTTTATTGGGTATGGTAGTTGGGTGGTAGATTCACCCTAATGAGCACTATCCTTCCAGTTGTTTTAGAGGTATGGTAGTTGGGTGGCAGATTCACCCTAATGAGCACTATCCTTCCAGTTGTTTTAGTGGATCCTAACATTTGATGTTAGAAATAGTCAAAAGTCTAGCTTTAGTTATTGTTTTTAACAGTGCAGTGATCTCTTGGTTGCTATTGTGCCTTTGAAGTCATAGGTTCTTTGAGATCATCATTGGCTAAAAAACTGAAATGTTGCAACAAGCTACTAAACTCAAATCAGTTCTACTTTGGTGAATCCTATACTGTGTATGGATGCCCCTTAGTGACTTCTTGATTGCTATTTCTTTATGGTGGACATAGTTTGGCCAACAAGTTCATTTCATACATGGGTGTGGAACCATCTAATTGAGTGTAAGAACCATGTTGCTTTCTCTAGAGGTCATTCAAGGTCAGTAGAGGTAAATATTTGTATATGAATGCAATATATTAAGTACAAGATCCTTGTGTGTAAATTTTACATTAAATATTCTCAGGTAAAATGTGGCAAGGACTCTCTCAGCCTGCTGGCTTTCTGGTTGAATTCTTATTTACAATTCATTTTTAGCTCATACCAGCATGCTGGTGTGAGCTATTGTTACAGTGTGGCGTCTATCACTCTATCCGTCAACAATTGGTAAAACCGCTCCCACTCGCACAGTGTTTAATGGAATTTCATGAAACTTGGACACAAGGACCATTGGGTATAGGGCCATCAGAGATGGTCCAAAATTTGGGGTCAAAGGTCACCTGTGGGCCGTAATGGGCCATTTTGTGGAAATACGCAAAATGCTTCTTCTCTTACAGATTCCATGGTACAATGTTGAGGGTTTGTCACGATAGTACTATGGAAGTTTTACCTTCAGGGTGTTCATGAATTTGAGATCAAAGATCAACTAGGGGTCTTTTGTGGCCCGGACCGCGGCCCTATATTTTCAAATTGCTTCCGTTCGTACAGTGTATGGCCGGTTATAATGAAACTTGGTTACAACGTTCCTCGGGATGAGGATTACGAGGGGTGTTCGGAAAATTGAGGTCAAATGTCATTTAGGGGGTCATCGGGGGTCATTCTTTGTAATATTTTCAAATATCTCAATCTCCTCAAGATTTTGATGGATCACATTCAAAGTTGAACTGATGATTGTTGGATTGTGTATGAATAAGGTGATGCCTAATAATTTTTGGTCAAAAGTTAATTAATTTCAATTAATCCCCATTGTTTAAAAAAATCTGAGCCTTCACCTTTTTGCCAAAGCTCCTTTAATTTGTCTCCCAGTCTCTGCAGTGTTTGTTTACATTTGTGGTTAAGCTCTGCAGAGGCTGTTAGTGGAATTAAAGCAGGATTGGGAGTTGTTATTAACTGTTGAACTGTAAGCATGAGAGCCCTATAGCCAATCAGCACTTGCCGATTCTTAGACGTCTTTGAGCCTGAGGTATGTAGGCAGCCAGCCAAAATTTTGGGAAGGCGTGCTTGTGAAGTTATGTCTGCTCAAGTAGAGGGGAGAAAGTTTAATAGGGTAGGTCAGTGGTATTGTTTGAGAGAGTGGGTAAAATAGGATTTAAAGGGGCCAGGATTCTGCAACCGGGGGGGGGGGGGGGTTATCACCGTTTTGAGCTAGGGGTATAAATTTGTCTTTGAACCTAAAATGTTTGGCCTCATGGGCCCAAAATTGGTGGAATCTGAAAAATGGCCTGAAATTTGGTTGGCCATAAAGTTTTGTGGGCCCTACGTTTTTGAGCTCGAAAAGGTATGAGCTCTGCACCATTGGTGCTCTAGTTGCTAAAAGTAGGAGTGTTTCAAATAGCAGTTTGCAAAAAACAGATCTGAAAGTAAATTGGAAACTCCCCACAGTATTCTTAAAAGTCTAAATAGAGAGCTATAATTAGATAGGTCTTGCATTGACTTTCAAAATATGTTTAAGTTTGTTATAACTTTCCTCAAATCCAATCATTACCTCTTCAGTCAAAATACCAAGATGAGGAAATCAGTCAGTCATGGCAGCTTGAGATCTTTATGGTCACCTTCATCTATGGACAAGAGCAGGTCACTTCCACGCAGCTCATACAGTACCAGGTGTGAAACAGTTGACCAGTGTTACAGTCCTGATAATACAAGTTACTCACCAGATGGTCTTGGAGCCCGAACTCCCTCTGTAGGTAGCTTAGAGGTAGGGAACTGCTTCTCTTTTGAAAGTCCAAATGCAAACCAGGAAGAAGACAGAAAGCTCTCTGCGTCGACTGCCAGAAGCGTTTCACCTCAGTCTCATGAAAATATTTATGATGGTGGAAATGTGGTGACTGAGTTATGCTCACCAATTTGGTGCTTAGCCTGTGATGAAGAAGTTTTGATTGTTGGATGTTCAGATGGTAAGATAGAGGTAAGTCTAATTATGGCTGTGCATGCTCATATTCATTGAGTCAGTGTGGACTCCTGCATTTATTACAGAATCATTTCCCTATTTCCTATATTGTGGGACTCTATTACTCTGAATTTGTAGCTCTAAGGCACAAAGAGTGTGGTTATTTTCAAACAGCTGTATTAATTTTAAATAGGCCATCAGTAAACCCCCAAAAACTTCATATCAATTTGTATGAGCAATTGTTTACACTTTCATTTATGACAAAGCAATGGCCTGTATTGTTCAACATCTGTGCCAGTGTAACCTTAAGTTTTGACTTCTTAATGAGCAATGGTGGTTGGTAATTGTAAGAAGCATACTAATTAGGTAAAATTATTATGGAACTGACTTGGATAGGTGACAAATGTTTTTTTGGCAGTGTAAAGGTTCAATTCCGGTTTAATAAGGTTAGGTTTTATCTGGGACATTTATGGAATGCACCTACATTGTAATGTCTCAGTCAGAAAAACAAAAGTTCTAGACTTGTGTTGAAAAGGACTTCATTAACATTCCAAGGTGGTTCCAACTCCATCAATCCCTCTACCCGTCCTTTGGACCGCTGGACAATTGGTTGAAAAACACCTAAGAAACAATAGATTAGAAAAATACCAAACTAGTAATATAATCATAAAAATTCAAATAGGATAACAAAAGTAGTCTGCAAACATATACACTCAAGCTACTGATGCAATCTCATTGTTGAGCCAAGGTTTACTGAGACAAGATTTATGTATGCTTTAAGGAACTGAATCTATGTGATGGTGATGGTGTGTGTGTTTATGTGTCTGTATATATGTGACACTTGCTTTTAACACTCAAAAAGTTAATGGTGGATTAAATTCATACTTGGTATGTGGATCCATCTTATTGAGTACAAGAAGCCAATTGTTTCTATGTGAAGTTCAATAGCCGTTTGGGGTCAACAGAGTTCAAAGTTTGAGAACTTTGTGAACACAATAACTCAAAAAGTACATCTTTGTTGTACTTCATGCATGGTATGCCTTCAGATTGTTGAGTACAAGAACCCAATCGGTAGAGGTCAAAGGTCATTTGCAGTCAACATTTAAATGATAGTCTGAAAGTCTTATAAACACAAAAACACAAGAAATACATTCTTTTGTGAACTTCATACGTAGTATGTAGATACAACTTGGGGAGTGCAAGAATCCTATTAAAATTGGTAAAGGTCACATAAGGTCAGCAAGGCATCAAAGTATGAAAACCATTTAACATGATAACTCTAAAACTAAACTATGAGATTCTTTTGGTGAACATAATTTGGTGTAATACAGTTCGGTTTAGTTCTGTGAAGAGGCTCTGTATGTCTTCCAAGAAACATATCTGACATCCAGGTAATGAAATCTGCGTCAGAGTTCATACTCTTGCTTTAAACCTGCTTTTAAACCTCCTATCAGTTTTTACCCTGTGAGCTTCAAGGGGTCAACAATTCATCTAAAATTGTACAAACTGGTTCAAGAGGTCAAAAGGTTATCTCAAATGGTGGAAAAATTGGCCATTTTCTCAAAGATATTTCACAATTCTAACCAATGTCATGTAACTTGCAACGGTTATTAAAGGGATTTGCTTGCTCAAAATTGGCAAAATGTTTCTGTATTTCACATTGTGAGACTGTTCTTTCTGGATATTGAAAATTTTTTTTTTTAAATTCTATACTGTAAAATCCTTATGAGTGATTGACATGGTTGGCGCCCAAGAAGGGATTGCTACAAATCTTTTCTGGCACCCACATAATTCTTGGAAAAATTTATCTCACTTGCTCTACATTAGTCTGTTCTTTTAAATTTTGAGCAAATTGTATGGCAAGGAATCACAAAGGTAACTGGCTTTCTGGTTCTTATACAAAGTAATTCTGCCTTGCTCTGGCTGTGAATTGGAGACTGGGGCTATATGAACTCAATTTTTTCCATTACTGTTTAAGGTCTCTCTTGGGTAACAGCAATCCTTGAAAAGTGTTAAACATCTACCAGATGTACTAACCTGGCAATGTCTGTGGAGTTAGCATCAAGTAGGTTGACAAAGCTCTAGTCAGCTGAGGGATATCTTTAGTGAAGATAATCTATATTTCTTATGTCTTTTGGGGCATCATTAGTAGTTCTGGCAATACAACAGTCCAGATTTAAAATATTTGTACCTTAATTCAGAAATGGTATTTGGTACTCATTCAGAAGAGATGAGAGAATTGGTAATGTTGATGTTGAGCACTGACATACTGTTTTAATATTTTCAGTTGTGGGATGTGAACTATGGCCTTTTTCTGTCATGCTATGAGGAATCTAACATTGGTGTGACGGACATGATGCTGAGACGCAACCAGCTGGTGGTATCAAGATTGGATGGTACCCTTCAATTCCTCCTAATTTGTCGGAAAGGAGGCAATTGCAGCTTCCCTCACAATCCTCTTTCTCCTGGCATACCTGTTCAGAGTATGATTCTTTATTCTTTTACTATTATAAAATTCATTCTAAATAAACTGCAAGGGCTCAAACTGAATCTGTGATCACAGGTGGAGATTGCAAGGAACTAGGATTAATGCTACTGGGGTGACCAAACCCCTCCCAATTCATGAAATATGAAAGTAAATATTAAAAGTTACTTGTACTGCTTAATTGAAGCTTTTATGAAGTCTGGTAAATTGCTTTAAGAAAGAAAAGCAAGGGGGAAACTGTAACTTACCGACAAACCCCATACCATTTCCCTATATACACAGCCTAGACGTTTGTGTTTGTTTATGTAACACTTGGCCTCTATAAGAACTATGAATTGTAAAGGCATTTTTAGCTTGAGAATATGTCAAATCTGGTTTGTTTAAGAGACAATCATCATTGAATTTTGTTTTCGTTGATGCTTTTAATACCTTGACTGGTTAGTGATTGTTAATTTGCCCTTTGTCAAATTGCCCCTCATATTTACAGTTTTCACACTTGCATTGACTTTTTCACAAAAAGATTGGTAGCATTAAAGGTATTGTTATTTCAAGTCTTTGAGGTCACTAGCACCATTTCCAACAGTTCAGGTTGGTTTTCAGATGCCACAGATTCTTACCTATCTGAATATGAAGTAGTCTAATCAAGCAGAAATCTCCATCTGCTCTTTTGATTTCAGTTGACTAGAGCTTTCATTCCTTCCTCATTGAGGAGATGACAATATACACATGTAATGAGTTATTAATCTGTCACCCTGTTTCAGAATTGATTTGTCCACTAATGGTCATTTGACATAATAGATAGAGAAATTGCAATCACTGACTCAACTGAAATCAATAACTAATAATGACTTGACAGGACCTTAAAATGAGGTTTACTACTGAATGATTTACTTTCTTGGTTTAGAAACTATTCTAAGCTATTGGTGTTTTTCTGCATATTAGATGGAGTCAACAGTAGCAGCTATGGTGTAGCAGTGGATGCTGAGTTGTTCTTAATCAACACTTTAAGGGAGCACAAAGGACCAATCAACAAGTTGCTACTAACAAAACACAAAGTGATCTCTGCTGGACAAGATCACCTCATTAAAGTAAATTTTTTTTATACAGTTTAATCATTTATGCCCTTATCCATGCTATACTGTAACTTCAAACTGTCCTTAAAACAAAATTGCTTTTTCTAGGAAAGAGATTGAGATGTCATACTTCTTGCTGTAAATGTGTTACACATCTTGAAATATTGTTCACTTAATTTCCGTTTTTCTTGTAATAAAGATGTTGTTGGCATTATTTGGATGAAATACAAAAGTGACAATAAAATCATAGTTTTTATTCTTCACTGAAAGCAAAAAGATTGAAATATATCAAGAAGGTATTTTTTAATATTAATGTGTATCTTGTCCAACCCTTGTCACGTAAGGTCCACAAGTAATTTTTACACACAAAAATACCTCTCTGTGATGGTCAGGGGAGCTGGAATACTATCATATTCTGGTTTTGACTTGTGGCATTTCAGTCAATTTTAAGATATGAATGTGAAAGCCTCTCGGCTTGTTCGTATTTGTTGACAAATTCAACTTCTGTAGTTGTTCATCAAAGCATAACTATAACTCCTTATCATTGCATAACATCAGCTTAATATTCTTTTTATTCTGCTTTAACAGGTTTTCTCATTAGATGGTAACGAGCATCATCACACTTTCTATGGTCACATGGGGAGTGTTACAACCCTTGGCTACAATGGGGTATGTTTCTATGCTGTTAAGACCATGATTCTAATGTACCATAGCAACAAAACAGATATTGGATACTTGAATATCTATGGATAAAGTAGAAATCAGATAACATAATTACTACAGAGGATGGGGTATCTTTCCATAGCAATGAACACTTCATATCCATGTAGGGTTATCGTACGTCCCAATCAATCTGGATTGTCCCGGTTTTCTAAAGGTCTTTGTGGCATTCTAAAATATCACTGTTTTGAAGATATGCAAACTAAAAAAGTACACATGCAGTATGCAGCACTATAGGTGACACACAAACATGATTGATGGCTGCATATTATCTCCACAAATTTGGTAGGAAAAGCTTTGTGACATGGTCTAATAGTTGCAACAAGTACTAACAATATGTTAATGTAGCTATTTCACGATACTATTACTTTGCTGTAACTTTGTTTAGATGATACTGCTAAATTTAGTTAGTACTAACTTGTTAGTCATCCAGCTGCACTGTCAGATAGTGTCAACTTTTCAATAAAAGCAAAAATAAAGTTTGTTAACCCTTTATCCATGATAGAAATCTTGACCATGATGTTATAGACAGAGTCATCCTTTGACTATTAGCAGCAGAGCATATCCATTTGATTTTTTATAACAGAAGAGTCTAGCTACTATCTTCCTTTCTTGAATCTTCAGCTGTCTCCTAGCATCATTGCCAGTGGCTCCACAGATGGTACAGTATGTACATGGGACCTGGAAACAGGTCGCCAGGTTCATAGGATGAAAGGTCATCATAGCACTGTATTAGATGTGAATCTGACCAAGGCCCACATTGGCAGCATTGGTATGGACAGTAAATTCTGTATCTGGGACCAAAGGCAGGGCCTTCTTCTGCACACAATTCAGTTTGTGAGTTTTTACGTTTTCTTTTTACTTTTTGTGACTGTCTGATATGTTTTGCAATGTGGTAGAGGGCATGAGTAATAGCTAGAGTCCCTTTATAGACAAACTGTAGAATTGTTGATCCCAAAAGTAGCAGGCCAGGTAGTTAATACCTCCATCTGTACTCCAATTGATGCTTACCACATGTTTTTACACAGTATACAACATATATGTCTTGGTATGAGGCAAGCCGAATGTTTTTCAAACTTAGTTATGAATTTTGGGGTTTTAAGCTGTGCCAATGTACATGAATGGACATCCAATGATTAAGACTTCCAAAAGCACCACATTTTGATGTGATGTTAATAATAAGTAGCCCTCAAGTATTTGTTCATCTAGTCGTACATGAAGTTAAGAAGCCAGGGGGATTCATTCCTGTACAATGTATTGTTTGACTAGTGGCATGGCATCTAAGTCAGAGAAGCATCTCCTGCTTAGCTTGTTTGCTTGCTTTCAAATTGCTCTGAGAATACAGGAAATAATAATAAGAATAATATATGTACTTGTATTGAGTGTTACATCCAAAAATATCTCAAAGCACTTTACATGGACTTTTGTAAAATCCTAAGAAGTACAAATATAAGCTACATACAGAGTAATAAAAGGTTAGAAAGTAGTCAAATCAAAATCAGAAAATAAATCAATCAATCTATCTATTACTGAAACTAATGCAAACAAGGTAAAGACAAATAAAAACAAGATCAGTCATTAAAGTACATTATAAATAGATGAGATATAAGTTGGGACTTAAAGGTGGGTAAAGACAAAGTGCCAGCGACAGGGCATTTCATAGATGTGGTGTACAAGTATGAAATGCCCTATGACTGTAAAATGTAGATTTACTGCATGGTTGGTGAAGGGCTGGGGCTTTCCAGTGAATAACGCACCCACTACAGCCCCATGTCAACAGTTCACACAAGTAGGTCGGAACAAAGCATAATGTATTGAAAATGATTCACGGTTTCATTGGCAGCCATTGCAGTACTCTCAATACTGGAGTAAACTGATCACCTTTCTTGGTTTTGGTGATTAAACGAGCAGTTCGTTGATTTCATAGGCTGGGAGACAAAACAGAACACTATTGTGGTAATCTAAACGACAAGTTACAAAGGCATGGACCAGTTTTTCAGTAGAATGTTGGTCAAGAACATAACCAATCTTACCAATTATGTAAATTGCAAAAGATGCTGACCTTCAAGCACTCACAACATGAGCAGACATGACAACCTTTTTTTTTAAATATAACACCAAGATTATGGACTTGAACAGAAGTGATACTGATGCCACCTTAACAAGAAGGAGGAACATTTGCCTTACTACCAAACTTCAAATTCACCATCTCAGTTTTTTGTCATTCAAAACAAGCATATTATTATGCATCCACTGTGGTGGATTTCTTGAACACACGATGCAATCATGGCAACAGGAGCTAAACTCCCCTTACAAGTGACATACAACTGACATCATCGGCATGTAGCATGTACTTCAAACCATGACAGAGTATGATATCCTCCAGGGGTGCAGAGTATAAACTAGAGTACAGGTCCTAAGACCAAACCCTGGGATACACCACAACCAAGAGGCACAGTTTTCACAAAACCCATCAGGAACAATTTATTATCCCAACACAGTAACAAATGTGCTCTCCTGTGCCTCTGTAATCTGATGGGATTTTCGACATCTGATTTCATGTAACTGAACTTCTTTGTACTTTCTAGTATATTTAAGAAATGTGAAACATTTACTTACTTAACTTTTACTTCCAAACTTTGCTTTTGACATTGGAGAGTCCATTTTCAGGAATAAGAATTTCAGTCGTTTTCTCAGGATATGATCAACTTCCCTAGAAAGGTGTCATGTTCATGTGAAGGAAGCAAACTACATACAGAAATATTAAGAATGCAGCAAGTAGCTAGATTCTAACAGTCTATAACATTGAGTAAATGTAGGGTTACCCAGAGCCTTGTATGTCTCTGGAGCAATATCTACAGTGAAACCAAGTTATATGATGATGAAGTTTGTTGTTACTTTCAGGATCCAGGGTGTAGCTGTACCTTGGTACCATTAGCTGACAAGCTCTTCATTACCGCTGCTCAGGTAAGTACAATTAAGTGAGAAGTGAATAGTCTGTTCAGTTAATTCTTACTCTACTGTGGCCTTTTAAGGCTATCAGCTTCCTAGTTGTTCTTCTAGTGGCAATACATGCTCTCTTTGCAGGTTCTGAGCAAAATGTAATTTACTACAGTAAACCTAATATATTGTATTGCTGTACAAAAACCTAGAAGCAAAGTTGTGTACCAATCAAAGTGAACAATGTTGAATTTATGGCCTGATTATTCAGTACTACTCATTCATTTGAAGCAGAAGCCCCAAGCCTGTACAATATTTGGGACAAGGTTTTGCAAGCAGAGCTTTGTTGTACAGGTATCCATAAACATGTAGAAAAAATATCAATTTTGTTTTGTCTTACTTGATAAGAATCGTTAGCATTAGTCTGAAGTTAACTATGCCATTAGTTGCTATGCCTATGAGGTGTCCGTATTATTTGTAGGAAGAGAGGTGATAACAAACTTTGCAGAAGGCACTTGTGACAAGCAATATTTTGAACACCTGTTTATTGACTACTTATCAAGAATGGTTTTACATCAATTGATGTCTTTTAAGAGAAACAAATGCAACATACATATGTTCTTCAAGATAATCTATATATAAAAATATATATATATATATATTTCATTTGTCACTCAGTTTTTTCTTATTGAAGAGCTCAGAAAAATTTCCTTTTTTCCCTTGTACTCAACTATACTCTGTGAGACTTTTCGTGTAAGGCATCTGTACAGCTTTTGTAGTAAAAGGAAAGAAAAAAAAGGAAAAGGAGTTGAAAAGTTATGATTAATGAAACATTGATATGCATAAGCTTAGTGGAAATCTAATATGCATTGTCAATCATTAAGTAACACAAATCTGTTATGAAACAGATCACTTATGTAAGCTTGGCCACTTTCATTAAAACATGCTTAATTTATCACTATATTAGGGCAAACAAGCAACTGGAAACCCAATTTTTAAAGTATCAACAAGTGCTTGCAAGAGCACAGTAACTGAGACAAGAATAAAAAATTGACCATAACCCTTGCTCTAGCAACTCAGCTATGCAATCCTGAGAAGATTGCAGTGGGTAGTGTGTGGACAACTTAGTCAGATGCCACAGTATCTTTCATTCTTTGTTACAAGCAGTTTCACCCCAATTGCTCAATTGATACAACATGTAAATCAGAAAAGTGTAAACAGACATGATCAACAGGAACCTTACCAGCAACATTGAAATAGCCAGCACACCAGTGTTAACAGTTAAAATTGACCTACTTTGGTGGTATTTTGTGATTGTACCTGGCAACAGTAGAATGATTGATGGAATCATGGCAATTGAGTTGGAAATGTTTTGATTTTTCTTTATAATTTTTCAATCCTTAATCATTTTTCCATGTTTTTACAAACACAGTTACATTTTGATGTAGTTCAGACTACAGAGAAAATTGACAGCTACGTTAACATTCCAAACATTCCAGGTTTCAAGTGTAAATCAACAAAAAAATATAATAGCCTTACACTGTGTTCACATCAGATAATGTGCTCCTCATCAGGTCACAGTCTGCAGATTACAGGCCAAAAACCCAATGAATGCACTCCAGCTCATGATCATGATTAAGAGTAGACAAAGGATCAGCTCACTGACGTGTTATCAGACCATGAGTCAAAAAGCATATGAACCTTTGTAATCTGATAACATGTTAACATTCTGTCTCCATGGTTACTAAATATCAAATCTGCATCTCGAGGCAGGACTTGGCAAGGTAGACTGGTGTCCATGCTTAATTTATTTAAACTAAAAGCAAAGCTTCATCAGTGACTGTCTTGCCTTAACGATTATTTTGCTGGTGTTCCATCTTGCTAAAAAATCTGATGTGATAAGGGAAAATCTTTCAGGTTATATGGTGGATAGTGATTTGTTAAACACTTGAATATTATTGTCACAGCTTTTGGGACTGCATATTTTAACTCTTTGCACACTATAATGTCAAATATTTGTCATATCATTTGACCAATTAGAGTTATGGTGGAGTAATATTATTGAATTGCTTGTAATGTACTCATCATCAAATTATGAGAGAACCATTTGAACATACCAGTGATCCGATTACGAGAGACCAAATCAGCCTTGCTTTTCATCACAATTGTCTTATCTCATATGAACACATTGTTATTAAAGTTTTTGAAGAACATCTTCTATGATTACATCACATACCACCATGCTGTAATCCAATTCCTGGAGTCATTAAAGGCTTGACCAGTCAAAGCAGGTTACATTCAATCAACCGTCGCTCAAGTTAAGATCATGGTTCTGATATGGGGCTTTCAATTTATAGTTTTGAATGTTTTTCTCTTCAAAATAACTTTTATATTGTCACTGTAATATCCCTTTATATCTCATTAGGGCTCTTTGATTGTTTGGGACATAGAGAGTGGTCAGCCTGTGCAATTGGTAGATCTTGGAGATTGCCATCAGGCTATTCATCGAATTGTGATTGATTCTGATTCTGGCTCCACTGTGATGTGTGATTATGGTCGTGAACTACGAATGGTGCAATTCCACTTGGAACGAAACAAAGCAGAATGAAAACAATTCATCAAATTCCTTGCCAGAAGTATTCGTGGAATTAGAGGAGAAAAAGTGATGGCAGTACTTCATTTCACCAAAGATCTATGTGACTCACAACGGTACTTCCAGATGAATGGTTCACTTATTCTTTGCGGATCCTCATAGGAAAGAATTGTGACAGAATCTCGGATGGTCAGTGGCTCAGTCTGTTCTTTTATTAAAGAGAACTTTTGGGTGAGTGGTGAAAGGTGTGGTAGTTGGAGGTGAGAAAACATTGGGCATGTACAAATGTTAAAGGGATAATTATAGAAGATATGAGTTATTGGTGCTTCTGTGATCTTCGATGCAGGCAGACATGGCACTGAGTATTCATTACTGTCTGTATCCTTTCACCTATGCTGCACTTGTGTTTCTCAGTAAATGAACTCATAATGATGAACCATAGATGAATGGTTTGTATTATCACTATGATTACAAGTTTAGTGATTATAACTGCTGTAAACTATGAACAATGTCTAGTGTCTAAATGTGCTGTCTGTACAAAGTCAGAAGGTTCTCTGTATGGAATTAAATTGTCAACGTAAAAGCAGCTGGTTGGCTTCATTACCAAGACTGTTTTATTGGTCCAATTCATACAAGTGGCTAGTGCAATTGTTGTTACAAAGGTTTTCGTAGCCCAAAATGGGGCATTTAGCTGGTAGGTGGGCTTACCACTTAAAAACAATAAAAGCATCTGCTATCACATAGTTTGTTTTGAGAAGTAATAGACTTTGTCATTCCGTCAGTAATTACTGCCAAAAAGAAAGAAAGGAAGAGAGATTGAGAAAGATATACTGCATTGCAATTAAATTTAGGTTTAAGTGTTATGGTAAACCCAAGTTATGAATGGAAAGGATATAAATGAAATATGTACGGAAATATTAAAAGTATCTTACCTTTATTAACATCATTCCTTCCTTATGTGAGTAAAGCTTTGTCTCAAGGACATTAGGCTGTATGCCATAGTGCCCCAAAGAAATGTTAATGACACTCATCTTTATTCACTGCTGAACCTCAAAAAATGCTTCTCTCAGATCAGCCTGTCTAACCTGGGGGACATGTACCCTCTTGAGGGGGAAGGGAAGATGAAACGTTCAAGTAACCCTATATTAGATGAAGAAATTTCATTGATTACGAAAAGAGAATACATTTGATTCATGATAAAGACTCCTGCATTGTATGCTACAACTTTTTCATATATTGCCCTATAGTTTCAGTCAATGAAACTTATGCTATAAAGTGTCTATTTTCAGTCTATCTGTCTGCATTGGTTCAAAGGCAATGAACTTGATCCTAATGAAAGTTTGGCCAAGTTTTAGCCCATGTCAGGGACTTCTTTAATGTTTTCGCAAAAGATTTAAGGTCCAGACATTATTTAAAATTTAATCTGGTGAAAATTGGTGGCAATGGTTGGTCAGGAGTGCACAAAGGTGGCAACAAGATACAGAGTTAAAGGTTGTTGAAGGGCATAATTGGCTGAAATGTGAAATATATTTGAAAGGGATCTACTTTGGCTTCAAATAATGGCTTCAATGGCAATGACTTCAAATAAATTTTGACCGAAATAGGTAAGACTCATTAGTTGTTGTGCAGTAAATGGAAGTTAACAGAAAGAAGTAATCAAAGGGGCATAGGAAGTTAGTGGGAAGGGCAAGAGTGTTTCAAAGTGGATTAATATATGTAGCTTGTACACACAGACAACATGGAATGATTTTCTTTCAAGGTCTGTTATTTAAGCTACAACAGTGATGGCCTAGAGACACAATGATCTGACTGTTGCTTCACCAAATGGTATGGCTGGAGTGAAATATGTTTTGCATAATGATAGGCTATTATTACCAATAAATATGGCCTCTTAGTTACATATGATCAACTGGTTTGTAAAACAGTTACTGTTGGACTTAGTGACCATGGAGGATCTGCATCAATCAGTTTGAAAAGGAAAGTATAGCAGAAATAGCCTCAGTGGACAGGTTGCACTTAATGACCACAGAGAGGCTGGATAGTCTCTGCACATTCTCTTGCCACGTGTGAAAGAAAGATAAGGGAAGTACACAGTATTTGTTTTATTATACGTTTGCCAAGATTCTGTGACTTTATTTTTGTTGAATTGGTGCAAACATCTTCATTACTTTTGTATTTGTATCTTTCCTATTATTTGTTAGCTACATAACATATTGCCCTCTACGAGTTTATTTTCCTCTTAAAGGAGAAGGGGAGGGATGAGAAATGGGGAGAGGAAGGGAGCACTTAAAGTGAATTAGATAATATTTAAAAAAGATTGAATAAATGACATGGATGCCACCTGAATATTAAATTAGCTTATGAACTTGGAAATTGCATAATGGGTGTAACAACAACTTTTGGATGAATGCAACTAGTATTTGCATTTGTATCACAGATGTATATAGTACTACACTGTATACTATGTGGACATCCCACTCTATCATGTGAAATTTGTCTTGTTTCTGGAGACAACAAAAACAATAACACAATTGCTGCACTGAGTTGTATCTGTTATGGTCAAGTTGATTTATTACCAGTGACATTCCAGATTAGATTTAAGTTCATGACTTCAATCAGTGTAATATCTCCTCAGTGAAGACCTTGACAAGTTGTATTCCAATCATTCACTTTCAGAGTGGCTGATGATTTCTGTGGGGTCAATTTCTATTAAGCACAAAAGCACAGAATATATCATTTGAAGTATAAACATACACTTTTGTATTTTGTAGCTATATGCGATATTGAAGTGTGGACAGCATTATTCAAGGTCTGTCCATATCTTGCTCATTGATTAAATGCTATGTGATTCCTAATATATCAGCTGATAAGAGCTTTCAGCTTACCATATCTGTTTGAATTTATTTTCTTTCAAAACACTTCTTTACTTCTTTAAATACTTCTTTAAATAATTGCAGGGTCCGTAGTTACGTGTAGGATGATGTTATTTGCTATGTTATGTTGTCATCTATGACCAGTACAATCTCTGTATGCTATTCCTTTGGTGCCACACTAATATTGATATTATCAATGGGTGGTACCTTTAAGTTTGTTTTATTTCTAATTCCTGTATCATTTGGAGTGGCTAGCACATAATTTTTTTTGTATTTATGTAAATAAATGAACTGAGCATTGTGCACGGGGGCAGGAACCTCTGTACAAATGCCAGTGATTTGTGTACATTTTTACTGATGATTGGTTGACTGAATATTACATAATAAACTATAAAATCTTATCGAAGTTTGCCTGGTTTTTATTGGTTCCTTTTGGAGGCAGAATAAATATGAGCATGTGTCAATGTTTATGTGACACTTGCTTGTAAACACTATAACTCAAAAAGTTCATGGTGGATTAACTTCATTCATGTCTTATTGAGTGCAAGATTCTTTGTTAGAAGTTACCTGGTCATGTTGGGTCAACAGAGGTCAAAGTCTTAAAACTTTTTACACAGATAACTCAAAAAATATGTCTGTTGAACTTCATACTTGGCATGTAAATCCAGCTTAGTGAGTGCAAGAACCCAATTGAAATTGTTGGAGGTCGAAGTTTATTTTGGTCAACATAATTCAAAGTCTGTAATCCTTGTAAGCATGTTAACTCCAGAATTGAAGCTATACAATTAAAATTCCATGCTATGATTTTCTTTTGGTGAAGATAGTTTGGTCAATTTCAGTTCAGATTAGTGAACAGTTTAATAATATAAAATATGTTTCAAATGGTCTGCAACTATACATTTATAGTCATCCTGGAAATGAAATCTGCTTCAAATAGTTGATACTCTTGCGTTGGATGCTTTAAACAGACATGTGGCCTTTCTCAGTTTGCACACTCTGAACTTCAAGGAGTCAACAGGTTATCTTAAGTGGTCTCAAAATTGGCATTATTCAGATTCAGATTCAGATTCTCTTTATTGCATCCCAAGCTGGGCAATTGATTGCTCACAATATAAAACATACGTACAGTACATAAAATACACACAAAATATATCAGACTTTCAAATACTAAGACATAAGACATAAAACAAAGCTGGCAAGATACGTAAAAACGATAAAATACAAAATACAGTAAAACAGCACCAGAGATACTTGTGAAACAATGGATTGCACAATGAGCAAGATTACTGACCTAACGAGTAAAAGATTCATTATGAAGTTTAATACAACGAGGGATAAAGGAGGATTTGTAACGATTCGTAACGGCAAGGGGTAGTCTCATCCGCCCACTGCGGGGTATTATTGCACTTTCCAAATTAATGTGTAGAGGGTGGCTAGTGTTGTTGAGAACCCCAGCAAGTTTACTTTGAAGGTGAAGATGATATGACGTGTTCACTGACTGCTGACGTTCGCCTAGGATGCGACTGACTTGGCTTATACTAGAATCTATCCGTTTTCTGTCGGTACCATTGACATTACCTCCCCAACAATTAATGCAATATGACCACACACTGCAAATCACAGAATTGTAGAAAATAGAAAGAATGTTTCTACTGATGTTGAAGGTGTTCAATTTTCGCAAGCAATAGAGTCTTGGATTGATCCGTCTTACCAAATAATCAATGTGGTCATGCCAATTCAGCTGATCATCCAAAACTACGCCAAGGTACTTATAGGACGAGACACGGTTTACAGCCAGGTCTTTGATAACAACAGGAGGAGGTTCATGATCTCCTTTCCTAAAATCAATCACCATTTCCTTTGTCTTCTCCACGTTAAGCTCAAGGAAATTTTGATCACAATAGTCTACAAACCAATTTATTTGAGACAAATATTCACCTCCATCATCTCTTGTAATCAAACCCACTAATGCAGTGTCATCAGCAAATTTAATTAGAGGGCAGCTGTCATGTGATGATCTAGCATCTGAAGTATAAACAGTGAATAAAAACGGGGCAAGAACAGTTCCCTGTGGTGCACCAGTGCTCGAAACTAATGTGTTGGACACACAGTTGGACTGGTTGATCCTAACATACTGCGACCGATTAGTGAGATAATTGAATAACCATGTGACCAGGTTATGCGGGACGTTCATATTTAGCAACTTATGTACCAAAACATGTGGTTGGATCGTATTGAATGCAGAGGAAAAGTCAAAAACGTAATTCTAGCAGAATGACCTGCATTTGACTTTTCCAGATGGGAATACACTTTCTCTAAGCAATAAAGAATAGCGTCCTCAGTATTGCGCTTTGCACGATAAGCAAATTGCAGCGGATCAAGGTGTTCACTCACTAAGAGTTTCATGTACCTTAACACAATGCGCTCGCAGGATTTCATCGCAACAGAAGTCAGGGCCACTGGCCGGAGGTCATTCATGCATGTGATCTTTGCCTTCTTTGGCACAGGAATGATACATGACTGTTTCCACAAAGCGGGAATTGTTTTCTGTCTAAATGAAAGGTTAAAAATAAACGTAAAAATGTAGGCCAGCTGATTGGCGCAGTATTTCAATACCCGGGGACTAAGCTGGTCTGGACCAGCAGCCTTTGCAGCACTCGGGCCAGCAAATTCTTTACGAACATCGTCTTCAGCAACATTTAAAAATGGTTCAGTACTCTCTAGCCCTGCCAACATTTGTGTCAGCTCATCAGCCTGTGATGAAACATCAACACAGTCATTATTCTGTGTGATTTATACTAGATGACTTTGGCAGTAAGTTGTGAAAATATATCACAGTGTATAAACAATGCCATGTAACTCTCATTCAATATTAACAATTGTTAAAGGGATGGTTGGTAGCAGAGCTTGTTCGCAAGCTCAAAATTGGTAAAAGAAAATGTCCATTTGCTCATACATCTATGTGTCTATATTTCATCTAGGAAGACTCCTTTCTGGATATTGAAACATTTTGGAATACAAATTCGATACTGTACTACCCTTTTCTCTCACTATGGTGCTCTGCTCTAAGGTAGGTCCACTCATTGATTTGTCAGTCTCCAGCTGTCATGATCTTGGGCAAGCCGTTTAATCTCATGATAGCTGAAGCTCCTACCGACTTTTAAGGGTTGCCGGACAAATACCCCCCGGACAAATACCCCCCGGACATATACCCCCCGGACTCATACCCCCGGGACAAGTACCCCCCGGACAATCACCCCCCGGACAAAAACCCCCGAGGACGAATACCTCCGAGGACAACTACCCCCCGGACAAATACCCCCCGGACAATCACCCCCGAGGACAAATACCCCCGAGGATAAGTACCCCCCAGACAACTACCCCCGGTACAACTACCCCCGGACATACACCCACGAGGAAAAATACCCCCGAGGACAATTAACCCCACCCCCAGCAATTGCCTCCGGGAAAACTCTACCCGCACAAATACACCGGCACAGATACCTCACCCAGCTTACTACCCGAACTAAACCAGAATACGCCCCAGCCCCCCCCCCCCCCCCACCACGAGTCCGTTAACCAAGCGGACCTTTAGCTGGTGAACTCCGTAGTACGAAAGCCCATTAGGGCCTGAAAGAACATTTTTTTAATCTGGTATATCAGATTATTATTCTGA
The DNA here is from genome assembly GCF_037975245.1 of Apostichopus japonicus. Taxonomy (NCBI): domain Eukaryota; kingdom Metazoa; phylum Echinodermata; class Holothuroidea; order Aspidochirotida; family Stichopodidae; genus Apostichopus; species Apostichopus japonicus. Next base: position 10,794,135 of record NC_092578.1, on the reverse strand, counting down.
TATATCAGATAATTATTCTGATATATCAGATTATTATTCTGATATGAAACGTTAAAGCATCTGACAATCAAAAAAAGCATGTAGTAATTATACTGCGAAAGGGACCACTGGCGTAGCAAGCGGGGGACAGAGGAAATAATACCATCAGAAATGTTGGGATCGCAAAAGCGATTGTGAAAAGAACGAGCGATCAAAAACTATTTTAGTACATGGATGTGTAACTGATTGCTCCGATTTGCATCCAAGGGCATTTCGAAAAATGAGATATATGCAGGCCCATACGCCGGGGGGGGGGGGGGGGTGGTCGAATGGTTCGGACGACCATCATATAAATAAATATTGAAAATAAAGGGGCCACCCCTCCCCTATAAGACTCCTCCCACAGGATACAGATCAGTATCGTGAATTCGACCCCCATGGCGAAATCATGCGTGCGTGTCTGATTTACAAAGCAGAGTGGATATGGGGAAATGGTGATGGTCGTGGGGAGGGGTATAAGGGAAAAGCGCATTTTGCACATAATGCGAAGAACGCGTATTGTATGTAGAATGTATGTAGCTCTAGATCTCATTTGAGAATCACGTTACATGCCAGTGATATCCAAAAAAAAACCCACACATGACAAAGTTCTCCTATCCCCAGTCTCTTTTCGGTCCAACAACAGCGAATAATTGTCGAACAGTGGCACTCCAGGCTTCTGTGAATATTTAGTTTAAATGAGAGTTAAAGATTGGAATAGAAAGTAAGAATGCATATGATGTCATGCATGTATTACAAGTTGCAAGTCTGATTTAATCATTTTTACTGCAACTGTTTTCATTTATGACAACTGATGTCTCTAACTTTGTTTGTTTAGCCTACCTTCTGTTTGTATTTCAACATGACGTCATATGACCGTAAGATCGGACACGATAATACGGCTGAAAAAAAACTTTGCGTTTCGTGCGTAATCGAGCTCGTGCCGCAGTCGAAATTTATGGGCTTTAAAGACTAACCCTAGTCGATTTTTTTTTAACTCTACAACCCCAATCCTAGTCCTACCAGTCCTAGGTACTTCCCTGCCTATAAGCTGATACAGTATCGGTATTCTGTAGCAACTAAGATTAAAAATATAACATTGTTAATAAAATAACATTTTACATAGGAAGATTTATTGCACATGCCTCAATTTGTTTCTATTGGTGCGTCCAGGGAACTGCTACTCAGAGTAGCAGTTCCATGGAGCGACGTCGCGCAAGTAATTTTGTGTGTATAACAAATTTACATATACCAGACTTGCGTGTATACTAATTTTGTGTTTATATACCGGGGCCCCTTGTCGACTTGTCTCGTTTGTGATTTAATCTTCCTTGTAGTTTCGCACAGAGCTCAGAGTACAAGAGAGGTATGGCGGGCCATCGGTCTCAAATCATGGGAGATCGACTTATACCGATTTAAATCGACATATACCAGTTTCCTTCGACTTATACCAGTTTCATTCTACATATCATCGATTTACTTCGACATATACCAGTTTACTTCGACATATCATCGATTTATTTTACTTATCATCGATTTAAATCGATGATAATTAAATAAATCGATGATATGTAGAATGAAACTGGTATATGTCGATTTAAATCGGTATAAGTCGATCTCCCATGATTTGAGACTGATGGCCCGCCATAGAGAGGCAGGTCTGTAACTATTACAATATGATCCTGTTCCCGGGGTCGTCATTTAATGTCCCAATCCGACAGACGTGAGTCAATTCTCAGCCTTTAGCCACTTTCCGGAATGCTGAGAGAGTAGGTAGCAACCTGTCCGTCGCCACTGCAGGAAAGCCTTGTCGAACCTAACTAATGAACACAGTTAACCCGAATCACAGTTAATCCACTACAATGGAATCAACAAAAACTGCAGTACAGCTATATTGGACTGCACCGGAAATTGAAAAAAAAAATAACTTTACAGCTTTTGACAGCCATACTCGAGATGGGAATTGAACCTGTGGGACCAGCGTCACAAACACACAAAATGGAGGCGTGAAGAAGCGAAGACCTTAGGAGACATTTTAGTAGGGGTGGGGACCTTGAGGTGTAGTTAATAAAAACACACGCTCAATGCTGATTGTGTATATGTGACATCACCATGAATTTGGATGCCCCAAATCCCCCAAATTTACCAGAAACTCCTGGCGGCGCAAATGATGTTAGTATAGTCTTGCCTTAGAAGGGTAACATATTACACCATTTGGCATCTAAGCACACTTTCGTACAGTAGAAAATCTCTTAAAGGTGAAGGGACACCCCATGAAAAATCCCGGGTAAGCGCCAGCCCCTACCGGCCTTGGTAAAAATTATTACAAGGAAAACATATTATTTTTTGGCTTATGGGTGGCAATTTGTGGGCAATGTAGCAATCACTAATCTGTTTATAGTTGGAATGTAGAATTATTATTTCTAGGGAAAATTAAATTGATTTCTTAGATTATCATCATTCTTTTTGCAAACAGAATGACCAGAGAATAGGGTTTTTTTTCAAATGGTAGTGACGTCGTGGTCTCAAGCCTCTTTCTTTACTTATGTTTCATACAATCGTACATACTATATATTATGAAACCTTACAGGCAATTCTGCTGGAATAACGGGCTACACCGTAACCGGGTTTGACTATGATAGCCCAGCGGTCCATGAAACAATGAATGGGGGGGGGGGGTTATGGATGATTATGCACACCAAACTAGAGGGGTGGACGTGGTTGTGCTTGCCCCGCCCCTCCCTTCTGCTCCTCCCATCCTAAAATGGCGTGCACTCACAGGAAAATAGCTTAGAATAAGCAAAACAAGAGGAGCGTGGAGGCCGAGAGGCTAATGCTTTTGTTTTATATACAATACTGTTATGTTGTGTCCTTGGGCAAGGCACTTTTATCTCGACTGCCCCTCTCCATCCAGGTGTATAAATGGGTACCTGTGAGGTAACTAAGGTGTGTGCGCTGGATTCTCAGCAGCCAGCCTGATGACCAGGGATTCAAAGTGCTATGCGATGGCTGTGCCATATAAAGCGCTATACAAAAACTAACATAACATAACAAATCATCAAGTAAAATTACTCAGAAGAAAACTTGAAAATGGTGAGTCGCAATAAGCCGGAATTGTTCGGAGAATAATAATACAGAATAGTGTCACTATAACAAATAGTAAATTAATAGTTACTACCAGCAGTGAGCAATTCCCAACCCAACCCCCGGGCCTCGGTCCATTGTCAAACCCTATCCAGGAGTTTTGGGGCTTATATATGAAAAGCTCGAATCTTTTTAAAAATCGGGAGGAGGTTATAAGGGCCAGGTCAAACGACGAACCTAGTGGTGCCAGTTTAACCGTCACCCTGACCCAATTGTAAATATGCTCTCGGAGTTGCCCGAGGGAACAGAGTATATGCTGAGGCCCGCGGGAAACTAAACTCGAAAAAAAGACGGGCGTATCCGTCGCTGCATCCGTCTCCTATAGTTAACGGCATATGTCCAGGGGTATATTCGTCCGGGGTATTTATCCGGGGGGTAATTGTCTAGGGGGTATTCGTCCGAGGGGGTAGTTGTCCGGGTGGGTACTTGTCCGGGGGGTTTTTGTCCTCGGGGGTACTTATCCGGGGGGTATCTGTCCGGGTGGTAGTTGTCCTGGGGGGTAGTTGTCCGGGATGGTATTTGTCCGGGGGTATCTGTCCGGGTGGTAGTCGTCCGGGGGGTTATTGTCTGGGGGGTAAACGTCCGGGGGGTATTTGTGTGGGGGGTATTTGTCCGATCACGCTTTTAAGTCATCCAACGATATTTTTTTCTTTCGTCCTACCCTCCACAACGCCCTTCATAATCCTCCCTTCAAGATATGTCCCATCCAATTCCACTGTCTCACTTTTAAAACTTAAATTATATTCCTCTCCAACCATTCTTAGCACCTCTTCTTTGCTCTCATGATCTCTCCAGTTAACGTTTTGGATTATATGATTCTCATTCCAAACTTTCTGCTGTTACTTTAACGGCATCTACCATTCATTGCAGGCCACTTTCTTTACTGCTGACAATGGCGTTATCATCTGCAAATCTGATTGACTTTACTAAATCTCCCCCAACTTTGATTCCCTCTTCTTGATGTTCACATGCCTCCAGCATCATCGCCTCATTTCAGTTTGGGGGGCAGAAATTATTGTGCCCGAAAGTTCCCGTGACACTATCTAAGCGGAGCGCCACCATCGGTTGGCGCGTAGCGCACAGGAAAATTTTTGGCAAAAAATGCCTCTCAGATTGCCGGAAACGGCACTTCTGAGGCCTTGCAAGTTGCATCTAAACATTCTTTATTTTATAATCTCACGCTTTAGAAATTTACACTTCAGCAAAAATTTGGTAAATTAGAAGAAGAAAAAATGGTAACATCACTTTGAAGGGGAAAAATAGGACAGTATATTTTTAAGCTCCTATTTAGTTACCGTATTTATTATTTTAACACAGTACTCAGCTACCTCCAGAAAAACATACATTGTTCAACGACACGTAGGCGGTTTAATGTCGCTGTGTCGGGTGAGACTGCAATTTGCCTCACAAAAAAGTATAAAATTTAACGAAGAATATGATAAACCTGTAATTCTAGGCTTGTAGGCACTCCCCCCCCCCCCCTCCACCATCCATGAAAAAGAAATGTTTCTTATATAGGCCTACACTCATGTCGGGGATGCCCAGGTATACAATTGACTAGTAAGAAAAAATTTGATCGTGCAAAAAGCGTGGTAGCCCAGATGAGCTGCGCTTACGGTGGTGTTACACGGAAATATTCGGGCATCATGATGCTAAATAAAGAAAATCATGGAATTGTCGGGCAAAAATTTGAAAAGATTCGGGCAAGCTACTGCATATTTATATATATATATATATTTTCTCCTCTTAGGCTGCCCGAATTTTTCAGGACTTTTGCCAGAATTTCTTATCCTCTGGAAATTTTTGGGGGCACTCTGCCCCCCTGCCCCCCCCCCGCCTCGTACGCCTATGATTGTGACTTTGTAATAAGCAGAAGCCATTCATAGCCTACTATGAATAATGAGTATAGTTTTAATATCCCATAACCTACCCCATCCTTTCGTATTTTGACATATATATTTCATTTGCTTTCATGCGTGTATCGATCGCGTACGTGTGCAGGGACTTGGACTTTATAATGATTTCACCTCATTTTGTCTCGAAAGCAATTTGTTCCTTGTTTCCCAATTTGCACATTGGATTTTGCAGTGCTAGTATGCATTTTTTCATTGAAGGGGGGGGGGGGGGGTTGATGGAGTGATGTGCATACGCAAATAAGATAATACAATAAGAGTGATAGTGGGTACTAAATATCAGGCTGCATCAGTCCAATCGAATTTCTGCAAAGTGCCCTTCGACGTTGGTGCCCCCCAGAATAAAAGTGCTTCCGCCGCCCTTGACCAATTGCCTAATTGATCCTTACCTATAAACTCGTGGCTTTCGTTGGCAATCTTATTGCCAAGTTTCTCAGTAGGATCTTTGATTCGTAGCTAACCAAGCATATTGTTCGATGATCTGAGTATTTCGTTGCTCTCGGTTCTTTGGGATTGTAATCATTGGGATTTTCAGGAATTCCTCTGGCCATTCCCCTGTATTGTAGATACTATGCCACAAGGTCCAGTTCAACTCTAGCAACCACTTCAAGACTTCAAAAATTCCGCTGGTATATTGTCCGGTCCTGGTGTCTCAGCATTCTGCAGATCGTTGTTGAAATATCAATTTCACTGGTCAGTAAGTCGGGTCCTATATGGTCTTCATTTAGCTGATCTTCTCCTTCGATTGATATACTCTCAGGTTTGATGTCTTTATCATACAGTTCTTCAATGTACTCAATCCATCTCTTTGTTATATCTTCAGGTTTAGTGCCTTTCTTGATATTTCCCTTCTAACTCCATAATTGCCACACTTATCAGCAGTGATATCTTACACTTTTCTGTGCACTAGATCTGATCTTCCTCATCATTCCAGTTCTTGTATTTCTATGCATTGCTCTTCCAGTCGTCTCTCTGTAGCCTTATTAGTTTCCATTCTGACTTCGGTGTATATATCTCCTACTGTCTTCGTTCTTCATTTGTATATATGTTTATCCATTTCCTATGCATTTTTTTCAATCAACTTCGTTTCTTTGTTTCATTTTGTAACCAATATTCTCCTATGCTCTTCTCTTTATTGCATCGCCAATTTGTCTCCATCTGCCGTCACTTGTTAATTCTGCATTTCCCTCTCTCCGTTTTCGCTGTATGCCTATATTCACTTTCCTATTGACTGCCTCCTTCTGGTATCCAACCGACCTATCCAATCCACCTTCATTCCTTTATACCTCTTCTCAGTTTCTTGAGTTCACTACGTTTTCCATCACCACTAGGTTATGGTCAGATTCTTTGTAGTCATATGTATATCTGCTCTTGGGTTTTGATTTTGCATTCTTTACAGCATTCCTATGTATCTACATGACCATTACATAATCAAGTTTGTATCTTCTTTGGTCTCCTGTTGCTTTCCAAGTAGGTCTCCTTCTATAGTGGTTTTGGTTTCGATGATAATCGTAACCTTTGCATTCATGATGGCGTGCGTGCGTGCGTGTGCGTGTGTGTGAGTGGGTGAGTGAGTAAGCAGGGGATGAAGGGTGGGGTGGAGGGAAAACGGAAAGGAGGAATAAAAAGCCTTATATATGGAGGACATTTTTGTAAAGATTGACTGAGAATTTTGTTCATATTGGTCTGTAGAATCTAATGCCGTTGTTTGTAAGTAATATAAACTGTTCCCACGTATATTTGCATACCTCCTCAGACATGCAGCTTCGTATACAGGCATGTACTGATTGTATAGGCTTAACGCTTTATATATCACTGTTACTAAGTACAACCTCAACGCACGAATAGACAACGTTCAACTAATGTATGTGTGGGTGTGTGTATGTATGTATGTATTTTAGATCCTCCTGCAAGCAGGAACTCGCGAAGAAGCCTCATTGGCTTATCAAAGCCGCAAGCTGACCGAAGTCAGTCTCTTACATTCATATTTAACATGGGTGGAGAAACAGGGGGGTTGGGGGGGGGTTTAACCCCCCACTTTTTGAAGAGGGGGGTTGGCCCACACAATCAACCCCCTAGTTTTGCCAGTAATGTTCTGTTATAGCCTATGTTATGTGCTCCAAATGGCATAATAAATCAAATTATTAAATTTGAAATTGTTAAAGTCATTTCAACCTTTTACCTGGTACATCAACAATTAACGACCGAAAACCGAGTTAGAATTGACCCACACATTATTTCTAGCCCCTTTCCCCCACCTTGCGCATTGGAACTTGTAGCTCATAGCGCTAACTTCACCCCACAACAGACATACACAAAATAACGTTTTGTTGCTGTTGAATAGTTTTGGAACTGTATAGCCTACACTTGCCAACTTCAACGAGGTGTTTCTAAGTACATGTACGTAGGCAATATGAGTGTCGAAATCTGTCGCTAGGCTAGCGCGCTTTGGCACTATCAATGCGAGGTCGATTTCGCCGCACGTGCCTTACGTCTTACACAGCACCGTTTGGTAAAAATGTACTCTTATTGTTTTTAGGCATGAATTGATAATTACATTGGTTGTGTTGTAGGGGACTACCTTAGGAGTTAGGACTATTTTGGCAAAGTTTGGAGTATGTGATGACTGTAGATTGAAATAACTGCCTGTTGCTAACTTGCTATGGCCAACCCAACAGCATTCAAGACGCAGCTGGATATGTTTCTACAGACAACAAATGCCACATCCATACATGAAGCAAGGCTGGCTTTTCGTGGAATGTCAACAGAATGTGCATGTATAGCTCGTTTTAAGGCCATAAAAATCTTATGCTTTCCTATGGAATTTTTGTGTTGAACCCGACGAACTAACGGTTATATGTTAGACTTAGTAGTCCAGTCACTCAATAAATTAGTGGACATCTCAGATGTTTGAAGAATCATTTCTTGGAAACAACATATATAATGTAGCATTAAAATACAACATAGACTAAAAGTATTGTGCTTGAATGATCTACAAACATCAACATTAAGTTTTAGACACTACCATCGATCCCAGAAAATGCACGCACAGCTTGCTACCGTCGGTACATATAGACACTAGTGTACAGTCAATACATACAGGTATACGGTCAATACCCACAACACAGTGTACATAGCAGCGACGGATATCTCAGATGTTTGAAGAATCATTTCTTGGAAACAATATATATAATGTAGCATTAAAATACAACATACGCTAAAAGTATTGTGCTTGAATGATCTACAAACATCAACATTAAGTTTTGTACAGTATGTAAATGGTTCAACAATTAAAGGGAGTGAAGACTCGCGCACAAAGATGCCGGTAATGTGACCTATTTCCGAATGAGGTGTAACAAAAGTGTTAGACACTACCATCGATCCCAGAAATGCACGCACAGCTTGCTACCGTCGGTAATTAGACACTAGTGTACAGTCAGTACATACAGCTACGGTCAATACCCACAACACAGTGTGCATAGCAGCGTGGACATCTCAGGTCTAGATAAAAGATAACAAGGTAACCACGTTTCATTACTGTCTGCATTTTTGTAGCAACAAGAAAAAACTTCACTTGCAAGCAAAGGAAAGTTAACTTTTTCAGAGGGTGGCACGCGGTTTAAGGCGAGTCTTTAATGCCTTTAAGCCAGTACTTCGATATGTATACTTTAATTATTTACTGAGACGAAAGTCATATACTCTACGAACCCCTTTCTAACTAATAAAATTCCATGAGACGGAATCAAAGAGAGGATTGTAACAAAAGCACCTCGCTCTGTATAATGTAAATATTCGTCGTTTTCCATCGACATTGTCAAAGAGTATCGGTTTACATAGACAACCAGCAACATGAACGAGATAAATGTCGAAAACTACAACCCCAAAATATTTAGTAAGAATTATTATATTCGGTAAAGATTCCACAAATTTTATGTTCCGTCACACACTGGGCTGAATCTAAAATACTGAAGATCCTAACATCTTAAAGTCGGTTAGGTTCTGGTACGTAGACCCCGTACCGAACTCTGCTTCTTCTTTTTGTCTCTCGTTCTGTTTTGCAGATGCTACGGTGGCCCACTAGGAGCATTGGCAATACAATAAGATAAACGACTGTAATGTCGACATTTCGAGTGGCTGTTTGACGATTTATCTGAAAATTACGACGCTTTATCTCGATGTTTTCCCTCAAACTCTCGACCTTGCACCTCGAAATTTCAATTTTCGGTTGAAATTCGTTTGGACAAAATGTTCATAGGATGATCGAACTTTCGACGGATTAAAGAGGTATAACGAAGTACAAATAGATCACTTAATTGTTGAGTTGTTCATCATGTGGCTCAGGGAGATGTTGTTGCGTTGTCGAGAAATTTGAAACTTTCTTTCGGACAAACGGGTAAAAATGTTAGCAAGTCATCACTCCATCTCCGTACTCGAAGCTCAGTGACGGCCCTGCGCATGAGGCATGTTCTATGTCCTTCCCCTTGGTGATGGTATAATGGAAACTATCACATGTTATCTATATATAGCGCCTTGTACCAATTGGTTTGCAAAATTCGTCATTTCTGTTCAGTTGTGATACAATTTCGTGTTTTGTTGGATCGTTGTTTACACACGAGCTGGCAATAATCAGAAAATGAACACTGTTTCAGAGATAACTGATTACGAATTTATGTTGACTGATTAATATTTCTATGATATGCACACAAAAACTGACATGGTTGATTGTATGAACTTAATGTAATGTGACAAACCTAATATGTCAAGGATGAATAACATGGAATATTTGGTTCTTGTCCCGTGTTCAAAATGCATTTCTTGCAATTTGATGAAAATTAATGGCATAAAGTTGGAGACGTCATGAAGATGTGCTTACTATGTACTAACATCTCCATATATACTAGTATGAACCAAGTTTAACGTTAAGCCCCGCCAATTAATCAATATTTATGAGATGAGAACCAAGAACAATAGAGCACATCTACTCATCATGTTGCATCTATTTACCAAGTATCAAATTGATTCAACCTGTGTTTGTTGAGATATCGTGTTGGCAAGCTGGTTTTGACGATTTCCCCCATAAAACCACCCACCATGAACATCTATGGGGAAATTGTTGTTAAAAAGAACATGAACTTAATGTGTAGTTACATTACCATACCGAGTAAGAACTAAATCGGACATACGGTTGCTGATATATTAACATTTTAAGAATTGTATGTTGAACCCCGCCTACTCATTGATATTCTTGAGATAAGAACCACAAACATTAGGGCACATTTACAAATCATGGGAATGTACACACACGCACGCCAGCACGATTGCAAATCTTACTGAGCCTTGTGGTTTAGTATTATTCTTATTTTTTGTTAATTTTCAGTTGACCATTTGGGAGTTTTTGTCAAGGTTCTTTAAATAGAGATGATGAATCTACACAATACGTACATATTAAAAACCACACCGCAAACAACACATTAGCAGCAGTTGAATTTGAAGCAAACAATCTATTAAGTTTCTTCTATAACTATGCAACTATAGATATAAGCTATCTGCGAGCCTCTTAGTACTTTAAATTGTTTACAACATCAAATTTAACAAGGAATACGTTTTGGTCCAATACACTCTGATCTGCAGTCTCAAGAGCTAGAAAAGTGATCCGTCTCGGTGATTCTGCATAGATACAACAATGGTATTTAATCGGAGAACAGACACGTGACAGATACCTGGTTTAAGAAACCCTCTGTAACTTCACGATTTTGCGAGACGTACGTCGACATAAGCCAATGCTTTACTAAAGATTCTTTGTGGCAAATTTGAGTCGAAACTATAGCGTAATGTTACACCCAATGTAACTCAAGATCATAGATAGGACAAACATAAGTATAAACAATTGCAGTACTGTTGACCCTGTTTTCTCGGCATTGCCTATAATTTTCTAGATTAGTGGAGAGTTCAGGCTAACAACTACCGTACATCTTGCTTCGCCGATTACGTGTTGACGAATAGGCGCTTCTAATAAGAAAAATATGTTGAAATTGATATGCGCGACGCACAGTTGCTACTATTTAAGGATAGACAGTAGTTGAGGCGTAGCGATTGTGGATGGGGAAATAGGGTCGGGGATAAAATATCATTTTTTTCCATATAATAGACTGGAGTCCCTAAACCCCCAAAACTACACGGAAGGGAGGAACGATCTTCATTCAAATATACAATTTGATGAATCGGAATATCTTATTATAGATATATTACACATTTCTACAACGAAATCTGTTTAATTCATATTAGTCAGTATTAATGCAGATCACTAAAGAGTATCTTTCTTTACGATTACTAACCAAGCCAGGACCAGGGCATACTGACTACGGTATATCTTTAGATATGTCATCATTAGTCATGCAATTGTTCGGCTAATCCCAGGAGATGAATATCTAGATGATCTCCACACGTTCTGGAATATACTTATCATCTTGTGTCTTTGGTTTACTACACAGATGTTTCGATAACCACACGTAGGTACAAATTCTTCTTCGATTCGTTACATTGACGCGGTCCTGTTGATACTTCAGAGCGTCTTCTCACAAGTTTCTGACGCAGGAGGACCGTCGACAACGACAGAGCAGAAACAAGTGATGTGGTTGCTACGATGAGGAATGAAACCCTATATGACCCAAACTTATCGTAGATAGCACCTGCAAATGAGAGCGAAACGATGGATTAGCTCGTTGAATCGGCGATTATTGCATTATTACAGGTTTAATGGTGAATTTCAATTTGCTACAAACTGGTGGTAAACTGAAGGGAAAAGACCAGCCACATGGAAACATACTCACCTACTATACCCACCACACGCTGGGCCAGGAATGTTTTGGCTACATTTATAGGATTATTACAACATACTTGTGGGATAACAACTATTCTGTTGTTCTTGTCTGTGAGTGACTGGATATACCTTTTAATTACACCTGCGAGCTATCCGATATGGAGAAATATTACATCGCTTTGTATTGAGAATGACACAAAGAATAATAACCCCGATGCAAAACGTATAGCTTTAAATGAATTTATATGGAAGTTGGGAAGACAAAGGTCATTTGGGCGATACACCAGCTGTTCACTTCGCACAAACAGTAAACCAGAGATATAAAGAAGAACAAATGAAAGATTAGGAATTACAATTATTACTAAATTATTTTACAAAGCAAATAATACTTTTTGCCACGAGCACAGCCAGTTCAATAACTTTGAGAAAGTGCAGACTGATTGAAGTAAGTTTTATTTACCAGCTGGGATGGTTCCTGTCAGAAACCCTATTCCTCTGGATATTGATGTTAAAGTTATCACCTCATCGCTGCAACTCTGTCCTAGGGTTTCAATACTACAAGGCCACAAAATAACGTTAAAGGCAGCACGAAAAATACCGGTCACTGCAAGAAATAAGAATCATATACTTGCTCATTTGGTTTCACATTCCGATTCAGAAGTACTGTCCACGAGAAGGGAAAGGCATGGTATATCCAGGGAGTTTCCATAACAACTCCCTGGTATATCTTCACACACTCTCAGGCTTCGATATTATAATGACACATGTGTATGTCATTCGAGAACATTTCTCATTGCATCAACAGATCATAAAGAAATGACATGCATGACCACAGTGACAGTACGAATATTATTAACGAGTTAATATTATGCTAGTGACAGTGCATGGCTTGCAAAGGATTTCAAAGGTGAGGGATGGGGTGGGGGAGAGATGAGTTGTTAATTTCTCCTGATTGATTTAGGTAGCGGCAGGGGTTTTCTTTCTTGTTCTCTTTGAGTCTTTGAACTCAACGCACACAGCCTATATGATCTGGCCTACACTGGAACAGACGCCAACATATTCCCGTGTCAAACCTATCCTTTGTAAATGATTCAGAAATCGATACCATCCTTATATCGGGAAGAAAATGTCTTAAAACATTACGTCCTTGTCTAATTCGCTATAGTACACATACGATAACGCTATACGAACTAGTTGAAAGTAAATGAAAATTGTGTAACTGAAACTTACCACAACTCAATACGACGAACTGTGGAAAGGTGGTCGCGACAACCATTGCCAATGAAAGGCCAATCATCCCGATGACCTTAGTCAACAGAAGGTACGTTTTCTTGAACGGGAACCTCTCTCCAATTACAACAAGTGTTACCTTGGTAACCATTTCAACCGTGGCGGTAATTGTCAAAAGCATAGCACCTTGATGTGAAGTTATACCGACACTCTCGTAGTAACTGATCTGGAAGATACAAAAGTCAAAAGTATAGAAGGGAATTAGTTTCCCACAAAACATAGTTATATATATCGTCCGTGCGCTCAAACTGTCTGAGAGAGGAAGGGACAGAGAGGGAGAGAGGTGGAGAGAGGCTTCCCTTACAGACAGGTTGTAAGAATTTCACGGCCCTCGATCGTTTGGTATCCCACCATATTCCGCCATGCAGCCAGCAGATGTCAGATTCACGCCTCTCCGTTGCTTCCTATCATGGTGTTTCTCTGACGGGAGCTTGTGGTCGTATGTAGTGTCCAACCATACATCATAGAAGAACTATGCCAAAATCAACCTTTTGATGCTCATGTTTTGCAAAATAGCAGATTTCGTCAATTTCATTTTCAAGATTCAAAATTTTAGCACGGCATTTGCAAGCAACACGTTGCAAATGCTGGAATTACTAACGCAAACATTCCATGCACGTGTAGAGTTCTCTCCACAAAGTTCTCTGAACAAACAATTTTAACGAAAAAATTGTATCCACATCTTGCATTTTTTGTTAGATTGACCCGTCAATTGTTTTATCCAATAGACGGGAATCTTTCAAACCTGCATCAATCGCCTTCTATAGGTACCGTAACTCCGTCAAGTTTCCCTCTGTAATATGCCAATTGGTACCATCGTCTTCTTATACCACCGTCACGTGACTGGCGCAGATGCGCGAATGTCGCTAGTTGCGCAGACGGTATTTCCTATAGAGACATACCTTGTTCATCGGAACCTGCCACGGTCGATTGAGTAAACACACATATTTGCTTCATTGGTGGTTGTATCTGCATTTCATGTCATATCCTTGTTCTCTAGAAATAAAATTTAAGATGAATCTACCCGGTTAGAGCCAGTAACTTCAGTACCAAATAACTTATGAGTATATTTAAGAATATGTAAAGCTGGAAATATGAACTAAATGACGTATGATCGATGATTTTGACAATGATAGCAGGAAATGAAATTTCCTCCACCAAACTGTAACAAAAAAAAATCTACTTGTTGCGACGATACTATTGCATCACTGCAATGAGATCGCAACTTGTATTGCATTGTGTTTGTGGGTGCAGGGAAGATAGGGGGGGGGGGGAGCGGTGGGAAGTTGTTATTCCTTTCAAACAAAACAATAAGAAAAAAAAAACTTATCAAGTAGACGATGCGATATATATATATATATATATATATATATATATATATATATATATATATATATATATATATATATATATATATATATATCAGGGGCGTATCCAGGATTTTCTTAGCCGGGGGGCGCGAATTACTATCTAAGCGGAGCGCCACCATCGGTTGGCGCGGAGCGTACAAGAAAATTTCTGGTTTTGATACCCCCCCAGATCACCGGAAATGGCACCTCTCGGGCTTGAAAATGAACAACTATAGATATACACTTTTGCATGAGAACCAAGTATTTCCCAATAGTTTATTTTTTCCATCCAAAAACTTTTTGAACTTTTTTTTATTGTCACCAGTCACACATCATGTTCGACCTCATCGCATATCCTGTGGATCATTGCTTTTGTAGGTGATTCTACGTCGCGGCCCACAATACCCGAAAGCCCCATTTTTCAAGGTTTTAAGCCCATTATTTGTTCAGAATTTGAAAATTCACATTTCTCGTGAATAAAATCACTTCAAAACATACCCATAATGTTGCACAAAATTTAATCTATGGACAACCAATATAGAAAAACCTCCTTCAACCCCTAAACAGACAGGTCAAAATTGTACGAGTGGAGCGAAGTATGATGAAGAATGTTGGTCAGGAATTTTTCGAAAATTCAGACATAGTTAATTTATTGGTGTAAAAATATTAATAAATTAATATTAATATTATTTACTTATAACAGCTATTATAAAACTTCGTTGAAGGAAATGAAAAATACCAGATATTTCCGATATCAGGTATCAGATATTTCGAAACCGAACACTACACATATAGGCGTAGGAGGCGGGCGTGCAGCCCCCCCCCCCCCCAACCAATTTTTTCGCCCTGAAAATTTGGGCAGTATGCTGAGAATTTTTCGGGCACCTACTGAAGAAAAATAAATTGCAACGATGTAGCAATAAATTGCAACGATGTAGGAAATGAATAGTTTAAAAATGATCTCCTTGGTAATTAAAATAAAGTTCTAAGCTTGGCTGACTAATTCGCCATTACTAATGTAAAAAAAAGTTTTGACATAATTGTACCTCCATGCTTTTTCTCCATCTACATAAGACATTTCGTTGTTCCATCCGGCGGTATACTGTGCAATTTTCACCAACCGTATGGTACACGATGGCATGCGATGTAATAACAGATGCTTACTTATATGATATTGACCTTAACATGTTGAGCGCGCGCGAGGCGCGCGAAAAATTTTGGTTATATTTTTCGGGCAAGTCGTTACAGCCCCCAAATCAAATTGGGCTCCTACGTCTTTGACTACACACATAGACAGCTTTGATGCTGATATGATGTTATATCTGCTCTTTGCTTTACCAATTTGAATTGGCGTGTAGCTAGTAATTTGCCAAGGGAGGGGCGAAGCCTGTAGGCAACTAAGCGTAGCGCCACCATGGGTTGGCGCGAAGCGTACAAGAAAATTTTGCCCGAAAATGTCTCCCAGATCGCTGGAAATGACACTTCCCAGGCCTTGTAAGTTGCAACTAAGCATTTTCTATTTTGAAATTACTAGCGATATAATAAAGAAAATTTGCTCGGGGGGGGGGGGCGGTCGCCCCCTTCCCGAAATGCGTCATGTTCCCCGACGACTCGGTCGAGTTCAAGACCAGCCACAGTTGGTTATGATAGACTATATATAGTATACATATAGATACATTAGTGAGAAAGGGAAAATGGAAACGTCAAAAATGGAGTTGTCGGTGTAAGGGGTAGGGTGAGGTGCGCGTCCCCTCCGTAACTTGTCCTCGCTACGTCACTGGCTACCCTGTGTATATAATATGGATCAGCGCTGTAATGATGTCACTGTTCCTCTTTCTCTACCCGGTGTCTTGGCGTTTATGTTCTACTCCCTCCCTTTCTCCTTTTTCTCTCTTTCTTCTTTTTCTTTTCCCTTCCTTCCTCTCCTCCTTTTCTCCCCTCCCCCTCCTTTTCCCTTTTTTCTTCTCTTTTTTCTCTCCTCTTTTTCTTACCCGGGGGGCGCGCGCCCCCAACGCCCCCCTGGATACGCGCCTGTATATATATATATATATATATATATATATATATATATATATATATATATATATATATATATATATATATATATATATAAATATATATGTATGTATATGTATATATATATATATGTATGTATATGTATATGTATATATATATATATATATATATATATATATATATATATATAAATAAGCCTTCTTTCGAACTTACTATGTTTATGAAGAAGACAGCCCATAACATAGCACACGTTACGGTAAAGATACTAAAGAGACACGCATCGACACAAATAACCTTCTTCCATCTCTCTATACGCGTTGCCGTTGTCTTGGTTGTGGTCACAACATCTCCTCTGTCCACTTTCGACTTTTCATCTTCCCGCCTGTCGCAGTCATTTTGATGCAGATGAGTTTCTCTTGAGGTGCAAACCTTCTGTTGGTGTATTCGAATATCCGATGTGCTTCCTGATATTGCCTCTTTGTTATCTTCAAAGTCCCTTCGTGATGATTCATAAACTTTGTCTTTTGGAGAGAACATCAAAACAGCTGGTGGTAACGACAGAATAAGTGTGAAAGCACCGATGAATTGCAGGGTTCTTCTCCACCCAAAGGCCTCTACGCTCATATTTATTGGTTCACTTCCGACAAGTATAGCTGAGGTGGTCGGGAAGAGAAACAGCAAAAACAAAAATCGTACAATGAAATCATTCAATCAATCAATCAATTTACTAGAAACACTTGCAATTACTGCAGTGCTTCCTTTCTATTTTTGAAAAGAAAAGAATAACAATGGTTGTAATAAACTATTTTTAATATTTTGATGTGTTTCTTTAAGTAAGTCTGGTTGTTGTTTTCTGTACCACTGAAATATTTACAAGTAACAATCATGATGCAAGCCATATACATTTTCTTTTGTCATATTATGTTCTGATAGTTTGATAACTGTTTTCTTAACACTTTTAACATTTCGAGGAAGTGAGATCTTTTTTTGCGCTTACCTTAAAGCGTCCACCATAAGACCAATTCCCAATGTTTGATCCACTTCTTGTGTACAGATACCACGCGAATACGTACTTAATGTTCAGGATACGTTTCATAACATTACCATTAATTAAGCTATAACGTTTCTTCTATTCTGTCACTTTCGTCTCCTAGACACATTTTGCATCGAACTTTTATCATACGACAATCAATAATATTGTGAAACAATGGAGAAAGCATAGTAAACGGCCATTCACACCATTTCACACATTAAAGATATTGATGATTTGCATCATTTGGAAAATGTGTACATGGATGGAATGTCCTAAATATCAGTAAATTTTGCTCACCAATTGTTCCTCCCAACGTGGCAAAGGATAGAGCACGAACTGTATTCTTGGCAGGATAGTATTGAACTATAACGCACAGCATGATGAACCAAGTTGTCCCTAGGGCGAGACCATAAATGGCGCCCAAGGTTACAAATAGTTGTTGGACCGATTGCGCAAATGACGAGACGAATATTGCAGCAGACGCTACGATGATGACGAGGATAAGAGCTGGACGGTATGAGAAACAGGATTCCAGAAGTGTTCCCAGCGGAGATGAGAACATCTGAACACCATATATGACTGACCCTATCCAACCTGTCGAATTTGGAGCAATATGATTGAAGGGATCATATACAGCGACGGCTGAAGTTGTTTTGCTTAACGAAAATGTCGGCGATTTCCTACATCTTAAGGTCAATAATCACTTCTATATAGCATTTTGTAGTATGGTAAAGTATGAAGGTTTTAAATTTGACAAATACTTAAAATAATGCAGCTTGCAACAGTCAAGAGTGAACCGTTAGTGACGTCATCACCCAATTCAACAGGATATGTTTTTGATTTTCCTGACAATGTCAACTCACTTATTCAGAGAAAGTTTGCGTCCGCCGGTGTGACAGTACAGAGTGTCCCCCTGTACAAAGTGTCCGCGGGGACAATCTGTACCAGCATATTTAGTCCGGTCGGACATTATCTGCTGAAAATTGTGTCCCCACCTCACAGCAAATATAGTCCCGCCGGACGAAATGTCCTGGTACAGAATGTCCGCAAATACTTCATAGCATATTTTGTCCCGCATAAAATTTAAGCATTTCGACATTCAAAAGGCAATTGAGTTCATTATATCAATAATTAGAGCAGATGCATACATCAGAGTTAAATGTTACAGCAAATAAATGAGACGTTGTGCGTTGCTGCAAAACAAAAAATAGAACGGGAAA
The DNA here is from genome assembly GCF_037975245.1 of Apostichopus japonicus. Lineage (NCBI taxonomy): Eukaryota > Metazoa > Echinodermata > Holothuroidea > Aspidochirotida > Stichopodidae > Apostichopus > Apostichopus japonicus. The sequence goes on along the minus strand of NC_092578.1, from coordinate 10,775,332 downwards.
AAAAGAAAAGAAAAAGAAACAAGTTTTCCATCTGTAGAAGATGTTAATCATGTTTTTGTTGTGATTGCTGCTATTTCATCCTCCGTTTATGTTGCATGTTGTATTGCAACTACATTTCGTTCATAGTCATCTTTACAGAGGGAGAGATAGTATAAACCTAACTCCCCCCCCCCCCCAACGGAGGGCGGGTACGGGATAGGGAATGCAACAGCTACAACAAAAAATGATAATTGCAGAGGTAAAATATTACGAACTTAAGGAGTCCAAACTTCATTGTTGCCGTATTTCCCTAACATACAGTGGGTAAGATTTGGCAAGTATGGTAACTGTACTTCATGGGTCTACGAGAGTTGCCTAGCCAATATGAAATTTCATCCGTGCGTAAAGCTCATTATAGGACGGGAACCGATGGTGTTTTCAAGTTACATCCTAAACGAAATCGACAACGCTGTATACAAAACCCAGGCCCATACACATAATTTTGAGTGCAAGGATACGGGGGTGGAGCTGGGATGGTAAGTTATCGAATGTGTGTCCTGGGGAGGGGTCTTCTTAAGTCTGTGACCTATCTGTGATGATTTCCAAAATAGTTTTGTTTGCTAATAACAACCAGGAAGTAGCTGGAAGATTTCTCTGACCCTGAAAATTTCAATACTGCCCCAACCCTCTCCGTATGGGCTTGACACCTATTTATTGACTTTCATTACTACTTTATTGTTTACTTTTTTACCCTTCCTTATTTTTGTCACTCAATCGTCGAGTCAAGGTTTTCTCCCTCTCAACAAGGTGGAGGGCCATTCCCCTGCCCCCTAAGCCCCGTAGCAAATATTCATTTGTATAGACAAATGGCATTCTAGGCAATTCCAGTGATAAAGGTTCGTTGATTCTTATTATGAATGTTTCTTATTGGACAAAAGTGGTTCAAATTAGAAGATATATTAGAACGATATCCTCTTCAAAAGAGTTGCAAACATACAGGAAACAAAACAAAGCCAAACAAGGAAAAGAATAAAGCAAATAGGACAGAGTAGGATGCAATATGCTAGATTTTTTGTCTCATCATGTTTCTCACACTTTAAATATGTCATTCTTGTAGAGAAAAGTTTGTTCAAAGAAAGTTATAGTAAAAATCAAAACATGAAATTGGATGATAGTCATGCACAAACACAATATTCTGAGTCTATATCAGACTGGGCAAAGAGTGAAAAATGATTATACATGGGATCAGGGAGGTAGGAGCCGGGTGGGGGGGGGGGGCACTGTCTGTACATGCTATTTTTAAAATGGCATCCCACATCTTTTTTATAGCACGTTTAACAATTAACAATCTCAATAAATAGTATTGATAACATACTAACACATCATATATATTTAAGTGATATGGCCGGTGTGTATCGGTTTATAGCATATCGAGTGGTGGTTGTGGAATGAGAAAATGTCCCTCTGATGTTGTGTGCCCACCCTCACTTCCTACCCCCTGCATGGGGAAATTTAACTGGAATGATGACTCTCCCTTTGTAGCTCTGATGCAACTAAAGATAATCCATGCTTTCTAGAGCATCCTCCAAGCAGGGAGGTATTGCTTGATTAGAATGATATACTACTGTCACTCTTCTTTAAACAATATGTACTTGAAACTCTCATAATCCACATGAAGAACATCCTCTTTAGAGTTTGGTAAAGACCTTAATAAAACCATGCAGAAGTTTCCCTATTCGAATTCCCCCCTTGAACAGTACACAGAAATCCATAACAGCAAAAGTTACAACAGGAAGAAGAATATGGTCAGTTATATGTTTTACTATGAGAACTTATCTTGAACACAATTTCCAGAACCAAGAAACACGCCTTCTTATTTGTTTTTAATGAAGTATTGAGGTGATAAAGAATTTCGAGCGTCACATCCCTTCAACTTGAACTGCAAATATATGGATTTCCACCGAACGACTGGCAGTAAAAAGTCAATGGCCTGTCTTTGCTTAAACGTATAGCAGCGGACGAAATTTTCTCCCATGATATGTTAGAGTGAAAGACAAGAGTATTGTCGGTAACAAGTTAACTGCTAAGAAAATTGTCTAGACATGTCTTCTGTTAACTTCATACATACTCCCTCCATTGGTGGTCAGGGATGAGATATCAGTACAACCAAATCTGTGCAAAATAAAAGTTGAAAGCAATATTATGAGTAGTGAATGCCACACTGTAAGTCATATAAAATCAATTATCATCTTGAAAGGTTATGTGTAAGCTCCACTACAAAGACAATTAACATTCACCATGTTGGTTAAGTGTAGACTGTATAGTTTACAACTGAACTATGCTTAGGCATTCAGTTAAATTGGATGATCTTTTATTGTGACACCTACATGTTTATGGGATTACTGACTCTTTTTTTTAATTGGAGATTGCATGTCATAATGTTGGCGCTATATTGTACAGTTCACTACCAAACCTGAAAATTTTTAACCACATGAGCCAATACAACATTTGTGACATATTAATTAAATTTAATATCAGAAATTTATCAAATTAGAATAAGCTAGGATACAACAGAAGTTTGATGCCTTTTGGTGCTCTATTGATGTATGTGTGCATGGTATGACTGTTTAATGCCGATCAAACATGAATTGTCCTGAATCAGGATCCATGGGGGTTCAAAACACCCTCTCTATGACCCAAATGCAAAAACAAATAATGGTAGCTTACCATTAATATAGTAAAATGTACTATTATACATTATTTTGCATCAAGAGACCTAAACATTGCCTTATTTTGCCAAAGAAAAAGGGGTCCCTCTCCCAGGTTTCAGGAAATATCCCCCCACCAAACACACAAACACATTTAGCGATTTTCCACAACGGAAATAACAGAGAAATGGTACCAAAACTCAGTTGATACATTATCTCTCTTATCTTGTCGAAATTCCTGTCAAAACAGCCAAGTAGTAATAAGTTCACACTTTCTAAGCAGAAAAGTTCCCTGTGGTTACAATATCAAACTGTCCAACACCTTTTTGAAAAACAACACACAATAGGTGGTGTCTAGCTGTGGAATGTGGTCTTAATTATTTACTCATCATTTGTTTGAACAAATAAACTGTGTCTGCTGCAGTGAAACATGTCCAGCCAAAATCACTTTTTGGGGATGTAAATCAATTGACGACAATTTTCAGGCTATATGCTACTTAAGAACCAGAGGTGGAACCTTTGCAAGTAAATAGAAACAAAAACTATGTGCATATAAACTTGTTAATGGGGACTTAACCTGCAAAGATTTACAGTTCACTTTCTCGGTTCTCACCTACCTTCGTGACCTTTCTGTATGCTTAATACCTATTTGGAAATAATTTATACTCAAACACAGCATTCTGCCATGCACTACAAGTTATTTGCATGGTAAAAATAACAGATATGATGCCATTCATATTGGAACTAACTACAGAAAATTATTCACTTTTTAAGACTTCCTACCTCATCATCACATCAGTAATGCAATAAGAAGTTGATGCTGCAGTCTTGTCAGGCACTGCCTTAGTCTCAGGCCACTTTGATTAGAAGTCAGACAGTGTTATTATGTACAGTCGCTTAGCAGCTGTCACTGGTAGAGGACCAATAAGATCTACACCAACCTGTGAAGAAAGATGACAGCATTTAGGTGCTAATTTCAAAAACATTTACAAGTTGCAGGCTTTGCCTTGACTGTTGTTCTATTCCATTGCTTCATTCTGTACACAGATCTAGATAAATACAGTGGGATATCTGATCGAAACAGGGTGTTGGTGGATTTAGGCCAATTATTTTTACCTTGCATACATGAAATGTAACTTAATTCATACTGTACCTTATATTTACAATCGCTTAAACCACTAAACCAGAAAAGTGGAACGTCCACTTTTTGCAACTTACAATCATATGCCTATATTGATGGTTGCTCTGCAGTTAGGCTAGAGTGTGGCTTAAAGGTATGCTGTATAGGCCCTAAATATGCCAAATTTTCACTAGATGGACAAAATTCTTTAAGTATGTTTATTTCCCTGGAGGAAATTTACCTCACTGGGACATTCAATCATCTCATGTCATCATTTAGAATGTCTGAGCACAATTTAAAGGTTTAGTACCCCCAGGAAAGTACTTTTTGAAAACTTCTAGCAATTAAAGTGGCCAAAATTTAGGGCCAATACAAACTACCTTTAAACTTGTAAATGTTAAATTTGTCTTGAAAGAGTGACACTAACTATACTTAACCTTCACTGCATACTGCGGACATCCTGTGCAATTAAAACAGATTGAGAATTTACCTGTTTCCATAATCCAGTTACAGGAATGCTATGGAGACTTGTTCGTAGGTCTACAGGACAATGACGCTTTGACACCCTGTTGAACATAACTTGTTACATCAACGTTGATAGTTTTCCAATAGAATCTAGACACAGTCTGTTGTCTGGTTTATCTATGCAAAGATGAATACCTTCAAAGAGATGAGAAAATTCATGATCATGGAGATATCATGTTTTTTTTGCCCCCCCCCCCAAAAAAAACAGAAAAACAAACAAAGACACACAAATATCTGGGCTGAAGTGCCTTAAAATTGAATTACAACTCTATATCGGTGATTGAAATGGAATCCCATTATTGTACATATTGCATGGCCACTATTTGGGTCTACAGATATCTTAAGGATTTTTCTTCTGCAGTGAGGTTTGGCATGTAGAGAATATGCCACACCTAAAAAAGTACTATCAGGCCTTCAATATCTGTTCTTACCAACCAAAATTAAATAGCCTAGAAGTAGGCTAGGCAATATGCTATAGTCCAATAATTGCATTTTATAGTGTCCCATGCATGCAAACCAGACTAGCTCTGTAGCTTTAGTGGTCTGTTGTTATCTTTTATGATAGGCAGTGCGATAAAAGGTAGAAATTTATAATAATTTTCACAAAAATTTGTTAAGACAATTGGGTAAACAAAACGTAAAGAAATGGGCCCTAATAACTTTGTTCATGTACTTAAAAC